>NC_043706.1:131770825-131802408 GCF_006229205.1 Suricata suricatta | reverse complement strand
TACGTCATTTGCAAATATCTTCTCCCATCTCATTGGTTGCCTTTTAGTTTTCTGATTGTTTCCTTTGTTCTGCAGAAGCTTTTTATCTTGATGAGGCCCCAATAGTTCATTTTTGCTTTTGTTTCCCTTGCCTCCGGAGATGTGTTGAGTAAGAAGTTGCAGCAGCCAAGGTCAAAGAGGTTTTTGCCTGCTCTGTCCTCGAGAATTTTGATGGCTTCCTGTCTTACATTTAGAGCTTCTGTCCATCTTGAGTTTATTTTTGTGTATGGTGAAAGAAAGTGGTCCAGGTTCATTTTTCAGCATGTTGCTATCCAGTCTTTCCAGCACCACTTGCTGAAGAGACTATCTTTATTCCATTGCTTTGTCAAAGATTTGGCCATTTGGCCTCTCAGTTCTGTTCCATTGATCTACATGTCTGTTCTTGTGCCAGTACCTTACCATCTTGATGATTACAGCTTTGTAATACAGCTTGAAGTACAGAATTGTGATGCCTCCTGCTTTAGTTTTCTTTTTCAAGGTTGCTTTGGCTAATCAGGGTCTTTTCTGGTTCCATGCAATTTTTTGGAATGTTTGTTCTAGCTCTGTGAAGAATGCTGGTGATATTTTGATAGGGATTGCATTGATGTGTTGATCGCTTTGGGTAGTATTGACATTTTAAAGATATTGTTCTTCCTATCCAGGAACATAGAATAGTTTTTTCATTTTTTGTGTGTCTTCTTCAATTTCTTTCATAAGCTTTCTATAGTTTTCAGTGTCAGGAGGAGAATGTTAATGTTCAGAGTAGAGAAGGAGGTAGAGGGCTATGGAATCTATTATAAAGGATCCATTAATTTAGTATCAACTTTATTATATGTTTATTTTAGTTATTAGTTCAGTGGCTGACAATGAGACAACCATGTGCAACAAGCTGACTAAATATTTGCATTTATTATTCGTTTCCACATAAACACCACTTGCCTCATTTTATCCAGTCTGAGTATTCCTGTAATGAAATGTCAGTTGATGACCCTTTGATCTTTGAAATATAGAAGAGATTGCCTGGAATACTCCTGCACCCCGATGTATGTCTTTTAAAAGTTCAAAGGGCCCCTAAAATCTCTGTGAATTCTTACTAGAGTGTGAGTTGATAGTGGGTAAAATATACATATACCTCTGGCTTCAAACGTCTGCCCTGGTCAAATTAATTCAGCTTTAGCCATTCCCTCTCTATATGGACAACACATTGAATCAAAAATGAAATTTATCTTACTAATCCTATCTGTGATCCCCCCAAACTGTTGCCCAGACATTTGGAAATAGGACAGACATAATAATTTGGTGAAGGAGGACAGACAAATCCACAGGGTTACAGGACAACGCTTGGTTCTCGAGTCCTTCAATTGCCCAGCTGGGAAGTACCTTCTGCTTGTCGTTCTCCTAGCAGTGCCCAAGTTCACGGCTTCTTTCTCTCTTTTCTGTGGCTCTTTTAGTCTCTCATTGACTCTCTCTTTCAACATATATATAAAAACAAAACAACACACACACACACACACACACACACACACACACACACATAAATATATAAAATAAAACAAACAAACCAACAAAACCCCCCAAAACCCAAATCACTCTGTTTGGTTATTTCTTATGTTACTCCTGATAGCACCTATGCCCTGGAGGTCTAAACTGTTACCAATGCTGTCTAAGGGATTCAGTTCTACATAGATTGTCTGCCCTTAAAAGAATCCTTATGGCAAATTAAGGTTGTAAAAATTTTGCCAGTAAATTCTCTGTCTTATATAGATCAACTCTGGATAACATTAGGGAATTTCCAAATTAAGATGGTTAGCATAGAATTTTGTCAGATCATTTCATTTGTAAGTAAATGAATTGTTAATAAGAGTCAGTTCCAAATATTACCTTGAGATGTAAGATTGTTCTTTTCATTTGAATTAACAATATATAGAGAATGGTAACCATGTATAAAAAATTGGCTAAAAAATAAAACGGCTCACTTCACATCCTTCACAAATGGTATAGACACAGGATTTGTTCATTGAAGATGGCCAATATCTACGAAGCCTATTTTCAGTTCTGACTACCTCAAGGGCAGAAATAATTCTTTGTATTCATATTATTTTCTCATGTTCCATAACCATTCTTGACGCCGGGCTTGAGAGCACTGCTGCATCACAGGTTGAAAGCGCATTCGTGCAGCTAAGTCTACAGGACGTCTTCTCTTCCAGATACACAGGAATGGTATTTCCATGTGCCTGTTTTATTACCATCGACAAGCACTCAAGAAGAACCTGCTCGTATTTTCCTGCTTTGCTGATGGCTGAAGAGAAACCAAAGAGGGTGAGAGCAAACAATTATAATGGATCAACGCTCTAGAGAGGAATGATGAAAAGAGGATGTGGCTATGAAAGAAAAGACACAAAAGAAATCACTGAAAATACAGGCACCATTAAAAGAGTGTATACAATGAAGAATATGAAAACATGCCAACCGTTGTTGTATGAGTAGTGTTTAAGAACATCATTTGGGAGAAGGTGGTTCAGATTTCCCTTATGGCCTCAGCAATTATAAGCAGGGTAATGGGGGGGGGCTGCTTAACTTACCTCTCAGTGACTCAGTTTCTTCATCTGTAAAATGGAGACAATAATAAGACCTCCCATATAGATGAAATAAGTCATGCAAATAAAGTGTTAAGCAAGAGTTTGGAACAAACGAGAGTTCAAAAGTCCTATTATTCTGATTTCAATAATAAAAATATAGCTAGATATATGCAAGTTATAAAGTATGGTTTTATTTTGGTTTGTGTTTATCCAGAAGAATGCCATTAGCCACACAGCTCCCTCACATAGCTCCCTCAGAAAATAGGCACTATTCTTGTTCAAATGAAACAGCTCTTAATGGGAATTTTTTTTTAAGTCAGAAAAACACTATAATCCAGAACATTACATGAAGGACCTTGTGTACAATCATAGCAGAGACAGTAATTGCCCTGCTGTACCTAAATACTCTTAATGGGTTAATTAGCCTCATTTACATCTTAGAAGAGAATTTCTCTCTGAAAAATCTGCCTTCTAGTTCCTGCCAATATGTGAAGCAAGACTCTGTGGCCCTGTTAGCGAATGAGCCCTTTCCTCTTTGTAGACCCCCTACTTTCCAGTAGGGTCGTGTGGATCCTTAACTTGGGTTTTCTATCTCGTGGCCACAAGAAGTCAGAGCAAATCCCGAGTAGGACAACCACTGATTGTTTTATGAGATGTCTCATTTGAGATTTCTGCATAGCTTTTAACAAAAGCTCCTTTGAGGGGAATCAGGAGAGTCGGGGTCCTCAGGAATGACACTGCCATATATCTCAGATCCCACTTTCCTGTCAGGGCAGGGCTTTGGCTTGGGAGAATTGTCTAGGTTCAGAATTCAGTCTTCTTTGAAAAAAATCTCTCGTTCATCCAATTAGAACACGTGTCTGGTCTCAGCTCTGTTGGTCTCCCATCTGCAGGACATCACTGTTTCTGTCAATGCAGCTCAGGAGGCTCCCAACGACTCACACTTTGTTTTAAATTGGCGATCCGTATACTTGAGCCTGCCCTCTTCAACCTGTCAGTGGCACTTCTTAAAGCCATGGGTACTATTCCCTTGAAATTCTCAAATGCTAAGACTTTTACCAGCTAGCGCACCTCCTCCCATCTATGTCCTGCCAAAGTTCACCACAGGTGAACTTATTAGCAATCCCTCTGCTGTAGCGTGCTGGCCTATCAAAAGCCTGCTTTCTACCAGGGAAATTGCCCTGATTGCCATCTGGCCAGTGATTGGTCCACGTCTAGAATTCCATTTTTAGAGTCTGCTTCGCAGGTCCTCATCTGATACGAGCTCCCTTAGGTAGAGTTCCCTCAGATCACATCCTGAGGGAAGGATTCTTGCAAGCGCGATCTGTTGAGGAGTGCTCTAGAAGTGGGGTGAGGGAAGCAGAACAGTAAGCAAGGAGGTCATCTTGGCTAGAAAGGGGACTCAGGGGCGCCTGGGTGGCTCAGTCGGTTGGGCCTCCGGCTTCAGCTCAGGTCAGATCTCACGTTTGTGGGCTCGAGCCCCGCGTCAGGCTCTGTGCTAACAGCTAGCTCAGAGCCTGGAGCCTGCTTCCGGTTCTGTGTCTTCTTCTCTCTCTGCCCCTCCCCCTCTCATGCTCTGTCTCTCTCTGTATTAAAAATAAATAAAAACATTAAAAAAATAAAAAGAAAAAAAGAAAGAAAGGGGACTCAGACTGTCCATTCCCATGAGGAGCTATGTATCAGGAATGAGATCCCAGAGTTGTACCCCTTTTTTTTAAGTTTGTTTATTTACTTTGAGACACACAGAGAAAGACAGAGACAGAGAGAGAGAGACAGACAGACAGAGGGAGGAAGCAAGAATCCCAAGTAGGCTCCACACTGTAAGTGAGGAGCCAGATGAAGGGCTTGAACTTATGAACCATGAGATCATTACCTGAGCCAAAATCAAGAGCCAACTGAGCCACCCAGGCATCCCAGACTGGGTTCCTTCTTAATACAATGGAGCTGGCCTTTTGTCTTCTTGGATCAGTCAGTCATTAACCTCTAGTGGTCTTCTGAGAGTAGGGAGTAATGACCTGGTAGAAGAGGCAGTGCCCATGCAGCAGTGCGGGGGATGGGTAATTGTACTGGTGAAGGTGATCTGGGTGGGCTTCAACAGCATTGCATCAAACAGATTCCATGAGGCCAACCCCACCCACCCTGTCTACTCTTCACTAATTCCCCCCCTCATTCATAAATCCTTAGAGGTCATTCATCACAGGGAGTTTAAATTTGTGCATTTTTGATATGCACATGAATAATTTTATATACTATAATTTGTCTCTCCAACTTGATTTCTTGGCATTGAAAGCATAAGAGTAGGGTAACAGGTTAGATTTTTCTCACAGTTTAAGTCACAGTGTTGAACCTTTCGTTGAAACATAATGAACACTGGGTGATTAAGGGGAGTTGAAAAACAATCTATGGTATATAATTAACTATGAATGCTGTGTTTCTTCTAAGCTTATAATAAATACTTTGCTGATGAGAGTCCAGCTGGATGAAGTAGAAAGACATTGTATCAAGCTATCTATTTCTCACCAGCACCCCAGCAGACCCCCTTTGGCTTCTTAGGACAAGAGATACAAAAGAGCAACTTTTGGGGCACCTGGGTGGCTCAGTCAGTTAAGTATCTGACTTTGGCTCAGGTCACAATCTCATAGATTGTGGGTTCGAGCCCCATGTCAGGCTCTGTGCTGACAGCTTGGAACCTGGAGTTTGCTTCTGATTCTGTGTCTCCTTTTCCCTTTGCCTTTCCCCTGCTCATGATCTGTGTCTCTCTGTCTCTCAAAAATAAATAAATGTTTAAAAAAAAATCTACTCTCTTAAAAAAAACAAAAGAGCAAGTTTCATATTTGTTCAACTTACTACAAGCAATAAACTTTAAAATAAAGCATTTATTTTATTTTTTTAAATTTATTTTGAGTGAGAGAGAGAGAAAGAGAGTGAATGGGGAGGGGGCAGAGAGAAAGGGAGAGAGAGAATCCCAAGTAGGCTCCATGCCATCAGTGCAGAGGCCAACACAGGGCTCCATCCCATGAGCCATGAAATTGTGACCTGAGCCAAAATCAAGAGTAACACTTAACTGAGCCACTCAGGTGCCTCTAAAAGCTTTCATTTTAATTAAAAATTGTATACATTTTATAAATAAAATGTAACCCCATCTAAAACAAAACAAACAAAAAAAAAGAAATTGAAAATTAAAAATCAATGGAAAATCAATAGGAAAATGCAAATGAATAATTGAATCCATATTGGTAAGGATAGATATTTTATACAGAAGTTAAAACATTTGAACAAGTGACACAGAAAACTATCTACTATGATTCATTAGGCAACTGTAAGAGAAAAAGAATAAGAGATATTACACTTAAAAAAAATCCAAAACCATAGGAGCACCTGGGTGGCTCAGTTGGTTAAGCATCTGTCTGACTCTTGCTTGGTTTCAGTTCAGGTCATGATCTCACTCATGGTTTGTGAGTTCAAGCCCCACATTGGGGTCCGCAGTGTCAGTGTGGAGCCTCCTTGGGATTCTCTCTCTCTCTCTCTCTCTCTGTCTCTCTGCCCCTCTCCCTCTCACTCTTTCTGTCTCTCAAAATAAATAAATAAACTTCAAAAAAATAAATAAAAAATAAAAATCTAAAAACATTGTATTTTTAGTAATTACTTATATTTGATTAAGAAAACAGCCATAGATTTTTTTTTCCAGTGGTGAACAAAAGATAGGAAAGTAATCAGAAGTAGTAACTATATTTTTAAACAAAGCAAATAGACATTGGTGACTATCCCAAATACATGAGACAATTTAAATAAAGAATAATAATGTTCCAGAAGACTCCGAAATTGTCACACCTGTAAACTAGAAATAATGGGTGTTATTCAATATCATAAAAGGGAAAAATTCCAAATACAATCGGGTAATTTGTAAATGTTTCCCACCTGACCTTTTAAGCAGTTAAATATTTTAGACACTGAGGCAAACCTTCAATGAGACGCAGATGCATTATTCAGGTGAGCAGGTGTTTATTTCTGCGGAGTTGTTTCAGAACCTCTCCGTGTAGACGCAAAGGAAATATGTTTACCTCACAAAAGACAGTTTTCATCACCCTACCATGAGGTCGTCACACCAATAAGGTTCTGTTTAACTACTTTACTGTCTCTCCAAGGTCCAGCTCCCGTGGACTTCTGTCCATGGGTAACTGTCAATTTTGGTTATCTGGACAAAGTTATGTGAAAATAGAGAGCACTGTTCAATTTAATTCACCTGTAAGACTCTGGTGAGCCAGCACAATTCAGTCCTAACAGACAGTGCCACGCTGGTGCCCGCTGGCCTCTCGAACCATCTCAAGTCCCCAGTGAAATGAGTGGCCACCCTTCACAGGTCCTACAGGCAGAGCTCTAGCTCACTTCCTCCATGCTGTGGCAATGTCTGTTGCAGCCAGCCTGGCCCTGTTCATTTTTCTCTATTTTCCAGCCCTTTTCCACCCACATTCTCAGAGCCTTTGCACCGGCACACAACTCACCCTACAGATTTCCCTCCTTTCTTTACGTCTTATTTGCCCTTCTGATCTCAGCTCAGAAGTCATTTCCTGAAGGAATTCTTCTCTGCCTCGCAAGATGGTTAAGTTAGATTGCCCTCTTACAGACTCTCAGACCATGATACATCTTTAATGATAACACTTGCTTTATTTGTAATTTCTGTTCATGTAGTTGATTACTTATTTTCTGTTTTCTCATTGTACCAAAAACCCAATCGCCATTCTGCTCCCAGGGCCCATTGTCTGGCATGGGGTAGGTACTGAAGGAAAATATTTTGGATGCATGAAAGATTCAGAATGCAGAGGAATGAAATTACATAGGACTTCATATGAACTCAGCCTGGCCAAATTTAGACAGATTTGTTCCTAACTATATGTTTATGTTTAGACAGATTTGTTCCTAACTATATGTTTATTTTTAGACAATTTGTTCCTAACTATATGTTTATGAACTCCTTTTTAAAAAGAGTTCTTACCTAGAAAATTTGTAATTGGATTCTTCCTCTGCCCTCGTTGAAATGTACACACATCTTTTCCCAGCCTCTTGCCAGATTTACAACCCAGTAATGTCTTTTTTTAAAAATGCTTATTTATTTTGGAGAGAGACAGAGACAGAGAGAGACAGAGCATGATTAGGGGAGTGGGAGAGGGAGAGGGAGAGAGAGAGAGAGAGAGAGACAGAGACAGAGAGACAGAGAGACAGAGAGACAGTGAGACAGAGAGAGAGAGTCCATAGCAGGCTTCAGGCTCCAAACTGTCAGCCGTCAGCACAGAGCCTGACGTGAGGCTTGAACTCACAAACCTTGAGATCAGGACCTGAGCTGAAGTTCAACACTTAACCGACTGAGCTACCTCCAATTCAGGAATGTCATTAACAATGACCTGGGAGCCATCCTTTGAAATAAAATCATGGAAGGAGATAGGGCCTCTGTCTCCCAGTGTTATTGGGAAAGTAGGAGCCTAACTTTGATGAGCACCAGTTAGCAAACATAGATGGCCTAATCCCATTGATCAATCTCTTTTCTAATGTCCTGTAGTCTTTCCCCACTAGTTCACCTCAGCACTTAAAAACCTTCCTGCCTTTTGTTTCAGCAGAATTGAGTTCAGTCTCTCCATTATTGCAATAGTCCTGACTAATGTCTCCCTTGCCTGTTTAACTTCCTGAGCAATTTTCCTTTGACGTGATACAACTGAGCCTTGGCTTGGCGGTAAATGCCAGAGGGTAGATGCATGCATCCTAAACTCCATAGCCTTTCCAAGACCAGAGCTGATTAAGTTGGCTGAATTATCTTCCACTCCCTTAAACAAGACAGGTCATCAACTTCTAGGATGGTGTAAGGGATAGCTCCACCTGTAGAAAGAAAAACAGAAGACTAATCCATTAAATTTATATCCTACAATAGGACTTTCTGATGTCTTTTTCACATTTTCTTCCCTTAATGTGTCCTTCTGGGACTGAGTTAATCACTCTACCTGTGGCATCTCCTTGTTGTCCAATGGTTTTATGTTGTTTTGGAGTTTCAGCACCTGTAACTAATTCCACTGAAGGGTTTAATTAAATTAGTTGATCACTTAGTCCATACCACTTACTTAAATGTTAAATTGCTAGCCAGAAATCTTCATTGGAGCATATTATCAAAAAGGTGTGGGCAGCAGCTGCCAGGAGCCAGTAAGGACAGTGTGATCGAGCAAAGCTCTCGTGCCCTCACAGCCCTTGTGGCTGATCCAGGTCCTCAGAGGTTAATTCACTTGAGGTAAGATGTTATTGTACAAATGTCCTTCACGCTTTGGCACTCTTATAATAACAATAAGAAGAGATGTAAAGTTCCCAGGAAAATGTTGTAACAATAACTGTGAGAACAGAAAAAGTTTTGTCTAGAAAAAAACCCTTCTCTTAGCTGTGGCTGTTTGTATAAAACTACTTGCATGTGAGAAATAAAGTGGCAATATGGGCACCACTCCTGTTGTCCCTCCCGTCCCCATCCTTTGATTCTCTCTTCTTTTCCTCATTCCCTTACCCTCGCGTCCTTGCTTCTGTGCGCCCGCGAGCACACTACAAAATGGTTTGGTAAGCAGGGCAGATCTGATGTTTGACCTACCCTTTGGAGGTATGTGGGTACTAAAAAAAATGCCTTTTAAAAACAGGAAGCCAGGTCTGCCAAGAGAAGGACAAGGGCATTGGGCGGTCTGCATAGAGAAATTTGCTAACATTTGTGTTTCTGTCCTCTTTCTTTCTCTTCCTTTCTTCCTTCTTTTGTTTCACAAATATTTACTGAATAAATATGTACCAGACATTTTTCTAGACCTTGAAGATACAATAGTGAACAAAAGAGAATGAGAAAAAAATCTTGTTACCATAGAGCTTACATTCTAATGTAACAATTCAACTTTGTTTTCTTTTGTTATTTCTAAAATCAGATTTCAGAGATACAACCAGTTTTTTGTGGAACTGACAATTCAAAATCTTAGTTCCAGAGTGATTAAAAAACAAATGGCTTCTGTGTGTCATTCCAGTGCTGGATCTGAAGAATTCCTTAAATTTCCCCAGAGATAATGCATTCATCATTTCTTGTAAAGACATGTGTCTCTCACTCTCATGGATGAATTCAGAGACCATATTGAAGAACAAGAGAATGCTTAAAATCATGAGACTGTTTTTTGAGAGAGACAGAGGGTGCAAGTGTATGAGGGGCAGAGGGAGAAAGAAAGAATCCCACGAGGGGAAGAGAAAGAGAGAGAGAGGAGCGGGACTCACCTGAGGCTCTTGCTCACCCTAAGGAGGGCATAAGCTTACCAGATGCAGGGCTCAAACTCACGAACCATGAGATTATGAGTCAAAGTCAGATGCTTAACCCACTGAGGCACCCAGGCACTGCAAATCATGAGATTTTAAATGAAATTCAAAATTAGCTCTACTACACCTTCCTGTATGACCCAGGGAAGACAATTAACAAACAGGATGTCCCTAGTGGGGTGGCCCTGGGAAGTCTGTAGGCTCTAGACACTAGGGCTGAGGCTGAAAAACAGAGTGAGGTGGGAGAGCTAACATCACATCATTTCATAATTTGAATTGTGGTCTCAGCTTGGCTTATGCTGTCCACTGAAAAGAAAGTGAGGTATCTCAAGAGTGTTCTGTTTTCTTATCTTTTTAGGCTCTATAGGATATCTTAATTGCACATGAATTACATTAAGCCTTCCTCCATGCAAGTCAACTAAAATCACCTACGTTTCTGGCATTGAATTATTATGTTGGTAACATAGTAAGGAGCATAGAGAGTGCATTAGATTTTCAGTGAGTTCATTGCTGGTCATGAATATGATTACCCAATTCCGTGAGTATCTGAAAGTATAATTAGCTATGATCTCCAATATTTATGTTCCTTTTAGGCACAATTATGTTTTCCCATGTGAGTAATTTTATATTCTGTACATCTATTCCAGTATGTTTATACTTATTTTCATTCAAAACATCTATACTCATGTTCAAATTTATAAATATCCAAAAATGAGGATTATAGGAAACTAGTCACAGAACAAAAATATTAAGCATAATTCTTTAAAAATGACATTAGCTTTGGGGCGCCTGAGTGGCTCAGTCAGTTAAGCTTTTGACTTCAGCTCACATTATGATCTCACAGTTTTTGAGTTCAGGCTCCGTGCTGGGCTCTGTGCTGACAGCTCAGAGCCGGGAGCCTGCTTCAGATCCTGTGTCTTACTCTCCCTTTTTCTCTGCCCCTCCCTTACTTGCACTCTAAATGTTGTGTGACCATTTTATAAGCAAACACTCTAAAAATATACACATACATATAAATTTACATAAAGTATGAAAATATTAACTTTACTATATCTAATTATTACTGCTATAATTATTACTGCTAATTATTTTAAAAATCCTTTAAACAATATATTGATTTAGCTAGTAAGCACTGTGCATTCACAAAGAAACAATCTCTTTTCTACAAGCATGGAAAAGATAACATAATGCATATATAACCAAAAGAGTAGATTAAGCTACACAAGGATCCTAAGCAAGTAAGGTTAAAGAGTATCTGCATTTTAGGCTTGTCTTTCCAATTTGAGGATATTGCAAACAGTGCTGGAAAGAACATTCTTCTATATGCTGGTGGACATGTGGAAGAGTTTCTTCTTATGGTCTTTCTCTGACTAGGGCCTATAGTCCAAGTAGAATAGAAGTAATGGTTTTGAGCATCTGAGACATGTTCTTTATTTTAAAGAGGATGCTTCTTATATTTTCCCACTGAGAATTATGTATTGTAGGTTTTGAGTATATAGATTTTACTAAGTTATATATTTTTATTTTGCTACCTTTTTTTTTTAACCAAAAATGGCATCTATTATGAGCATGTATTATCATACAGTTTTAGTGATGAATGGCATTTTTTGTTACTATTAAAACACTACTGCATTCTTGGAATAAATATGACTTAATCTATTAGTTTTATCTTATTAAACACAGATTAATTTGTTGTAGAGGCAGTTTGTTAGGTTCTGACAAGATGTCTGGCAGCCAGCAAACAGGAAGTCAAAGCCAGCTGTGAAGAAGTCAGAGCCCTGTCATGGCAGTACTCCAAAACAAAGCCACCAGAAACTGGATCAAATCAGACAGGTCCAAGATGGTGGGTGCCATGACAAACCCTTGACCAAATAAAGAAAAAAAAGTGTGAAACCTTCTTTCCAAGAGATCCCTGCCCCAAGTAATAAACATTCCATCCCTTGGTTAACAACTCTCAATAAAAGACAGAAACCCAACCCCCAGGGCACACAGCTCTCTCTCTCTCTCTCTCTCTCTTTCTCAAGCCTGATCTCATATCTCAACAGTGTCCTTTGCTTTAATAAACTTTCCTGTTTATGTTCTTTATCTGCTGTGTTGTGTCTGTCCTTGAATTCTTTCTTGTGATGAGACAAAGAGCCTTCGGCAACATCTTTGGGATGGGCTAAGTCAAGGTCTCAGGGCCCAGGGTCTCCCCAATTCATCCAACAACAAATTTGGCTTGCTAATATTTTGTTTGGGATTTTGCATCTATGTTCATGAGTGACACTAGCCTATGCTGTTTTTTTCCCCATGTGTTTTAATCTAGTTTTATTATCAAAAGTTGTAACTTTATAGAATGAGTTGAATAGTGGATCCTTTTTAAAATTTTTTTTGAAATTGATTTAAGATTGGACTGGGTCCAATATACAAGACACTGGGTCTGGGGTTTTCTTTGTGAAATTATTTTTGTGTTAGTCATCTGGGGCTGCCATAGCAAATACCACAGAGTAAGTAGCACAAACAGCAGAAATTTAGTTTTTCATAGTTCTGAAGGCTAGAAGGTCAAGATAAGTTGCCAGCATTGCCAGGTCCTGGTGAGTGTACTTTTCCTGGCTTGTTGACAGTCTTGTTGTGCTTACATGGCAGGAAAGAAAAAAGTAATTTCTTCAATGTCTTTTTTTATCAGGGCGTTAATCCCATCATCATGGTTTCACCCTCATGCCCTTATCTAACCCTAATGACCTCCCAAAGGCTCCATTTCCAAATATTATCACAATGGGGAATAAGGTTTCAACATATGAATGGGGTGGGAACAGGAAACTTTCAGTCCACCACAGTGTTAAAAATAATTTCAATGGCCTTACTAGACGTAAGGTTAGTTATTCTTTTATTGCTACTCGAATACATTTTGATCAGTTATATTTTTTCCAGGAATTTGTCCATTGAGTCTATAATTTCAAATTTACTGGCATAGAAGATGCTCTAACTTTTAAATATATTTTAATCATTTCCCTATGTGCAATTAGTTTCCCATTTGTATACCTAATATTTTGTATGTAACTTGCACTCTATTTCTTCTTTTCTGGATTGATATTGCCAGAAATATTTTTCATATTTTCATGAATACTTTCAAATAAAAAGGAGGGTTAAACAGAGCTTTGTAGACCTTCTCTGTAGATTATTTATTTTCCCTGATTTCTGGTCTTGCTTTTATTTTTTTCTAACTAATATCTTTGTCCTAAAAATAGCTTTCAAATATTATGAATAAAAAATGAAAGGTTTTGTTGAAAGAGATATTATTAAGTAAATATTTCTATCATTTTCATTTGTTTTCTTACTTTCACATTATCACTTAGAAGAGAATAAAGATACAATGAATCTCTTCTGAGTTTATACATGTATCAGTTGTCAAGTTACTGCCTTTCAGCTCCAAAATTAGTGTTCATTGCTTTGCATGAGACACTGGGTTAGTGGACACTGGAAGGAACACTACAGGAGGAAAAGATTTTTTCTATGGGTGTGGTATGTCTCCTTTCCTTTTGCCCCTGAAGTGCTAGGCTAGCATTCAGTGAAGCTCACCCTCAGTTAGTTTCAGCAACGCCCCCTGTGGGTGATTTCCCAGCATCCCCTGTGACTGACTTCTCAGTGGGTCTTACAAGGATCCCAGCCAACTTCCCAGAGGGTTCCTTGTTCTCTCAGATTCTTAATACACTTCATAGGCACTCCAACTCAGGTTTTTCTGCCTGTCAACCCCCAGGAGGAGGCTTCTACCTTCCAGTCTGGGTCCTCATTTCTTTGCCTGTTTGTTTCAGCCTGCTGCTTATAGAGCAGCTCAAGCCAGGGGCAGCTCAGCTAACTTCTCCAGCATCCATTGAGTTGTAATCACATTCCCTTCATAGGGCTCTGAATCTCAGCCTCAGAGTGGGGCCCTCTTCCAAGTCTATGCCTATCTTGAGCAGTCTCCTTCAGCATTAAATATTTTTTTAGAGTTCAACTATCTCTTCTAAGTAGTTATCTATAGTTGATATTTTTATTAAACATTGAAACTTTGTATTAAATCTTTGTATCAAACTTTCCCTATTTAAATTACTGTGTTAGTTCTGTCTTCTGACTGGAACTTGACTGATTCAACACCTCCCTCCCTCCCTCACACACACACACACAAGCACACACACACACACGCACACAATACTTGCAAGACATACAGAAGACTTTATAGCATCACTAGACTACACTAGACAAAAAACTGGACATTACTAAAATACTTATCAATAATAGAATGATAAGTTAACTGTAGCATATTTAGTCAGAGCTTATTAGTTTTTGTTGCTGTGTAACAAATTACCACAAACTCACCCACTTAAAACTATTCGTAGTTATGATCACATAATTCTGTGGGTCACGAGTCTGGCCACAGCATAACTGGGTCCACTTCCCATGGCCTCACAGACCATAATCGAGCTTGTCAAGCCTACCTTCTCATCTGGAGGCTCAACTAGGGGTGTATATGCTTCTAAGTATATTTGTTTGTTGACAGGATTCATTTTCTTGCAACTGCATGACTGAGGAATCCAGTCTCTTACTGTCAGCCTGCAGCTCCCTGCCACGTGGCCTTCTCCATAGGAAGTTCACAATGTGCCATTTAACTTCTTCAAGGCAAGTAGGAGACTCTCTCACTCCAGCCAGCTAAGATGAAATCTTACCCAAGCATGATTATGGAAGTGACATTGAACCACTTTGACATTTCCTTGGTTAAAAGCAAGTCACAGGTCTGCCTTCACTCAAGGGCAGAGCATCTTACAAAGGCATGACTCATTGTGGGTCCTCTGAGGGTGTGTCTGTTACACAATGGCATGCTTTACGCAATGGGAATTAGCAAACTACATCTACTGAAATAACTTGGATGGACAAAAATAATACTGGATGAAAGAAACCAGACATGGAAGAGTATATATTGTGAAATTCCACTTGTATCAATTTCAAAAACTGGCAAAACTAATTTATGTTGTCAGGAATCAGCACAGATTATCCTTGGGGTGGGTATTACATGAATTGGGGTTACTGGGGTGCTGATAACCTCCCGTTTCTCGATCTTGATGCTGTTATTTGGGAGCATGCACTTGGTGAAAACTCAGGGGTTGTACATTTATGATATGTATATTTCTCTGTTTATATCTTACTTCAATATGAAAGGTAGGAAAAATGGTATGTAACCTCCTTCTTCTGCCAGTCCGTTCAATGTTGGTGTTCTCTAAAGTTACATTATCACATTTTTGCTTTCATGGTCTGAATCTTCCTGTAGTAGCTTGTTATAGACTGAGTCTAAAGTTCTTTCTTGTCCAGCGAAAGCGGGACACAGGATTAAATGTGAGGGATGGTTAATGTCTGGAGAAAGACAAGAGCCCCGAAAAAGGGTCCTTGCCCCATTTTTATTAGGATTAGGGTCTTGGGTTATTGGTGTTAGGGTCTTGGGTTAATTCAAAACAAAATTCTGGAGTGGGACAGCTGGGTGGAAGGTGGTTTTCAACAGACTTGTTTACTGAGGCACCGTCTGTTTATCTAAATTAGCCTAGGGGATAAAGACAAATAGGGCAAGTAACCTCAGGGTTAACAAGGTACCTTTCTTTTGTTAATTATCTCTGCTCTAGGCAACTTTGCCCTGCAAAGGTCTATAGCCCTACTTACCTGTTTACCTAATTTGGTCCTTTCTTCCTGTGAAAGCAGCTTTCTGCTATGGTACTAAATTGGTGGGGGGGGGGGGGACTTTCACCCTGAATACCTAATCTTGTTTATTTCATATACCTTTATTCTATATTGGAGACTTTGCACGTCCTCTCTATACTGGGGTCTCTGTCCTGCCATCTCTATACTTGTATACCTAGTCTTGTTTATCCAAACTTGAGTATGAGCACCCTATGGCTTTGCAATTTTTTATGCCTTGTTAACCCATTGGTGCAGGCTCAGGGAATTCCTGAACTTATTCCCCAGAGTAGCTCACAGGTGTTCATAACGTTGTCTCTTTCTTATAAACTGATGAATCCAAAATGTTTATCTTTAGCTCATATCTTTACCTCTTCTGAACTGCTACATATTTCTACATGAATATTCTGTATACTTCAAGTTCAACCTCTTTATCACTTGAATCATGATCTTTCTCTCAAACCATTCTCCTTATCCTATATTTGCTCTACCAGCCTGACTCACCACTGTTAGAAATCTATAATTGATACGGCAAAGCAGGCAAAAATAAGAGCTCTGGAGTTAACTTGGCTGGTTACAAATTCTCTTCTAAGTGATGTGCTCTTAGGCCAATTACTTAATCTCTGTAAGTCCCTATTTTTCTTTTTCATTATCTGGTTTGGAGATAATGTCTACCTTTAGGGTTTTAACACTTACTTGAGAAAGTATATTTAGAGCACTTAGCAGTGCGCCTTCTGCCTGGTAATTATTCAGTACATGATGTTTATTATTAGAGAACTTGTCCTTATCTTTTTCCTCCAGCTCTACATTTTCTTAACCATAAGGTTACTCCAATTCTGTCATTTTTTATATATTTTAATTTTATGTTTTACCTATTTCTACAATCACTTCCTTCATGCAGGTTTTTACTTTTCTTATTTTTTTTAAACTTGAATTTAGTCATGAAAAATATCAAACACAAATTGGGGGATATTCTGTGAAAATAATTGCCCTCCTCTTAAAAATGTCAAGGTCAAGAAGGACAAAGAAAGATCAAGGATCTATTCCAGATTCAAGAACATTAAAAAGATATGACAACTACATTCAGTGCATGGTCTTAGGTTGAATCCTTGGCATGGAGGTTGCTGACAATATCTCTAAAGGCCTTTATTGGGACAATTGACAAAATTTGAAATATAGGTTATGGATGAAATAATAGGACTGCATAATATTTAGTTTTTTGATATTGATAGTTATTCTATACTTACATAAGAGTATATCCTTAATCTTGGGAAATATATACTAACATATTTAATGGTAAAGAAGCACGCTTTCAAATAACAAATAAGATGAGTGTAAATAATTAGTGAATCTGAGTGTAGAATATATGGGCATTCCTTGTACTATTATTTTAACTTTCTATAATTTGGAAATCTATGTAAGTTATTGATTTAACATTGTTTCTTCCATGTAATCTCTTTCTATATTGAAGTGTTTATTCTGATCCAATTTTCACTTGAAAAAAGAAATTCCTTGAGTGATTTTTTTAATGGCCCCCAAATACATATGTGTGTATATTCACAGATGAGTACTTAGTTGGCTAAATGTGTAATTCTATTCTAACTTTCTCTTTTATTCCTAATTCTCTAGATGTTTTATGCCCAATTCTCCCATGAATTGTTATGGGGAAATCCAGGCTAGTTTGACTTGCACTGTTTGAAGATAATCTGTCCGGAAGCATATAAAACTTCCTTTTCTTCGAATATCTAAAGTTGATTAACATCTTCTTTTTCTTTGTCTTCTTAGTATGTAGAGGGCTTCTGTTACTTGTGGAATTAAGTCTTTCTTAAAAATTTTCTCCTTGTATCTTTGGTTTTGCTTTCTCTTTGAATATTTTTTCTTTCCTTCTTTGGATGTTTTTCAGATGTTAGCTCATCTGGATCTAGTCTTCAAGTCCCTTGTTTTGAACATATTTTTCATTTCATAATTTTCATTTCTTTGAATTCTGAGTTAATTTGGTTTCTTGGATTATTAATTACTTTCCAACAGTGTTTATTTTATTTACTACTTATTTGTCTCTATTGCTATTTTCTAACTTCCAAGACTTGGCTTTTAGATTCATATTGTGGCCTTTCCATTGAGATGTAGCTTATGTTTTATTAAGGTAAAATCCTATATTATATATTTATATATTTATATGCCTACTGGAGACCCCCCCATCATGGTCTCTCCTGTTTCTTTCATTAACTCTCATTTTTCAACTAGATCTCCCTCCTTTAAGCTCTCTTCTTCAATTTTAATTATACGTTAGTAATGTAAGAAGAATTTGTTGTGTGCTGATTTTTCATGTGTTAGTATGAAATTTAGAACTTATAAACTAACCCTATGGTCTAAATTTGATCCAAAGACTTGGTGTGCTTGGCCAATAACACGCCTTTTTAAAAATTACATAAATTCTTTTGTATAGGATATTCCCTCTCCAATAGATCAAAATCCCCACCAGTCTTTATGGTATAATAGTATGTTAATTCACATATATTTATTTTAACTACCTGACCCTCGAAGTCACTTGAAAACCTTAATGTTTTAGAGTTGAATTTTCTCAGCACTATGTAGATCTGGCTGATAGTTCCTTCAGGCAGTGGTGGGTTAGTAAAGTGTGAACTAGAAAGAATGATTCTGTTTCTGCAAAGGTTGAGGTTAGAAGGACCTTCAAGATGTCCTGTCAATATGAGAGGGGCCAAGGAGGACTCCAGAGATTGATAAGCTTCCCTCAGAGCAGGAGAATTTGAGATAATTGGTCAATCCTCTTGTACATGAAAAGGTAACCATTCTATTCAAACTGTTGAGATACTCAAAAGGCAGCAGGACTCACTTGACTAACAGAGTAGTAAGGGACTAGGTAAGCTGTGGTCCCCACAACTTTCCTGCGCCCACAAACCCCCACCTTCAGACTGAGTCCTACCTCACTCTCACCTCTGCATGGCTGTGGAGACCCAGAAATTTTAGGGGTAGCTCATAGGCTATGAGCTCTAGTCAGCAGATAATTTTTTTTTAATTAATTGTGTGTATTTTGGGAGAGAGAATACGTGCCCCTACACATGAACAGAGGAGGGGCAGAGAGAAAGGGAGGGAGAGAATCCCAAGCAGTTTCTGTGCTGTCAGCGCAGAGCCTAATATAATTTCACAAACTTTGAGATCATGACCTGAGCCGAAATCAAGAGTCAGATGCTTAACCGACTGAGCCACAGAGACATTCCTTCATGTAATTCTACATTCTTGAGTAGCCTCTGAGATTAGGGACAGGTAGGAAGACTGTGTCATAGCTGTGAAAACCCAGCTATTGCCACACTTTACCTAAATCTTTTTAATTTTTAATTTGTGCTCTTATTGGATCACATGTTTTGTGTTTTTCTTGCTTTGTTGTATTTTGAAGACCATTATTAAATGTCTGAGAAGATTGAAAAAGAAACAGTTTTAATAGTAGCAGTATCAGCAGAAGTACCGTTCTAAACTTACATGAGAACAAAGTTAATTAATTCCTACTTTATTTTTTTCTTAATAGGGAATTTGGAGTTGCGGGGGCTCTGGTGCACTATGCTGCCAGTAAGAACACTGGGCTTGGACTTCAGTAAAGCATCTGCAGTACTTTTAATGTCCTACTTACCACATATTTCCTATAAAATTTCTTCATTTTAACTTTGGCTGTGGTAACAATTTCTGAATTAAAATGAGCTCATTATAGTGAGATAGAGCGGGATTAACTCATGTTGAATATTCCAAATTTCCCAAACAATTCTCTGTGTTCTAAATCATGTTTAGAATTTGAGACCGAACTCCTTCTGATTTGAGCTCAATTATATATTATTATGATAATTATAGTAATATGAGTTATTATTACATTTTATACATGAACTACTTTCACTGATAGATTCTTTTTCCCAAAATCCTATTCGGTGATTTCCTTGTCAGCATTTCTGGCCTAACAATTGAAGGGAGCTAAAGAAATGTGGGAAATTAAGCATGGAAGAGAAATCCATTTGTGTGAACTCTTGTAGCGATGTTTCAGGGAAAAATAAAGGCTGGGAGTCAATATTCTTTGTGTTTTAGTTAAACTGCAGCCGGGAAGAGCTATTTCTGTCTCTGAGTTGATCTGCAGGTTGGAACAGTAAGCAACTGATCTTTGCAGTTGGGCACTGAGCAGGAATGAATTGTTGACCAAAGTTGAGGCCATTCAACCCCCTTCAGAGCAGAGATGCTGGCCCTACACTAGCAGATGGACCAGAGAAAGGTCACTGTGCCTGAAGAGACCAAATACAATCCCTGACTCAGGCAGCTCCCGGGCACCGAATGGCCCTGGGGAAGGAGCCCCGATGCAAACAGGCTCCCGATTTAATACTCTTAGTGTTTGATTCCTGGAAAAGTTAATCTTGCTTCTTGGCCTCCCTGTAGCTGTAGATGTACAGTCCAGTTCCTAAACATTAATTTCAATGTCGTGAAGCTAAAGTTATTCTTGTGTGTGTGACTTATGTGCTTGTGACTCCTTAATTCAGTGGGGAAAGCTGGTTTCTGCTTTTTCTTGTAGTAATTCAAAACCTTGAGGAGGCAAAAATAAAGTAGGCACGAAAATTTCATCAACCGTGGCTCATGTGCTTAAATTACATGCAGGCACTTAGGTGGCTCTAAGTGAAGTTCATTGTGGTTCTGTAATAGGCTTTCCTCTCAGTTCTGTTCTGATCTTTGATTTTCACAGTGATGGACCCATGCTTCATTGTCAAGCTCAAGAAAGAGTTCCTGGGTCCCAATGTGGATGTATAGAGACATCAGAAGTTGTAGAAAATGGAAATCCCTAGAGCATCCATCTTTACATTCCAAAGCCATTAATTTCATGAGCTAGCACTTTTTCATCACTGAGGAAGCCAAAGAACATTCTTATGTGTTATTTGCTAGTCACTGGTCTCCTTAGAGTCGTGTTTTCCTTCTCACAATATAGCCTGCAAGGAAGAGTCAGCGGTTAGCAATTTTGCTTATTCCAAACACACAGTGATGAATGACACTGATTTTCTAGTTTATTCAAGCTAAAATGTAGAAGGCACTGGTTGCCTAGATAGAAGCCCCTGCTGTTAGCACCCTGCTGAGAGCCATCAGCACACAGAACAAATACACTATTTCTGCTTATTGTTTCTTCTGACACATCTTTTCTCATAGACGCTTATACATTACCTCCCAAAAGACAGTGGGAACCTTGGAAAAAACTCTACCTTTTCACCTAATAATTCCCTGAATTAAAATGATCTGTGTAATATTATTTCAATAAAAATTAGTCTTTGCTATTTAGTTTACTAGTTACAAATAACGTGACAGTTATGTCCCACAGTTTACTAAATGACATTCAATTTGGGAAATCAAATACTGACACATTTCATTTTTAAAATCATTATATAGCTTCATCATAACTTTTTAAAATAACATTACTACCCCAGTCTCTACCTTGAATTTGATGTTTTCTATCACCCTTGGTTTACCAGGTGCCTTTACTTTGCATGTATATTTTCAGGACAACATCTGTCTAAGCAGGTGCTTAATAAGAGTTAAAACCCTAAAATGGGAATTTTTTTCCGTTCTAGTCCATCAATCTTATCTTTACTACCTGCACACAATTTTAAATTTACCTTTCCATGATAAATTCTCTTTTTTTTTTTGAAATATACCTGCTGCTCCAAACCTCTGTCTCATTAATCTCTATTCAAGTCTGTAAGAATATGACTAGGACCTGAAGGGAAAAAAAAAAGAATATGGCTAAAGTTTCTTCACCTCTGTAAGTATCAAGATAAAGAGTAAATGTCCCTGGAGTAAACATTAAAAATAATGGTATATAAAAAAAGCCTGTACAAAAAAAATGCTCATCTTATTCATATTATCTTACATATATATACGTACACACATAACATAGTCTATACATTTTTGCATGTATGATACATTTTATAGTAAAAGGGAATTCAGTGGGAAAAAAAGAGAATAATGGTATTAAATTAGTATGCCCTAGCAGTAAATTCTAATCTTACATGCAATGGCAACTTCCACCTCAAAGATTATGGGTTTTTTTTAACCAAAAAGGTAAATAAAATGTAAATTATAAGGTCTGTCTTTGGAAGCGTCACTTCGGGTGCCTACATGGCTCAGTTGGTTAAGCATTTGACGTCAGCTCAGGACGTGGTCTCATGGTTCTTGAGTTCAAGTCCTGCATGGGGTAAGCTCAAGCACCTCTTCCGGTGAGCAAGAACTGTTTCGGGTGAGCCCTGCTTCTTTTTCTCTCTCTCCCTCTCTCTGTCTCTCTTTCTGCTCCTTATGGAATTCTCTCTCTCTCTCTCTCTCTCTCTCTCTCTCTGCCACTCCCCACCCTCGCTCACTTGTGCCCTCTCTCTCAAAAAAATTAAAAAAATAAAAGTGTCACCTGTGTACCTAAGGTCCAATGAAAAGAAAATCTAAGAGACAAAGAGAAATCTTGGGAGATCTGTGTGAATTTTGGAATAAATGAGGTTAACACGGGGTAAGGCAAGGGGCTGAGGAAGATGCCCAAGTGAATGAATCCACAACTCTATAGAGAACAGAAGAGCAAGAGAGAAAGAAGCAAAATTATGAAACCAGGGCAAGTTTCCAAGGAAGAGAAAAAGAAAGAGCACAATTGTGAGGGGGGGAAAATGAGAAAAGTTAAAGTGTGAAAGGAGATACATCTTGCAAGAAACTTGCAATTACATAAGGCAAAAGAGAAGGACCAAAGAAATGTTGTCTTTGTAATAGTTAGGGAGGAAAGCTGTTAACAGACATTGTGAAAAGGCAGATGCTTTTAATGTCTTTCCCTCTCTTTCAAACAATTGCAGCTGCTACTGGTTAACCAGAGAGGGTACCATTTGGTTTGGAATACCAAACCAGAATAGGCAGATAAATAATTAGAGTATGTTTTTCCTCAAATCTAGATCTTCTAAAATATGCAGCAGCAAGGGGTTTTCAGGAACTCACAGATATGTTTATAGCATTCTTAGTCTCTCCCTTTGAGATATCCTGCTGCATAGAATTCCTGTTTCTAAAACCCAGAGTGTGTATGTGTGTTAGTATTATGATTAATATAAATAAGTTAATTATATATTAATTGTAATATGAAGGAGTTTTTATATTAAAATTTATAGAAGAAACAATGTAACTTTGCTTGCTAGATTGTATAGATTCACTTTAAGCTTTATAGAGTTGTAAGAAAACAAGACTTTTGGAATTCATCTCCCCCCACCTTCCCAGAAGTTGTAAAGATAAACATGCTTAAGATGTCTAGAAACATGGTAAGAGTTCATTTGATGTATTCGTAACTCATTATTGGGGAAAATTTGATGCCCCCACAAAAGTGTGTACTCCCAAGTTGACAACCTCACCAAACTAGACATTCTGGGGTAGTTCATACGGTACACAATACGCATTCACCAGCGAACTGATGAGGCATGTAGCAAGATCTCACAATGTAAGGAAGGTAAGAAAGACTTCTCTGAGATTTCTTTGATTTTTTTTTCCCAATCCTTTTCTCCATTTTCTTTTCCTCAAATTTCCACTTATCAGGTGTAAGACTTCACACATTGATTATCCATTATCCACTTTTTAATTTTTAAATGTATCACTAATATTTTGGGCAGTTTTCTTGATTTTGACCTACCACTCTTCTGTTAAATTTTATTTTAATTCTTCTATCTCTTAGATTTTATCTCTTCTTCTATGACATTTCTTCTTTATCTGTATTCTTTTTTTTTTTTTTAACTTTGTTCTTTTCATCCTCAAGTTTTCCTAGCTATCTGGAGATCTTTGGTTTTTCACTCCCATTCAACTTTTATAATAGCACCTGCCACCATTAACTTAAGGTCTACTTGAATAAATTATTAAAGAAAGAAAGGGAGGAAAAACAAAAGGGGAAATTAGAAAGTCTGACTGGGATCACTGAATGCGGATGAAGTTAATTGAAGGCTGGTTTCTTTTGAGGCTGAGCAGGGAGGGAGCCAAATGAGTCCAAATGAAAGAAAGCTGAACTCTGAGAGTCAACTTCCGCATGAGCCATCCTAGTTCTCTTCAGGCAGGTTTTTTTTTTAATTTTTTCATTTCTTTAAAGAATAACTCTCTAATTTTTGTCCCTTGGAGCTTCCAGAGATTTCGCCATTCTCCACCAAGCATGGGAAGGCAACAATCCTGTGTATAAACCTATCTATGTGCTTCTATTCAGCTCTTCCAGAATCTTGCCCTCAGTTGTAGTGTTGTCAAATTCCTGACAAGTATTAATCTTTGGTATTCAGGAAAGATGAGTCGGTACTGGCATAGATTCTCAGGAATTTCTGAAATTATAGGTTGTTTTGTATTCTTCATAACAATTATTTACATATTTCTGAAACAATGATGAATAATCATAATAAAAGTGGCTATTTTCCTGTGGTAAGATCATACCAAAAGCTCCAGAGATTTTCTATAATAAAAACATAACATGATAATGAATGCATAGTTTGTTATTATTTTATACTGATATATTGTGACAAAATTATATATTTCAGTAACATATAAAACATTTTTATTCCTGATAGAAATATTTGGTAATGAGAGTCAGTAAGAGATGTGAACTTCACGTATTGGCATTTCCTGTTCTTGTTATTGACTTGGCATCAGTGGTTTCACAGGCTGAATTATGTCCTCCTAAAATTCATATATTGAAGTACTAACTCCCCATTGCCACAGAATGTAACCATATTTGGAGATAAGACCTTTAAAGAGGTAAATAAGTTAAAATGAAATCATTAGGGAGGGTCCTAATCTCATACATCCTAATCCCATATATGTCTTTATAAGAAGAGGAAATTTGGACACAGACTTATGTGTGCAGAGGGCAGGCCACATGAAGATAGGGAGAAAATGGCAATCACAAGCTAAAGAAAGAAGACTCAGGCGAAACCACCCTGCTGATGCCTTCATCTTAGACTTCTAGCCCTGAGAATTGTGAGACATTGACGTTTTGTGGTTTAAACTGGTCCATCTATGCATTTTGTTATGGTAGCTCTAGCCAACTAATACAAGCGAATTCTTCCAAATAAGGAACATTTCTATGTACATTGCTAAACTGTAATTCTTGCATTCCCAATTTCTCAATTAATTTTTCTTGGGATTTAGCATTTGCTGAAGTATACAAGTTTTCCCAAAAATGCCAAGAAGGAATTTCAACATGAAAACAATGGTTACTGGACTTGTCAAAATGCAAGGACATTTGAGCTTGTCCATAAATTATCCACTGCAGAATGAACATTGGTTCAATGTTGAATATCCCATAGTTGTTCCATGGGCCCACTCTTAAATACAATGCCCATCTTCTCTCCAAAATATACCGCAATCACTGGACCACTCATGGCTCCTTTTTATTTATCTTTGCTATATGAAATAATATTTCTTAACTCTTTCCATGAGGTGAATGGTATTTTGGGAGTAAGGAGAGGCACATTCATGGGCTCAGTCTACCATTTTGGATCTGAAAAATTCTTGAAATATTATGTCATTTTTTTGGTAGATTTTGTATGTGTCCACTGAAGGCAAAGGAAGAAAGAACTGGTTTTTCCAGGTTTATAAAGAATGATTTCTTAAAATAATTTTTAACATTTATATTCATTTTTGAGAGAGAAACCGACAGCATGAGAGAGAGAGATTTAGAGAGAGAGGAAGACACACAATTCAAAGACAGGCCCCAGGCTCTGAGCTGTCAGCACAGAGCCCAAAGTGGGGCTTGAACCCATGAACTGTGAGATAATGACCTGAGCCAAAGTCAGATGCTTGACTGACTGAGCCACCCAGGCTCTCCACAGTGTAGCCATTCTTAAAGACTAATCAAAGAAGCCACTAAAATTTCAAGTACAAGCAAGATTCAGGGACTGCTCTGAAAGCACAAAAATGAATATATGCATATTTCTGGGAAAAGCCACTTCATTTTCATTAAACTTCCAAAATAATAAAAAAATAACCTCAGACTACTTAACTTGACCCATGTTTCTGAACCACCCCATTCATCACTGAATTGTTCAGATAAGAAAAGAGCTTTTCCTAGTTCATTTACTCACCCACTCTTCTACTACACTATTTCATTCTTTTTTCACTTTTTCCCCATCTCCAACATCTCCTCACTCATCTCTATGTTTAGCCATCTCCAGAAAAAGCAGATATAATCAAGATGCATTTCATAGGCTTCGACAGTAACAGCACCCCAACTAGTTGGTCTTAAGGATTCACTTGCCTCAAACTTATGCACTCACTGCTTGCTGACCTGAGTCACTTGGTCTGAAGCAGAACTAATTATACTTTCCTTAAGACTTGTAGACTACAGGCCCTGAGGAGCGAAGGACCAAACTTCCCCAGAAGATAAGACCTGACCACATTTGAAAATAGCTGCCAATGCTGCCAGCAAGTCTGTTCAGGGCATGTCAACATAAAAGGAACTGCCTAGGCACTGCTTCTCCCACATGTAGCCCTTCTCCCCTTTCCTGTACCTTCCCCTTTAAAACCTGTCAGTTTTGCCTGGCTGTGGAAGATGGTCTTTGACACATTAGATTGCCATCTGCTTAGGTTGCTGGCTTCCTGAATAAAGCAAACTTTCCTTTCCTGCCCTCACTTGTCTCTCGAGTATTGGTTTTTGAGTGATGAGCAGCTGAGTCTGAGTTTGGAACCGGTACCACCTCATCCATCCATTCATCCACCATTGACCCAAACACTCTGCTTGTTGAAGAGTTCTGTGTCATGCAAATGTCAAGCCCACTCCTGGTGTATCATTCATTTGTGCTTCTTCTTAAGGGTATCACTCAAGCAAAATCTTTACCTACAGCATCACCAGATTTCCTGTTCTTCTATCTTTTCCTTCAGCATGCAAACATACTTTTGCTATTTATCCCACAAGAAAACAAATTACTTCATCTCTCTTTTCCCACCAGATCCCTCTTCTTTGCTCTCCTATGCAGGAAAACACCTCTAAGAATCATCAGTATTAATAGTATGGATGCTCCCCTTCTCATTTCTCACATTCACCTTCTTGTGAGGTCTCCCATAGAAACTTCATCTAAAATTTCAACCTTCTTTTCCTATACTTCATATCCTCCTTTCCTGCATTATTTTTTCCCGTCACACTTAGCACTTTCTACCACAATATGTATTTTATTTAACTCGGATTTTTTAAATCATGTGTCTTCCTTAATAGAATATAAGTTCTATGTGGGCAGGAACCTGTGTCTGGTTTGTTCACTGTTATATCATCAACAAATGAACGTTATTTGACATAGCAGCACATATAAACTTTAATGATGCCTTCTTCTTTGAAAGTCTTTCTTTACTTGTTTTCCAGATTTTCTTCCCTATTTTTCTCCTGTTTTCCCAAATTCTCCTTTCAGCTTTACCCCATTTGTTCTTCAACATCCCAACCTATTGATGTTGGAATGTGGAATATAGTTGAATTGTATCCCCCACCCCTCAAATTCATCTGTTGGGGGTTCTAACCCCCAGTACTTCAGAATGTGACCTTATTTGGAGATAAGGCTTTTACAGAGGTAACCAGGTTAAAATGAGATCATTGGTATGGGCTCTAATTCAATATGACCCATGTCCTTATAAAGAGGTAACTTTGGAGACACACACACACACACACACGCACACACACACACACCCTGGGACAACACCATGTGAAGATCAAGACAGAGATCTAGGTGATGCTTCTACAAACCAATGATTGCCAGCAAACCACCAGAAGCCAGGTACATAGATCAGATACTTCTTCATGGTGCTATGAAGGAACCAACCACCCTGACACCTTGGATTCAGACTTTTGCCTCCAGAACTGTGAGGCAATAAATTTCTGTTGTTTTTCCCCAGTCAGTGGCACCTTGTTATGGCAGCCCAAGTAAAGTGATACACCCAGAGGTTACATGTTAAGATTCCTTTTAAGCTACATTTAGTCCCTTGGTGATCTCACCATTGTACCTTTAAATCTCATCTCTAGGAGTGTCTGGGTAGCGCAGTCCATTGACCCTCTGACTCTGGCTCAGGTCATGATCTCACAGTTTGTATGTTTGAGCTCCACGTCAGATTCTGTGCTGACAGCTCAGCCTGGAACTTGCTTCAAATTCTGTGTCACCCTTTCTCTCTGTCCCTCCCCCATTCATGCTCTGTCTCTCAAAAATTAATAAAACATTAAAAAAATCTTAACTCTCATCTCTAAAGTCTTCCAACTGTTAACTGGCAGCCCCGAATCTTCTCGAACCCCTGACGTATTTAATCTGTCCAAAGCTAACCCAATCCTCCCTTGGAACCACCTTTCCCCATGGTCTTTTCATCTTAGTTAATAGCCACATTATTCTTCAAGCTGTTCAAGTGATTTACCTTAGAATTATTCTGGACTTTCCCATATCTTCAAACTATCAGCAAAAAATCTGATCAAAATCTTTTGAGACATATGCAGACCCCACTTCTCACCACCTGCACTGTGTGTACCTGGTCAACATGATCCTTGTTCACCTGACTTAGAGCAAGAGCCTCCTCACTCCACTCCCTGCTCCCACCCGCAGCACCCCCTCACCCTATTGCCAACAAAGCAGCCAGAATGATTCCGTTGAAATGCAGTTCAGATAATGTCACACCACTGTCTGGAACTCTGCCACATCTTCTCATTTCACTGCTGAGTCCTTACGGTGGCCTGTGTTACCAAGAACTAGATAACTTCCTTGACTTCATCTCCTACTCTGCCTCATCCAGCTCACCTGCTCTGGTCACACTGGCTTCCTTGCTGTCCAAGTATGCCAGGATTTCCCCCTGCCTTGCTCATGCCCAAAACACTCATCTCTCAGATATCTAAACTGCACATCAGAGTCATTCAATAGATATTTCTTTTTTTTTACATGTATTTATTTTTGAGAGACAGAGTGAGACAGATTGTGTGTGGGGAGGGGCAGAGAGAGAAGGAGACAGAATCTGAAGCAGGCTCCAGGCTCTGAGCAAGCATTCAGCACAGAGCCTGATGTGGGGCTCAAATCCACGAACCACGAGATCATGAACTGAGCTGAAGTCGGATACTTAACTGACTGAACCACCCAGGCGCCCCTCAATAGATATTTCTTGAAGGAACAGGGACTGAATTGAAAAGACTTATATTAGTAAGATAAAATTAAAACTCTTTAAGTTCATATTTGAATTGCACTGCAATTATGCCCCCATTCGATTTTTTTAAATTTATTCTGAGAGAGACAGAGACAGAGCATGAATTGGAGAGGGACAAAGAGAGAGGGAGACACAGAATTTGAAGCAGGCTCCCGCCTCTGAGCTGTCAGCACAGAGCCCAAAGCAGGGCTCCAACTCATGAACCTCAAGATCATGACCTAGGCTTAATTCAGACGCTCAAATGACTGTGGCACTCAGGCACCCCTGATCTTTTTTTTTAATATCTATTTATTTTTAAGATGGGGGAGAGGCAGAGAGAGATGGGGACAGAGGTTCTGAAGCAGGCTTTGTGCTGACAGCAGAGAGCCCAATGTTGGACTTGAGCTCATGAACTATGAGATCATGACCCGAGCCCATGCCAGACACTCAACCGACTGAGCTATCCAGGCACTCCTATCCCCATTTGATCTTTACAAGCTTCTTATGTGCAAATAACATCTAGAAGTTTTCAGTTTTCACTGCAGTGCTTTGCATAAAAAATTCATTTAACAAATATTTAATGATTTATGGAATCAGACATAAACAAAAGATATAGTTAGTCCAACTCACTTCAATTTGTGTAATTTCCTTTGCATTCACCAGTAGTTCTAGACTAGTCTCTCCTTATATAGCCACTTGTTCTAATTGTAGTAAACAAACCTGAGCAAAAATTTGCCTGTGATGATTCCTTATTAGTGGTTAGTGTCTATTGAATCTTAGTTTCTTTACCATTTCTGTAAGTCTTTTTGGTAAGAATTTAAGATCCATAGCTTGAGACTAAAAACAAAAAAATCCACATAGGTCTATTCTTTCCTTGTTTTATATTACTAGAAACTCAGTCTTTAGTTGGGCATATGACTATCCAGAAAAAAATCCAAAACATTTTCTAGCCTGTTTTCCAATGACTCTGACCATAAAAGTGTGTTCTAGCCAATGGGATGTTAGCAAAAAATATCAGGTAAATATCTGCATTTTCTCTTTGCCCACCCTTTTTTCTATGCTCTCTCTTCTATCCTACTACTTAGAATGTAGATATGATGGCTGGCACTCCAACTGCAATTTTGGATCATGAGGAGAGGTTTAGATTTCTGAGGGCTTCATGGAGAAGACTCATCCTGCTAACCCTCGACATTTTACTTCTGGCCTTATGTGAGAAAGAAATTTCTCTCACATTTAAGTCACTGTTATTTTAGAACTCACACAAAAATCAAACATAATCCTACTTCAAACATCACAAAAACTATCTAATGCCTGAAACCTGAGAACTAAAACAAGGTTACTACTGCATCATTTAACAGAATCAAAATAATAGAAAGTATCTGCAATAATAATCAAAGTTCTTTATTTTCTCTATTAATTTCCTACATGTTGGAAAAATAGTCAGGTCTCCAAATATACTTTCACTGAAGGAAGCTAATGACCGAAACATTACTTGAGTAATTATGGGAAAAAAATTTATTACCGAAAACCAATGTTCCATTCAGTTTACATTTTACACATATTTAACACAAGCAGAAAGAAAAGGTCCAATGTCAGAAATAGAGGCCATTCTTTTTCACTGAAACACCACATCAGAAAAGAGATGGCAATTAAGATCCAAATTTGAGAGATTTTAAATCTCATTCAAAATAAACATTGCCTAAAAATGTGAAAACATATTCCATTTCCTGAAAGCCTATTTTGAAGAATGTCTTTTTATCTTTGTGATTGGCTTTCTCTTAGACTTTTTGCAGTTTATTTAACACAGCATTCTAACTGCTTAATGTTCAAATTTAGACACACTGATTATGCACTCCATGATTCTGAATAGTTAAGTATGCTCTATAAATAAACACATTATTTGTGTTCTATTACTACATTCCCCAAAAGCTCCACATAATTGGAATTGACCTACTATTTACTTATCACTAAATATATTTTTGTTAGAAAGGATACACAGCATATGAAATTACAGGATTTTCATGAAAGACAAATTTTAGAACTCTAAAATAATATTTACAGTGTAAACATCACAGTTATTACATCAGGATGAAGTAAATCACAACATTCACGACACTATATATTTTATTTGGTTTTGATACTGAAGTTGTGTTCTTGAATTACTTATGTAGAATTCAAAATATAATTACTTCGCCTATCGTTTTCCATCACGAGTTCTGCAAAAGAAAGAATTGGTGTCTTAAGCATAAAAATATTTTTATCTACAGCATCTTAGTTTCATTCAGCCACCCACTTATTTGATAACGTCTCTATCTCTGCCCTTTGTAAATAGCTTATCATGACAGGAAATCATGGACTGATTGCCAGAAAGGGGACTAAAATGTGAAGAGTCACCTTAAGTAGTCCTTATAATTACCCATTTGTAATCTTCACAAATGATTGACATGCAGGATTTCCCATTAAAAGAGTTTGTCCAAAGTTACCCGTTCAGAAAAGAGAAGAAGGGAAGATGGAGTCTCATAAATGATCTTACAAAAGACAAGAGATTAACCCTCCTTTACAGTGTAGTGCCTGTTGTATTTCTTAATTAAATGAAATAGCTTCTTCTTGTAAACTTTTTTTCAAGAAGCTATATGTGATTCTTTGAGCAAAGAGACTTGTTTCTCTGACATGATAAAGAATGGGCATGTTCAGGACCCTCAGCATACATCTCTCTTAGTGGACAAAAGCAACCAATGGGGCAGATGTCTTTGGAGACACTCTGCCCACTCTTGATGCTCTCACAGAAACCTGAGCTTTCTGCTCTTGGAACTTCATTTAAGACCATGGGTTTCCTTC
>NC_043706.1:131665695-131770725 GCF_006229205.1 Suricata suricatta | reverse complement strand
ATAACAAGCAGTCTTCTTTGTATGAAGCCTAGCAATCAAGGCAAATCTCAGCATTCTTGTGATTGTCTGTTGTGATATGTAATATAATCATTCAGACAGAATCATTCTATTCAGTTATCAAAGCAACATAAGATTTGGCTTTAAGCAGTTTTCACAAACACTAATAGCTAAGAGATTATTCACTCTATTGAGTGTAAGTCTACCTTGAAAAAAGAATAACAAATGGGAAAATGGGCAAAGAAATGATTTTGTCCATAGATAGAGTGGTGCCTATAAAGTGGAAGGAAAAAAATCAAACTAATGTAGTTTTTATTTACTGTTTACTTTAACATAAATTTCTTTAAGATTAAGCTCTAAGTGAGAGTTATGTTATAATTTATGAATTTGAAATATGAAATACAACATAGAGAACAGTAAAACTAAGGATTTATGGCTGAAAATTAAAATTTACTCACTGGTAGATCAGTTATTTCACAATTTATAATATTGGCAAATTGAATCTGGCTAGATAGCTGTTTCTGTCCAGTATGATCATTCACAGCAATATGTTTCACTAATTAACTACTAACCTCAAGATTATTTACTGATTGATATTGAAAAGGAACTTTAATGATGCAAGCAACTAAACATCTATTTTTTTCCATCAGAAACTGAATGGAACTGAGATGACAATGGATAAAAGCTTATTACATATCTACAACCAGCTTTGAATTGAAAGAAAGTCAAATCCTTCTTCCTCCTTGTTTAGAAGTGTGGTCTACCCTATGCTTAAAACTAGCCATTGACACTCTCTCATGCCCTGAAAGTGGATTCTAGGAGGCAGAACAGTCATGTTCATCTGATGTTGAAAAAACTTGCTTAACACACCAAGTAAAGGACTTAGAGAAATAATACATAACTTAAAGAATTGAGTTGTCCAAAACAACATATAGGAAATTCCCATATAGATGAAGAAGGAACATTCAACTGTCTGCATTGAAAGAATACTTACCTCAGAGAAGAGGGTGCTCTGAAAAGAGGCCATGCCAACGTTTGCGAGAAGAGCATGCTGACAAGCGTGAGCAGCACAAGGAGCTGGGACTTACTTCTTGTTTCCATCTTTGTACCTTGAAAGGGAAAGAGTCATATCAGCTTTTCCAACAAAAGATATCACAAACAAAGTAATTCTGAGTGTCTAGTAGTAATTTATGATGGCTCCTGCAGAGCTGGAAAAAAGTAATTTTTGTCTGGTAGAAAGACTTAAACTGCAATATAACCAAGACATTTTTGTGGCAGGTATTTGAATAAAAATTGGGATTCTTTTCAACTGCTGCCTATCACTTATCAGGCACATAGTAGGGCTGTGCATATGTGGAATGTCATACTTTTATAGTGCTGGAAGTATCCATATAACAGAGTTGTAGCACCCATGTTTAGTATCTTTTCTAACTAGTGAAACAGTTTAAGTTTCTAGTGTCTAATTATTTAACACTGGAGTATCATGCATTTAATAATGCCTGTGTCTATACATGTATGTATATACATGTATATATATATCAGTGTAAAAATTATACATGAATTTCTTTTTCCTCTTTTAACTGTAAATACTATTAGAAACTTATTTCCTTATGCCTGGGTTTGAACTATTAATTTAATAGTGAAAATTAATACCAAAAATTATTAAACTACATATTACCATTGCAATAATTTTTGCCTTAAAAGGAAATGGTATTAAAATTTAGGTTTGTGCTTTAATACATCTAATCCACTTACACATTTCACTTCTAAAATGTGTCGATAGAAATTTAGGAATTTGACCTTTGTTTTCCTTGCTGTCTATAAAGATCACAGAATTTATAGACTTAGGAAAATAAATGCTTCCTGGATTCACATAACTAACATATAAAAATAGAAAGAACAACACTAAAAAAGAAGTTGAAACTTCTAAAGGAAATGTACCCACTAAACCCTTCAGTCAAAAATTTATATACAAGCCAAAAAATACCTTAATGCATTTTAAAAAGACAGCATTGACAAAAATTATAGAGTAAGCCAGGCAAAATATCTTCCAACCTACGAATTTAAAAAATTCACTGGTATATAAGAAGTTGAAGCATTTCACACTTACCAGGTGACTTGAGAAACTTGTCTTTTGATTTTATAAAGGAGAAACACTGTAACATTCTTTTCAAGGGAAATAAATATTTATTCAATATACCTCGAGAAAAGTTTGAAAGCAAGAGGAGGGGAAAAAAGAAGAAAAGGAAAGGTAAAGTTTTCACTCACCTTACCAAGTAGTGTTCCTTGGGAGCTTCGTAGATGGAAGGAGATTGTTGGAGCTGTCCTAGGTCCTGAAGTGCTCTGAGACCGAGAAAGCCTCCACCAGTTCTCTGCTTCCAGAGCTGAACCAGAAGTTGGTACTGGTTGGCTATTATTGCCGGCAACTGCTTTTCACTCCACTCTGACCAGCATTTCAAAGCCCATCATTTTATAGGGCTTACACTTAGGGCTGAGCAATCACAAAGCTCTCTGAAAGACGTCACAGTAGTACTCCCACAGGATGAACAGGGCTTGAGTTCTTATTAAATTGTCATTATGTCTGATTTATATAAATATATAGTGAGTAACTTCAAGATGTAAGATATAAAGAGAAAATTTACTTTCCTTTAAGTGAAACGCAAAAACAGGTGCCAAGCTTAATATGAAATGTTTTAATCTTTTATTAGTAGTAATAAAATAAGGAAACGATTAGTATTGTAGCCAGGGCCACTGGGGTTCCTTCAGAAAATAAGAGTTTTATGTGTAGAAACAGATGAGGAAAAAACAAACATTTATGTTCATTATGCTTACAAATCCATAATTCCTCTTTATTACAAAATATCACTTCTAAAGACTTTAAAAATTTTTTATGCTATTGACATAGATCCCAATTTTGTCTTTCTTGAGATCTATTCTAGTTTTAAAAGCATCTAGAAATAATTTTCCACTTTTCTATTATTACATTTCCTTTGTGTTGAAACTAATCCCAAGATAAAAGTTTCCAAAATACTCTAAGATAGTATCATATACACACTGTTGTATAAAGTAGTACTGCTATTTTACATTTGCACAATATATCATAATTCTCAATGCACTTTCACATACATGATCTCAAGTGATCCAAAACATAAGCTCTTAGACAGTATATATATCTCAATTTTCCTTTCCTCATAAAGAAATATTCATCATTTGTATAATAAGTCTTTATTTTGTTTCTGCCCTTCATCCCTGAGTATACAGTCACACCAGCTTTTTGGACATTTCCAACTTAGTCAATTGACAGGTTTCAAAGAGCTAGTTCGAAAGCATTTGTGGAGTACTTTGATAAATTCTTCCTTGCTGTTTGTGGGGTTTTAATTCAAGTTAGACTAGCATAAATTCAATCAGAGTTTCAGGTAAAAATACAGCCATATGAACAACTTCATGGAAAACAAAGTAAAATAACATCTTTCCCATAATTTTTTTTACAATTTCCAGTGTGTGTATTCTTTTACATTTTTGCTCATAAGTTCCTCAAGGGAGAAAGACTCTAAAGCGCCCTTTCTTTCTTCTACTTTAAAATTTTAGTATCTATGGCTTCATTCAAAGCCAGACTGATCCAGTAAGAGAATATCCTGCTATGCTTAATCATATTTTCTAATCCAGTTACAAGAAAAATTAAATGAATTAAATTTCAAAATGTCTGGAAATTTGTTTCCCAGTTGACAGCTCTGACTTAAGCCAGAGTTCCTGTGGCTTAATTCCAGGAAATCTTTTTTTACCTGATTATTACAAACTAGAGGTTGAATAGCTCTCATGTGGAATTTTTTATCCTTAGCTCTTCGTCACTCAATCCTCAGTGAAGCAACTTTATTTAAGAACAGAAACAGCAAAGAAAGTTGATTGAAAGTCACAGAAAAACTAATGCTGAATGATAAGCAGAAAAATTTAAATGCAAAAACACATAAAAGTTTATTATTATTTGGTCTAAGGAAGCACTTAGCATTCACAAAGAGTAACCACATTAGATTTTTCCAGTGGTAAAAACAGTTTCTCCCATTATGATAATAAAACACAAAAGTAAGGAGAAATAATTCAATTTTGTTATTTCTGGATAATGATAAACTAAATAAAAAGACTGCATTTTTCCTATGAATTTAAACTAGAAAGCATAACTAAATTTCATAATGGGATCATAGCACCATCTGCAGGTTCAAGGTCTTAATTCACAGATTTTGGTTTCTTGTTTTTGTTTTTTTTTTTTAATGTGTCTCTTATCTTTCCTTTCAAGGAAATGGATGTAAATGAGAAGGCCTTTAACTAGTTAAAAATAAACATAAAAGAATACTGTAGCTAAATTTTTCCTGAATATTTTACTAAAAACTTGGTAAACATAAAAATATAAACATGAATTTATTCTTTTAACCTGCTTTGCCCCTTCTTTAACATATCTTTCCATAACTTTCCAATATATTTGGTGAAACTTATTTCCTATCTTAAGACTTCTCAATGAAGTGATATTTTTAAGAGGACTGTCCTTCATTCATGCAATTAGAACAAATAGTTTACAAATAGGTAAACTGACATCACTCAGGTGGTTAATAACAAATATAGAATTTAAAGATAGTTCTTTCGATCTTGATAATAGCTTTCTTTATGTTAAGAACTGATGGTTTTCTGTAAGTGTTGTTACCACCATTATCAAAGCTAATACGTCATAGAAGGAAAATAAAAGCATATAAAACTATAAGCATCCCTCTTTCCTTTTTTCATCAACAAGACCTAGAGTAGAGAAAGAAAACTGGCATCCTAAATTAAAATATACTAAATGTAGGGAAGTTAGATGGAAAGAATTTTCAAGCTCAGGAAATAGGCAGAAATCCGGATTCACTGTGTTCTTTAGTGCAGAGAGCTAATAAAGAGTCCTTCTTGTCCTTTGGTCTCTGGTGTGACAGCTTTGTTTTCCTAACTCACCCCAACTCACACCCTGCCTGAGACCTGGTCATCCTGCCTGGGAAATTCTAAGGGGTCATGTCAAGATGAGTAGTCTGCAATCCACTGACTGTGAGCCACAATATGGCTTATCCCTCTGACTTTTACACCTCTCCAGCTAAAAATGATGTGTACATTTTTAAAAAGCTGGAAAAATTAAAAAAAATATTTTGTGATGTGAAAAAATATGAAAAATATATATGAAACTTAAATTTCTTTGTCCATAAATAAAGTTTTATTGGAACACAGAAATACTCATCACATATGCATCATCAATGGCTGCTTTTGTGCTGCAATGGCCAAGTTGAATGGTTGCAACAAAGTCTATAATGACCTCAAAGCCTAAAATGTTTACTCTTTGGGCCTTCATAGAGAAGCTTTGTCAACGTCTGGTCTGGAGTCTCCTGTTTGAGAAATTATTTAAGAGGTCATATTTGCTTTAATATCCTTAAGTCCTCTAGTTTTCAATAGCTTGTATTGGGAAATCCATATATATATATACTTTTAATATACACTATGTATAATATCCATATAATATGTATATATTGTGTATAATACATATGCATACGTGTTTAATATACATTATACCTACCTATATAATTTTCATATTAAAAGTATATGGGGCGCCTGGGTGGTTCAGTCAGTTAAGCCTCCAAATTCGGCTCAAGTCACGATCTCACATTCGTGGATTCAAGTCCCGCGTTGGGCTCTGAGCTGTCAGCCTGCTTCCAATTCTGTGTCTCCCTCTCTCTCTGCCCCTCCTCATCTCATGCTCTGTCTCTCTCTGTATCAAAAATAAATAAAACATTAAAAAAAAGTATATGCATGTGTATACCTGTATATAATATTTAAAAGTATGTAAGTACATATCTAAACAATTATATAAGTACACATATAAACAATTTTATATAATATTTAAAAGTATATATGTACATATATATGTTTATAATTTTGTAATTTTTATAATGTATTTTATATATTCTTTCTAAAAACATGTACTTTTTAAAAAAGTTTTTAGGGAGAGAGGGGGATGCAAAACTTGAGAGACTATTGAATGCTGAAAATGAACTGAGAGTTGAAGGGGAAGGGAGAGGGGGGAAAAGAGGTGGTGGTGATGGAGGAGGGCACGTATGGGGAAGAGCACTGGGTGTTGTATGGAAAACAATTTGACAATAAAATATTATGGAGAAAAAAAAAGTTTTTAGTATTTATTTATCTTTTGAGAGACAGAGAAAGAGCACAAGCAAAGGAGGGGCAGACAGAGAGGGAGACACAGAATCCAAAGGAGGCTCCAGGTTCTGAGCTGTCAGTACAGAGCCTGATGCAGGGCTCAAACCCACAGACTGTGATATCATACCTGAACCAAAGTCAGACTCTTAACCAACTGAGCTAACCAGGTGCCCCAAAATTTATTTACTTTTAATCCCTTCAACTTAGAAAATTTGGATTTACTTCAAGGATTCTTATATTCTCATATCAGTGATTTGATGAAGAAAAATGTTAAGACAAAAGTAAACTTTCCCTTTAAAGTTACTACTACAATTCATTCTGGAGTTAAAAAAAATACGTTACTAAGTATTGAGCAAATGGACATTTAATGATTTAAATTATAAGACAGAAGACAACTTTTAACTCTACAATGCCATCACCTATCCCACTTACTGACGCTGAAAATTTTATAGAAAATCATTCATTCCTATATTTCAGAATATTCTTGTTTTAACCAAAACACATGTAGAAAGTGTAATCTCTTAAATGTTATGAGCCATTTATACCTTACTTTAGGGTTGTTTTTATGAAATAATTTTAGGAAAGTAAATTTTGGAGGAAAGCTGTAGAAAAATTTTTAAAAAGCACACTATTCTGAGATAAGAGCATTTACAAATAAAGTATTAAAGACTTAAGAACAAATGTTATCTGCTTCACATTGTCATCTGTCCTGCATGTACTCCCCCACAGACACATTCCGTGTAACCAACTTGCTGACCCTCTCAAGCTGGGGATCAGAATATCTGAGGTCCACAAGAAGAGGGGGAAGAAATGCAAATCAACTGTGTCCAATTCCTGGCTCACAAATAACAATGAAGTCTGGATGTTGGGATGAAAGATTTGACAAATATATTTACTGAGTGAGTTCTCATGTCCCCTTCATCACTCTATCCATCCTCTCCAGACAGGAAAGAGACTCTGAGATGGGCAGAAGAGATTATAAGGTGGAAAGGCAACCTTATGCCCATCAGTTGGTGAGAGTTTATAGTAGAGTTGAAGGAATGGGTAACAGAACCCCATCCTATTAGTAGAAGCTAACTTGGCTTCTTTTCTTATCTGATTGCTACAGTAAACCATGAAGAAGCACTCACTGAAATGGTGTTGGAAGAAGTAGATAAACATAGAGGATTGAAAAAAGCCCTCCATTCCCTTCTTGGTAAAACCCTAAATGGTGTCAAGGGGTAAAGAGTAGAAAGGGCCCACCAGTCTACCAAGGCCAGATTATGTCCAGGGATGAGCAAACATCTCAGCAGGTGACAGCATGGCAAAGAGCATCTCCCAAGAACCTATAAGCAGCCTCCCAGATTTCATGCTGTTATATGTGCTATCAGAATCTTAGATACTATTCTGAGATAAAAGAAAAGTAAAGCAAATCCTGAATTAGCAGAATTTTAAATCTTAGTAATTTCTGGGTAAATACAGTCATTATTTGTACATTGTACATTTCCTGTGGAATGGGAGATCAAAATAGAGGAAAGGTTTTAAAGCTACATTTTTTGTATGCAGACTGGGAAAATTTATTCTTGCTATTGCTCTACAAATGACCTGGAGTTTTATAGGATCATACTCTGCATAGGAGGAGGAGCCTGTCCGGAACCCTGTCTCCTACTTAGTATCAAAATCACTTTATAAAAGACCGTGAGACAGAGGGTGCTGACCCATCCTGGTATAACAGGACCTGCCCTTGCATCTTCCCTTAACTCCCTTCTTCTTTGGTTCCCTCCTTAGGACTTCCCCCATCTTATTCTTTAGCCTTTAGGCTCTCAGCTTCTTTCTTTAATTTTGCCTCAATCCTTCTGTGACCTTCTAGTACACCTGAGTTTTGACTTGCTGTCAGGACAGATCTGATCCCACAGGCTGCAAAACCAGATGCTCCTCTCTGCTGGATGTTCTCCAATTGCCCATTTGGATGTGCTGTCTGCTCTTCTCCACATTGCTGTTTATTCCCTAGAGGCTGACCTCCAGATCCATCCATGCCATGTGGTTTCTGGTTAAGCCAGGGGGAGGCACTAGTAGGAAATTAAAAGGACAGAAGATTAGAGGAAGGAGAGCTCTGAATATTTACTCCCCAGAGACCATAGTTTGGTAGAGGCTACATTCCTTTACCAAGACCCACATTTTGCAAATGGTTCCTCAACCGCAGCCCTACAGGTACCAGCAGCTTCCTGGTGAGGCTAGTTCATGAATCCTTTGCCACCTCCTTGGTCCTTAACATCTTTATTAAACTTACTTTGATTCACCTTTGGAGAGAGCCATTTGTGTCCTATCCTGTGCACTCTGACTCCTGCACCAGGACCTCATACTTCTTAGAAGAACTGGACAGATTTCATTTCAAGATTCAATAGTTTTAGGCCTGTTAATTTTTATTTTATTTTATTTAAAAATTTTTTATTATTGAGGCAGAAAGAAACAGAGCATGAATGGGGGAGGTGCAGAGAGAGAGGGAAACACAGACTCTGAAGCAGGCTTCAGGCTCTGAGTGGTCAGCACAGAGCCCAACACGAAGCTCCAACCCACAAACCATGAGATCATGACCTGAGCCAAAGTCAGACACTCAACCGACTGAGCCACCCAGGCACCCCTTGAAGGTCTGCTCATTTTTAAAGTTATGATATTTTTAATTCAAGATGGGAGAACCTTGAATAATAAATGTGGAAGCTTAGAGGAAGGTCACTGCCACCCTGACCAGGTCTGTCAAACTGATGGGCAATTGGTTTTTGAAGATCGTGGCTGAAACACAGATAAACTAGAAATCCATTCAGACCCTTGATGCTACTCAAGCTCCTCTAAATAAAGAGGCTGAATCAACTGTGGACCCATGTAGGGAGGACAAGTCAATGTGTTGCCAAAAGCTAAACATCAAACCTTGATGCAGGTCTTTTCCTGGAATATGTAGTAGGATGGCCCTGGGGAAGGAGATCCGAGGCAAACATGGCCTGCCACCTCTCCAGGCTCCTGGCGCCTCATGCTCAGAAAAGAAAACCTCACTGTCTAGGAAGCAGGAGCTCTGGCTATTTGATAAATTTGTTGGGTTTTTTTTTTCTTTCTTAATCATCACTCTAATATCCTGTATCTGTAGTCATTTCACCATTCTTTCCAATCTGGGAAACTGACGTTCTATCTGACTCATGAAACCATAATTTTCAGCTAGAATAATTAAAGATAACTTAGTTCTGCTCCTTTGTTTTGAGAAATTATAGCAATTCTATATCCCAAAGAGGCTAGACTTCGAATGCCTAGAAAAGCTGGGATTGGAACCATTCCTTTTCTTTCTGCGAATTCATTGACTGTTCACTGGACTGCGAAGCCAGCAGATTAGAGAATGTGTTGTTACAAACCAAAGTGAGAGGGAACAGAAGGGAAGATGGCAAGACTATGTTTGTTGCTGTGAATAATGTGGGTTTACCACAGATACTTGACTGTATTGATGCTATTAACAGATAGTTAACATCTGGTGATTTACATGTGTTTGGAAAGAGTTCTCTCCCAAAATAATAACCAGAGGAAACTCTGTTGAGTGACATCACAGCAGAGAATGGCTTCCTGGGCCCACACTAGTCTCCTTATGGCTCCAACATTTCTAGATTCCTTCAAAGAAACACTAGGCACAGAAAGAGAAAGCCGTCCTTGCCCGTTTTTCTGTCAAAATAGATCTGAGCTTAAATATTAGATAGAAAAAACATCTGTGCTTCCTTCTCTTCTTCACAGTAAGAAGAGTTGTTCTAGGCATTTTTTCTGGAAAAAGGAATAACAATTAGACAGTTTTGAAGTTATCTATGTTTCTAGGCACAGATCTCAAAGAACTGACAATTGTACTTATTCTGTATATATGTGGAAGCTCTTATTATTTAAGGAGTCCAGTGTGAGAATTCAGTTTCCCTGCAAACGAAGCTGAGGACTTGCTGAAGAAGGCCAGGTCTCCATTCTCCCTCTCCTATGCTACTGCCTTAGTCTCCAGCGTGGTCCCACTGTGTCCAGCCTTCCTTTTAAACCCTTCTTTACAAGGCTGCCCAAGCGATCTTTGTCAAATATGTCTCTGATCATATCCCTCCCCTGTTGAAGCCTTTCTATGGGTTTCCCATTGTTCTCAAAGTATTGACCCAGTAGAGGCATGTGATCCTGGCACATGTTGTTCTCAAGTCTTCTTGCTGACCCCCTTCCTTCTGGCCATAACTTATCCTCAAGCCACGCTGAACAACCTTCAGTTCTTCAGAAGTCTCATATTCTCTGTTGTCTCTACTTTTCACACATCCCATTTTCTCACCCGGAAATACCCAATCCAATCTCCCCTCCTTCAGGTCTCAGCTTATAGGACACTTTTCCAGAAAGATCTTGAACCAGTTTTCCATTAAATCTGGGCCAGGTGCCCTGCACTGGGGCTCTGTATTTCCCCATAGCATAACACTGAGCACACTGTGTTACTGCAGAGTATTACCTCTCCTACACCCTCAGACAATTTTAACATGTGGAAGCACAGCTCCTGACCCATAATGAGGGCTCAGTCGCTGTTTTAGATGAGTGGATGAGATGGAAGTTGTGTTCATTTCAGTTTTATTTGGTTTGGATTTAAAGTCTTTTTATTTTTATAATTTTTTGTTCTCTTGGCCCGCTGTCCAATATTTATTTTCCATCTTCAAATTCAACTTAGTCTTTAGTACAAGATGTTTTTTTCTGAATCCTCCCAATTTTATCTTTTTAAAAATTCCTCAGTCATATCTATTATTTCTCTAGGGCTAAGTCTCACTAAATAACAAACAGTTTACATTTTCATCTAGAAAAGAAAGACTAGGTTTTAGCAGCCTTTGATTAATGCTTAGTGTACTGGTGAGTATTTCAACTTGGATAAACATTGGTCCAAGCAATAAATTTCTTACAAAAATAATATATTTTCACAAAAGAAAAGGGAATGTTTTTCTAAAAAGTAAATGATTCATCGCTCTTTTAGAATATCTTTTCTCACCCAGCTAGACTTGCTTTTGTAGCACTTTATCCGTATTTTTCTTTCATAGTATTTTCCACACTGCACTCAAATGGCTATTAATTTAACTATGTCTCTTACTGAAACTGAGTTCCATGCAACATTATATTCTCAGCGCCTGATACACCATAAATTCCCCCCAAATGCTTACTGATCAGAAGGAACTTAATAATTTAAATGGGAAACATGGAAAAATTTTTTTAATTAAAAAAAATTAATTCCATCTGATATTATTTAATCTTAATGTTGCATCTCTTCTACTTGTAAAGGTGAACCAACAAGAAAAAAAAACAGAAATTCTCTTCTATAAAAGAGTTCCAATTGTTGTTTTTAATTTATAAAACCTTTAGAGTTGTATTCTTTGGATTTAAACGTTGATTGCAGACTAGTGTTCCAAAGAACAAGCTTTTCAGTGATGTGGTTGTACTTAATCTACTTCAAGAGTTGGAAAACGATCACCCATGACCAAGTTTGGCCAGCCACCTGCTTTGTATGTCTCTCAAGATAAGAATGGTCCAGACACTTTAAATGGTTGAAAAAGTAAAAAAAAAAAAAAAAGAATAATATTTTGTGACACATGACCATTAAATGAAATTCAAATCATAGTGTCTATACACAAAGTTTTATTGAAGTAGAGCCATCCCCATCTGTTTAAATATCATCTATGGATGTGTTTGCTCTACAATGGCAGGCTGGAGTCACTGTGATAGATATGGAGTGGCCCACAAGGCTGCAAATGTTTCCTACAGGCAGTTTACAGAAAAAAAAACTTGTCAATCTTGGTTCTATATCAACCAAAAGCGTTTTAAACATTCATTAACTTCTTTTCTTCTTAGTGAAAATCTTGAAGTTAGTTACTCATGTACTACATTTATGGAAATTGTCTCCTGGACAAACACTGTGAAATACCCTTTTCTGGTTTTATTAAAATGTTCATGCACTCCATATTTGAGGCATTCAAAGAAAGCCTTTCTAAAAGGTGAGTAAATAAATAAAATAAAAATCATATTTATTTGCTAGACAAATTTGATTCAATAGTATATAACCTGTTGCTTTTAGGAGTGCCTGGGTGGCTCAATTGGTTAAGCATCCAACTTTGGCTCAGGTCATGATCTTGTGGTTTGTGAGTTCAAGCCCTGTGCTGACAGCTCATAACCTGGAGTCTGCTTTGTTTTCTGTATCCCCCTCTTTCTCTGCCCCTCCCAGGCTCACACACTCTTTCTCTTTCAAAAATGAATAATAATTAAAAAAAAAAACTAACCTGTTGCTTTTAACCATGGAAGAAAAGTAGTATCTTCATTTTCCATTATATTTAGGAACATAAAGTTGAAAACATGAAATACTATCTCAGCTTTCAAGAAAAAAAAAACATTTAAAATAGAGACAAAGAGTAAGTAATTATAAGGTGAATTGACCTAAGAAGTACAGTGTATTTTGAGAACTGAAACAAGTATTTCTGAGGAAGTTATAGTGACAGTGAGATTTATTGAGAGTGGAACACCTTAAAAAATACTAAAAAGGGGAAACAGGGAAGAACACTCCAGGTTTAAGAAAGAACATTTGAGAAGACCTGGAGGTATGGCATAAATAAGAAACGGATATGGGCCCTTATCCTAAAAGAGAGGAAAGCCCGTAAGTAGAGATATGATATGAGCGGATATTTGTTTTTAAAAGATCAGTCTGGCTGGCACATGGAGTACAGGTGAAACACTGACTACAGAACGACCAAACAATCAGTGTGAGAAAGACTGGAGTTTAAGTTTTTAAAAAGAGTATTAAAGCAGAAGTCTTTCTCAGAATGAACAGATCTTTCATAGATATTTCTTCATTTCACAGAATATGAGAAAAATGTAAGTAAACTTAATACTGCCTCACAGTACATAGTAGAAATAAAGGTGTAGACATTTTGGTTGCAAAGAGAATTAAGTTCCAAGCTGTGTAGTTTTGGTAGTAAAGTGATAGTAATTGTGCAGTGTTGAGTGGGTGGGCATACTGTTCGTACCCATTGCTCCTCAGAAAACTGGGACTCTTGTCTGGTATACAGGACATTTTTAGGTGCACAACAGAATCTGCATAGGCCTAGTGTGCCTTTTTAAAGGCCCAGCTGGATACAGTTCTTACTCTTTTCTCAGGCAGAAGGACACACAGCAGCTGGGGAGTTAACTGATTTAAAGATGATTGGACATTAAGTGGTTACGCTGGCGAGATACTCAATGTCTAGAGTATCCTGTCCAAGAACAGCCACCACTTCTCTGAAGGCACCTATCTAACATGTCAGTGCATGCTTATAATTCATAGCCACATCACTGCTGCCTAAATATGAATGGTCCTACTTCAGTCAAACTACAGTAGCAGCCTTCATAGCTAATGGTTGTATGCTTTGAATATTCAGTTATCATATAAAACAATGAAAGAACACTTCAAGACAGTGGTTTTGGATGCTAATGAGTATGTGTAGACAAAAGTTGCTTGAAAGGGCATAGGCCCCCAGATGGGTTTTTCCCAGCAACTACTTAAGAGGTGGTACAAGTGAAAATACAGTAGTGGTTTGGCTTAAACTGGTAGCAGTGGATGGGTTGCTTAGTGACTCTGGGAATGGGGAATGTGAGAAGAAAGACTGAGAAGTTTCTTAGATTTCTAGCTTGAACTTTGTAGGTCAACAAGGCTTGATAGAATAAGAAATAGGGGAGAAGACACAACTAGTTACTAGTACACTTAGGTGAAGAGAATGACTATAAAGTAAGGCCCAGATGTTCAATTTAAGGAGCTACACATCCCCTAATGAGGTGACGGAGGGACATATAACTTAGGAGTTCAAAGAAGTGTGGAAGTAAGAAATATATCAGATTCATCAAGTTGACTAAGGTAAAAGAAACCAAAGAGCTAGGTTGGATTGCCTAAGGACAAAGTGTAGAGAGAGACAAGAAAGATCAGAACGTGGTTTTCCAATGGCATAGAAGGACAAGTGACAAGAAGGCTATTGGTGGTGCTGGAAAAGCCAAAGAATAGGTTTGTGAATGGAAGAGATGGCTTCAACGTGATCAGTAGTAGTGAATCTTCTGGAGGGTTCAAATAAGAGGCTAATTGAAGTTTTACATAAAATTGTTTGCCATTGGGTCCTCAACAAAAGTGAACTTGGTGAGATGGGAAGAGACAAATCCCGATTCAAACATGTTGGGATGACAGAAGAGACTAAAGGAAGCCAGAAACTCTATTGAAAAGGGAGCAGCTTCCATATATTTAATGATTATGGAATGGAATCAGTGGAAAGTGAGATATTGACTGACTTTCTGCAGAAGTCATTGAGGCCTGTTTAGCCCATGGAACCTACAGAAAAGGAGAAAAGGTTTGATATAGATGTGAGAAGTTATTGGTAGGAAGTTGAGCAAATTACATTTGGTGGCTTCTATAGAAAATAGAAGGTTAGATCTTAAGCTGATGACTGGCAGAAGTATACTATTTTTATGATGAAAGACTGTTTTGTGAGACAGAAGGGTTGAAAATATTCATTAAAAAATTAAGGCATTTAGAAATACACAGTGGAATATATAGGAGGTGTTTAGAATCTCAATGATTAGGATTTTAATCATTTTTCCTTTGGTGGAAAATGAAAAATCCAGTTAGGGGAACAGATATCAAAGGGATGACGATTCATTCTGTGTTGGAGAGGTTACATTTGAGGCATATATGATCCATTTCAACGCAGATATTTAGAAGCAGTAGCTATGAGGGCCTACAGTCTAGAATAATAATCTGTATTGGAGATATGGATTTGAGAATCACCAGCATCAATATCATAGCTGAAATCAGATGAGTCACTGAACTTTCCCAGGAAGAGAGCGTGCCAAGTCAGAACAGGTCTAGAACAGACTTTTGAAGGGACTAACAATGTTTAAGGCATAGATAGAAGAAAAGTACTTAAATAGGATTGAGAAGGAACAGCAAAAAAGTAGGAGAACAGCATAATGGTCCTAAGGCAGCAAAGGGGAGAGATTAAGGATGGGGAGAATGACCAGATCTCTGGGACATTGGAAAGATAGTGGCTGGAGAGCTCCCTGGACTTGACAACATGAAGTGTTTGCCAAGAGTCATTTCAGTGGAGCCATGGGGGCAGAAGTCTGACTACAATAGCTTCTGATGATGAGGACGTGGAGCAATTGAAAAAAGAAGGTTTTTTGAGAAGTTTGATTTTGTCATGAAGGAGAGATATATGACATTACTTCAAGAGACATGAAAACAAAGACATTTTTTGTGTGTTTCTTTTTGAAATAGGAGAAAACACCTAAGCATTTTTAGCAGCTATTTTAGATGTAAATTCCCAGACTCAGATGGAAAGGAAATGTCATTTTATTTCTATAAAATTTCAGTTACCTCTAGGAGTTCTTACTTCTGCTGATAGCAGAGTCCAAACCATTGCAAGTTCACAGACACTTCTAAGATAGACATTTAAGATCAGTATTCACCCTCAGGGTTCAGACCCTTCCACTGCCTGTTTCTCCCCTTTTTTTCTGGAGGTGGAATAAGCTGCTTGGGGTCACCAGAAAGGTGGGGAGTAGTGTGTCAGCTGACCTCTGTCCACTCAAGGCAGCTAGCACATCCCACGTGGCAAGCCTGGAGGCTTGCTAGGCCAAGGAGGGATATTGACCTAATATGGTTAATGCACAGAGTCAGGTCCAAAGAAGAAATGTTTCTCTAGCGATCTAGTAAGATCTAGTAAGGTCACCATATGAATTCAGGAATAGGGTTCCTAGGAATTAAATTAAAAAACCAACTTGGGAGCACCTGGGTAGCTCAGTGGGCTAAGTATCCAACTCACGATTTCGGCTCAGGTCATTATCTCACAGTTCATGACATTAAGCCCCACAATGGGTTCTGCATGGTGCAGAGCCTGCTTGGGATTTTCTCTCTCCCTCTCTCTTCGCCCTTCCCCCACTCATACTCTCTTCTGTCTCAAATTTAATAAATAAACACTAAAAAAATCCCCCCAAAACTTGAAGAGAACCTATGACAAGTTTGCCATAAAGAATTATAATTAGCTAATGAAAATGAAAGTATAGCTTGTTCTTATATGACAGTAATTCTGCTAAAAATGATAAGGAATAAACTGCTTTCTATCACTTACTCCTACTCAACATGAGTTAGTAAAAAATATCAAACAATAAACAGTCTACATTTACATTAGTCTACATTTTGGATATGATATTAATGGATCACTATTTAACAGTTTTTAATGGTATAAACCACTGAGAAGTACTATTTAAAGAATTTTGATTTGGGGGCACCTGGGTGGTTCAGTTGGTTAAGCATCCAACTTCGCCTCAGATCATGATCTCACGGCTGGTGGATTCGAACCCCACATCAGGCTCTGTGCTGACAGCTCAGAGCCTGGAGGCTCCTTCAAATTCTGTCTCCTTCTACCTCTGCCCCTCCCCTTCTCATTCTCTCTCTCTGTCTCTGCGTCTCTCGCTCTCAAAGATAAACATAGAAAACTAACAAAAATAAATCATGAATTTTGATTTCTAGTGTAGCTGCTCATTAATAAGAAATGTTAATTAATTTGGGGAAGATTGGGGAAGAACAGGAGAAAACTGTACAACAAAGACAGAAAACAGCAACAAAAAAAAGGAAACCAAATTAAAATAAAGCAAAAACAGAAGAAAATTATCAAAAACAGAAAATTGAATGAAACTAATAGTAAATGAGACTCTGGAACGTGTAGAAGTGTATGTGAAGCTAGCACATATTTCAGATATCTCTTTGCCTTTCCTGACAACTGGATCTTAACCAGCTTTACTGTCTGAGGATTTACAGACTCCAGAATCTACCAAAACTGGGATCAAGAGGTTCCCTTACAGCAATGGAGTTGCAACAATGGCATATAATTATGAGACCCACTTCCACAATTACATGTTGCTCCTCCAAGCAGCTGCTGGCCAATAGATATAATACTTGAGCTCAGAAACTCAGGAATACAAGTAAGAATAATCCTCATCACCATCATCCATCATTCTCAGGGACCCACTTAATGAATTCGTGGTTCCCATTTCTGCAAATTTGGGCTTATGAGTTTATACTGGTATACATAGAGAGAACAGGTTTCCACCTAGGAGCACAGCAAGAGTCCCATTCACTTTTAAGTTGTGCGTTTAGTGCTCTTTTTTCATTATGTATATGGACAAATACAGCAGTCACATCCTGAGGAAAGAATGGTGCCCAGAGACTCAGACATCTCACAGGTAAGAATCTGTTTCATCCCACTCCATAAGTGTACTGTTGAGTTAATCGAGTGTGCTAGCTGGAGAGTGAGGGGAATCTAGAATGAGTAGTACATAGTCTTCCATTACACATGGTTTTGCCTTCCATGGTTTCAGTTACCCGCAATCAAGAGCAGTCTGGAAGCAGATGATCCTTTTTCCAGCATAGCGTCAGAAGGTCAATAGTAACCTAACACTATGTCACATTGCCTGTGTCATCCATCTCACTTCATTTCATCATGACAGCATTGTAGCATCTCCCACCATCACAGAAAGAAGGGTGAGTGCAGTACAATAAGATAAATTGAGAGACAGAGACCACATTCACATAACTTTTATTACAGTATGTTATTATAATTGTTCTATTTTATTATTAGTTACTGTTGTTAATTTCTTACTGTGCCTAATTTATAAATTAAACTTTATCATTAGTATGTATGTATAGGAATAAACACAGTACGTATAAGGTTTGGAACTACACACAGTTTCAGACATCCACTGGGGGTCTTGGAATGTATACACATGGATAAGGGGGGACTCCTGTAGTGGTGAATATGAATTTCAGTCTCTATTGTGAGTTACAGGCCAGGTGCAATAGCAGGAGCTATATTTTGTTCCATTATCCTTTTACAATTTTCCTGAGAAGAAAAGATGATCAGTAACATGCTCCCACACACAGATAATTATGATGATGATATTGATATATACCTTTGAAGAGACTCTCCCAGAATGTGTTATATTAAAAGCTCTTACAAAGTATACTTCAATATCACAATGATAATTATCTGTGTGTGGGAGTATGTTACTGATAATCCTTTTTTCTCATCCACTTTTCTAAATTTTAATGTACCTGCATTTAATATGTACTATTTTTAGGGAGTAGGTGAAATTGTAAAGAAGTACCCAAAAATAATTGAGTGGTACAAATACATTTCAGGAATAAATCTTTTGAGTGATATTTCTATTCTTGCTTAAAACCAAAGGAGGAAAGAACAATTCTTGGGATCTAGTAAGGAGAGATGCTCTTTAAATATTTTTAATAGATGAAAAGTTAGAAATTGGAGGGTCTAATCAATTGTAGCTTCTTCCAAGAAAGAACAGATTGCAAATGTATTAGGATTACTTGTGTCTTTACAAAAACCCCCCAAAAGTCGATTTACCCATAAAGTATTATTTAAAATGTAGAGAATCAAGATAATTCCAGAATTTAAAATCTTCCAAACTCGGGTTTATTTAAGCTGAGTTTTCATTAGGATAAGCAAACATATTAGAGGTCAAAGTATTTTTGGTTAATTTACACCATTCTGTGAAGGTTAAAACAATTCTATTCCTTTTTACTTATTTTTCAAGTTTAGGCATCTGTTTATATATTATGTCCACTTTTGAGTATTTTAGACTTTTGTCTGATTGTCTAGATTCTGTCTGACTCAACAGTAAGAAACAAATTTCTAAGTACTTATCAAAAAATATGTACATTCTGAAATTTTCTTCCAGTTATTCAAATGAAGGTTATAATTTTTATAAGGGAAATAATAATTATAGCATTTCAGAATGAGTCTTTATTTCTTAAATTTTCTTTTTCTTTCTCTAAGGAAGCCATGAATTCTAAAAGGAAAAGAACTGGAAAGATGTAACATTTGAAGTGAAATAAAAATTGCGAAGGAAGTCATAGGCTCATTTGAATACATATGCATTTAAAACTTTTATCTGTGGGGGCACCTGGGTGAATCAGTTGGTTTAGCATACTACTCTTGATTTTGCCTCAGGTCATGATCTCACAGTTGTGAGATTGAGCCCTATTTGGGGCTCTGTGTTGAGTGTGGAGTCTGCTTAAGACTCTTTCTCTTCCTCTCTCACTGCCCTTCCCCTGCCCATGTGCTCTCTCTCCACATCTCTCTCCCCTACAAAAAATCAAATTTAAAATGGAAGGACGCTGGAAAAATACTTGAAAATATGGCAAAAAGTTAATAGTTTCCTAAACCAAATCATTCATACAAAATGGTAATGAAATACAAAGTGCTTAAAAGAAAAGTAAGTAAACCCTATAAATAGACAATTCACACATAGAAAAACTAAGATGGTTAATAAATACAGCAAAGTATTCTACCCTATATTTATGAAAGATGAGAGATTTAAATTTAAATAAGAGAAATTCATCTCTCAAAGAGTTTAGGTTTTTTTTGTTTTTGTTTTTGGTCTTATTGTTTATTTCCCATTCATTCTTTGCCAGCAATGTGGTACATTAATCTATGTCAACATTATTAAAAAATATTCGTGACTTACATCAATATTCTACCTCTAGAAAACCATTCTAAAAAAGTAATGAAAGCATCCTAAAAGCAAAAAGGATTATTGCACAATCACTTTTTATTTATGTTTTTATCTATTTATTTTATTTTTTATTTTATGTTTTATTTTTAATAGTGAAAAACAAGTACACCATTATAAACTCTTTCAATAAATTATACAATTCAATTAATGCAATAGTATGTAGCCATTAGTCTTCTGCTTAAGGAAGTTATCTAGCAACAAAGAAAACCATTTCTAATGTTAGGTGGGAATTGCAAAGATAATTTTATTACCTTGGGAGAAATACCTTATGTGTAGGAAACAGCAATGCTGAAAGTGACTTCCTCCCCTTACAAATGTTAAAAGGAGCTGTATTTTTGGAGAAAGCCATTGATAATCCTTTCTCTTTTTCTTGTTTTTCTCAATTTTCCAAATTTTCATTAGTGAATTTAAGTTGCTTTTAATTGAAGTATCTTTTTTCCTAAAACATTAGAAAAAAACCAAAATTGTGTCTGACATTTGATATCCTATGATATTTGTTTTCTATGAAGACAGGTCTAAAAACCAACTAAATTTTGTTCTGACACCTGAATTTCTCCTTTTCTTCTCTCACCATTAAAATGGTAGTATTCCACATATTAGTCTGACATTCTCAATGCTTAAAATAGTAGCTGACTTTGTCTACGAACTTGGGTTTGTTTTTTTTAAGCACGGATTATGCAGTAGGAGACACAGTCTTAAGGATTGATTTGCATAATCTCATTTGGTCCAAACAGTCCTTTATGGTGTCATTTTCTCCATCTTTAGAAGCAGAAAAAAGCAGCATAGAGAAGTTAATTAATTGGCACAATATTATCCCATTAATGAGGGGAGGAGCCAGTAGGAAGCTTATTAATAACTAGTAAAACTTTAAAGACTCTCATGAAAACCTAGAAACCTGTCTAGGAATTTTCAAATGTTAATCAGAAAGAAAAAAAATCACAATATTAAGGAAAGAATAACAAAAAAATGTATGACTCCATATTTTCCCATTTCCTTTTACCCATTTATAATGTTTATTATGGGGCACCTGGGTGGCTCAGTCCATTGGGCATCCAACTTTGGTTCAGGTCATGATCTCCCAGTCCAGGAGTTCAAGCCCCCTGTCGGGCTCTGTGCAGACAGCTCAGAGCATGGAGCCTGCTTTGAATTCTGTTTCCCTCTCTCCCTCTCTCTCTGCCCCTCCCCAATTCATGTTTTGTCTCTCTTTCTCTCAAAAATAAATAAACATTAAAATATGATTTTTACTGTAAAAGTTATAATAGATGCTAAATGTATATTTATAAATTAGCATTTGCTATCTTTCTAGATACTTAGCCAAGCATTCCTCATGATTTTACTGAATCCTTATCCTTCCTTATAATATTTTTAATCGTATTGAGATAGCTTTCTTTATCCCCCTTAGTACGAGACCTCTGGGGTTTCCTGGCACACTGATGTTTTCTTAAATTTGATTATAAATAAAGAGAGACTGAATTTCTCCATGAATATAGCTTTTGGCTTTCCCTAAGTAATTTTATTGGGTTAAATTCTTTGTAGTACAATTGCTGTGTTAACTTGTATAAGCAGTCATGAAGTTGGCTGGAGAAATTTGGCAGGAGGATAAACCGTTTAAGTGACTCTCTTAATATTGTACAAACGAAACCATACTTCCTATGCCTAGACAGTAGCTGACTAAGAGAAGACGTCCAGCGGTTACATTAGCTAGCTGTCAGCACAGAGCCCCATGCGGGGCTCAAACCCACAAATCGCGAGATCATGACCTGAGCCGAAGTCGGACTTTTAACCGACTAAGCCACCAGGCACCCCTATATTTTTCTTAATATATAGTATATAGATAGGAGATCTTAATTCATATGTAAATATAATAACACACAAATACATACACAAGATGAATAATACATTTTTATACTACCTTTTATACTATCTACCTAAGACCTTAAGAAACTTTTGATCTGTCTCCTTATTGCGAGAAAGAAAACTTTCCACTCATTTATAGCCAACAACCATATTCAGCAAGGTATCTTATTCGGTTACGAAGGAATACATTCTGCAAGCAATCTGTATTAGTATGTTGTTCCAGGAAATTGCTTTGCTCAGGGCCAGACAGCCTGTGGGTGATTTATTCAACTTTTCTTTGATAATGTTCGAGATAAGCCTTTGGTTACACCTGCTTTTAAAATACTCATGTTAAACTTATTAGCACACTATATGACGTTATATTTTAAATTGTATTTGAAATACACCCCAAATTATTGTCTGTAAAAATCTTTATCTTACATAAAGAATATACTCTGGGCTTATCTCTAAGCAGATATGAAGTTGATTTCTCTATCAATTAGCCCTAAATCAGTACCTTAACTTTCATGACAGAAAGTCAAGTCTGCCCTGGAGAGCTGACTCAGAGCATACATTTTCTTTTCTTTTTTTTTTTTTTAAATTTTTAAAATGTTTTTATTTATTTTTGAGAAAGAGAGAGAGACAGTGTGAGCAGGGAAGGGTCAGAGAGAGAAGGAGTCACAGGATCTGAAGCAGGCTCCAGGCTCTGAGCTAGCTGTCAGCACAGAACCCGACGCAGGGCTCGAACCCACAAACCGTGAGATCATGACCTGAGCCGAAGTTGGACGCTTAACCGACTGAGCTACCTAGGCGCCCCTACATTTTCTTTATTTACTGGACACACAGAATATTTTTCATTCTGAGATGTGGGTGGAGAGCACAATTTTAAAACTCATTATCATATCTATTTTCAAAAAGCTCATTAAGAAAAAGATACTCATAATGGATGAGCAGTCTCTTTGTTTCTGTGAATCAGTGGATCTCCATGTTTTCTGAAGCAAATATCCTTCTGAAAAAAGATACAAACCCTGGCGCTCCAGGCTGTCTCAGTCAGTTGAACGTCCAACTCTGGCTCGGGTCATGATCTCGCAGTTCTGGGTTCGAGCCTGCATCAGGCTCTGTGTTGACAGCTCAAAGCCTGGAGCCTGCTTCAGATTTTGTGTCTCCCTCTATTTCTGCCCTTCCCCTACTCAAGTTCTGTCTCTCTCAAAAAGAAATAAATATTAAAATCTTTTTCAATAAAAACTTTAAAAAAATACAAACCAGTCAGAAAAGTGCATCCATGTTCATAAATGCCCATTAATATATACAAGTTACAGGATCTCTAGAACTCTTCCTTCAAAGTTTATGTGTCAACTCCCTTCGGGTTTTGGAGACTGGCTAACAAGGTTTGTTGAAGATATTTCAAAATTCTCTTTCCAGTACCACTAAAGCGCTGTTCACCTTGAAGATACTGAGGCATTTACCCCAATACTTCATTTTTCACAGATTTTTTTTGTCAGAGTGACAAATATCTAAATTAAACACATCCCTACAAAACTCCTTACTTTAGCTATCCTAAAACTGTTGTTTAGGGTTTTGCTCATTATCTGATACAGGGTCCTCCGTAGGATAAACTTCAAATGAATGATCATTAGGACTTAAAATTAGAAATTACTTTGCTTCACTTGGATGAATGCTTTGTCTTTACTTTAGAAGCACTCTGAATAAAAGAATGTGTTCTTTTTTTAATGTTTTTATTTATTTTTGAGAGAGAGTACAAGCAGGTAAGGAGCAGAGAGAGAGGGAAACACACAGAATTGGAAGCGGCTCTAGGCTCCAACATGGGGCTAGAACTCACAAACCACGAGATTATGACCTGAGTTGAAGCTGGACACTTAACTGACTGAGCCACCCAGTCTCCCCTATAATTTAATAGGTGCCCCTATAATTTAAAGTTTTATAAGAAACTTTAGAAAATTTAGAAGAGGGGTGCCTTGTTGGCTTAGTGGGTTAGGTGTCTGTCGCCTGCTTGGGTCATTGAGCTCACGGTTTGTGAGTTTGAGCCCCATGTCAGGCTCTGTGCTGACAGCTCAGAGCCTGGAGCCTGCTTCAGATTCTGTGTCTCCTTTGCTCTCTGCCCTTCCCCCACTAGTGCTCTCTCTCTTTCTCTCTCTCTCAAAAATAAACATTAAAAAAAGAAAATTTAGAATAAAATAGAAGCAAGTAATCATTCTTTTGACAATCCATGTGTTCCATGGCTGTTTGCTAAATCTCAATGGCCAAAATTTTATTTTCTTTTTTAAACTCCAAGACATTTTAAACATCTTTATTATTAAAACTTCCAAACATACAAAGAGTTAAGAAAATGGTGTCATGAATATTCACATTCTTATTACCCAGATTTCAAAATTGTTAATATTGTGCTATATTTGCTTCTTTTACTTTCTTTCTGTGAAAGTATTTTAGAGTAAATAACAATTACAATATCTCACCTCTGTAGATTTTAATATGTGTCTCTGAAGAGTGAGGACCTGTTTCTACATAATCACATTGTTTCACACCTAACAAATATCCTCATAATCTCCCAATAGTGCTTGATACCTAGTCTGCATTCAAATTTCACAGTTATCTTCCTCCCAAAAATACCTCTTGCAAATTCCTTAACCTCAGAATGTGTGAAGTAAGCATATTCAACGTTCCTCTTCCTCGTGTTTAGCCATTTCCTTTCCTTCTATACACCAGTGTGCATGGGTCCTGCTAAATGGCTCATGTGATTCCATTCAGCAGCAAGAGTTAACTCTAGACTATTTCTGTCATTAATAAATATTATTCTCTAGGAAAATTTTATCTTTCAATATTATTGTAAATAAGATATCATTTAAAATGAAATATTCAGATTCTATTAATTAAAATCAATATACATTGATTTCTAATGTAGTCAATGTCTCAAAAAGGTTATTTATTTATAATATATATATCTTTGAAATATAAAAGCTTTTCCTCCAGTTCTTTCAATAATACTAAATCACCCTTTTAACATTTGATTATGTTCTCTTTCTCCCTTAAATAAAGAAAACTGGATTCAGGGACGCCTGGGTGGCTCAGTCAGTTGAGCGTCCGACTTTGGCTCAGATCATGATCGCACCGTTTGTGGGTTCAAGCCCCGCATCATGTCTGTGCTGACGGCTCAGAGGTGGGAGCCTGCTTTGGAGTCTGTGTCTCCTCTTTCTGCCCCTGCCCCACTCGTGCTATGTTTCTGTCTCAATAATAAATAAACATTAAAAAAAATTTTTTTAACTGGGTTCACTACTAATAATTTATACCATCCTTTGTATATTCCACCTTGAACATAGTCTAGTTCTTTTATGTGCTTTAGAAATATTAGCATAAATAGGGCGCCTGGGTGGCTCAGTTGGTTAAGCGTCCGACTTCCGCTCAGGTCATGATCTTGCTGTCCGTGGGTTCGAGCCCCGCATCAGGCTCTGTGCTGCCTGCTGACTCAGAGCCTGGAGCCTGCTTCAGATTCTGTGTCTCCCTCTCTCCCTGGCCCCTCTCCCCCGCTCACTCTCTATCTCTTTCTCTCAAAATAAAATAAAGATTAAAAAAAAAAAGAAATATTGGCATAAATTTCCTTTTGAAATTTTTCTTTCGGTGGCATCACCTCACGATAAACATTACCTAATTTTATAAAGCAGCTGTAGATCTGGGATCTGGCATATGTTGTTTTATTTTTAAAAACAAACTTCCAGTAAATGCAGTTTTCAGTTTACACTTATGAAGTCAAAATGTCAAGATGACTCAAAAACAATACATTAAATTACAAGTGAACTTTACAGATTCGATTTGGTAAAGATAGCCCAAGATTCAATGAGACCCTGTGTCTAAGATGTGCCTGAGTGAGCAGTCAGAGATCATTCAGGAAGATAACGTCAAAGGCCAGGCCCACATCACTTATGCAAATACCTTAGGGCGGAATTAATCTAATAGAATGAAACATGCTCCTCAAAAAAAAAATGTCAAAGCGTATGAGAAATGTTACTGAAGTGTCTTCTGTAATGAAAATTTCAGTGAGGAGTAAACTGGGAAAACGCATACGTTTTTGGGAATGGCGGAAGACAAATCAGTCACTATGCAAGGCCCCCTTATTTATTCCTACTCAGAGAAAATATCCCTGATGACTGGATTTCTCTCTGGCCAGGTGAATGGAAGTGTCTAAACACAAAGATTAAAACTACTTCAAGCAATATATTCTATCTTGATGTTTATCACACATGAGCATCTCTTCATTCCAAGACCTTTCAGGAAGAGATATGAACAATAAATTCCACACCGTCAGAAGACGTAGATTTAATAAAGTTGGAGATTTATTCTGGAGCATTGGAGGACTGAAAGCCTTGCCTGATATGGTGCAGACTTTGACATTGGGGTACGATATGGCGGTCTTTCGGTCATCAGTAGACATCCTACATTTTGTTCCTGTCCACATGGTTGAGGAAAGATATGCCATTAAAATCTATCAACTCCTTAGAGAGGGTGATCTTTGCTCCCACTTACTATTTCATATCATAAGAAAAGTGACCCCAGGAGAAATCACTACAGTGTTCTGGTGAAGGAGTGGTGGAATCTAGTTCTCATTTTTAGGACCCATGCACTTTATATCAGTAGACTTTCATGGCAAGATTGTCTAAATACCAAGATGCCACTAAGCAGAAGCATTTCTGGAGGGATAAGTGCCTCTGAAAATTTTCCCCTTTGTAAAAATAATGAGAATTCAGGCAAGAAATAAAACTGTTTCAGTCCTCTGGATGTTAACTAAAGATTTACAGCAACCCAAGGAGCAGTTGTTCAAGGAAACAACGGAATCTCTGTAAAAATGGTGGGCTAGGTGGCATTTTAACTTGATTCTTCTCAGCTTGTTCTTTCCAGCTCCGTGGTAGTCTTGTCGGCAGTCTTGCAAGCACAGTATCTGTGAAAAACAACCTACCAGTCAGTGGAGAAGTCAAACATGTCTTTCAAAGAAGCTGGACAGCAGAGTGGTAAATCCGTGTGCTGGGAAACAGCATGTGAATCTCCAATCCAAATACGAGGCCTGTCCTACACATAATTCAAATACTCTTTTACACCCCCCGCTATGTTTACAGTTTGTTTTTACAAAGACATTTCTGGTCCCTTGTTACTTGCTACCAAAGACTCAAAATGACTTATGTCCTTATTGGTATTACGTTCTTTAATATTGTCAAGTAATAGTCTTTATTCTTGTTTCATCTTGAGTTTGACTTTTTTTCATCTTGATAATAACTCATTTGCCTACCCTTTCACTCTCCACTTTCCTGAATCACTTCATTTTGGGCAAGATTTACAATAATTGATGGTTGGAGTTTTTGATCCAACAAAGGCCTGTTACTTTGTGGGCTTTTATCTCATTTGTATTTATTTTTGTAGAAAATGTAATTGATTTTATATTAAATCTGACATCTTTTCTTAATGCTTTCACTTTTTACTTTTATTTATTATTTCCTGTTTTCTACCATTTTCTACATAATCTATTCTTTGTCTATATGCTTATCTCCCTAAGTATTCCACATTTAATTTTACTAACAGTTGCTGATATAATTTTTCATTTTATGCTTATGCACATATTTCTCAGCTTATGCTTCAAAAATAAAGCAGTATATATTATATACCTATTTAGTCAGAAATATTTTTGGCAAAATATTATAAGCTAAATCAATCTGTTTTATATAAAAATGGGAATTTGCTAAAAAGCTTTTGTGGTATCTGGTGAAATTCTAGAATGATTTAATGACTCATGCCGTAGGAAGGAGAGGGACCTATGCAGCCATCAGGAACTACCAGAACTGAGAATTTCAAAGTGACTACTCACGTTTATTTTATTCTGCTTCTATGAATCAGAATAAAATGAATTTCTTCCTTACCATATGATGGAAGAGAGCTTTTATTTTAAAGTTTTTATTTATATTTATTTATTTTAAAGTTTATGTATTTATTTTGAGAAAACACAAGCATATATGTGCCCGAAGGGGAGGAGAAGGGACAGAGAGAGAATCCCAAGCAGGTTCCTCACTGTCAGCACAGAGCCAGATGCAGGGCTTGATCCCACGAACCATGAGATCATGACCTGAGCCGAAATCAAGAGTCAGATGGTTAATCAACTTAGCCACCCAGGTGCCCCGACAGAAAAGAGCTTTTAAATTTTACTTCTTACAGTTTTAGCCATCTGAGCCATCTGAGAGATATCGGTCCGTCTCTCTCAGGATCCTCCCACAAAATTCTTTGGAAAGGACCACTGGATTTGCTTGATCAAACACGTTCTCCTAGACAACCAGTGAGGTGATATTTGATACAGTGATTTTTTCCCCTCCATAATCATGTGAATAGATTAGCCAGGAAAGAAAATGCGATTTTCATAAATACTCTATAGTCCAGCCATCCAGGCATGGACTATGCCTATTTTTTATTTTATTTTATTTTTTATTTTGAGAGAGACAGAGAAGAGCACACGTGCATGAGCAGGGGAGGAGCAGAGAGGGTGGGGGGGAGAAAGAGAATCCCAAGCAGGTTCAGATCTCTGTCAGCATCGAGCCTGATGTGGGGTTCAATCTCACAAATGAGGAGATCATTACCTGTGCAGAAATCAAGAGTCAGATGCTTAACCAACTGAGCTACCCAGATACCCAGAGAATGTCATTTTCAGAACAGCTAGGGTTTGACAGACAAAATATTGTGTCCTATACCTTCATGTTATGCAAAGTAAGGAAACTATCCCTCTTTTGCTCCCGTCCCCCAGTAGCTAATTAATTTTAGAAATTTCTGGCTTTACTTTTCCCCCTACTGTGTGATTGACATTCTTTTTTACATTACAGAAAGAAAAAGCTGCATAACCTATAGAGAAAAACAAATATAAGAGAAGGAGGAAGAGACATCCTGGAAAACGGTATGGAGTTTCCTCAAAAAATTAAAAATAGAACTACCCTATGACCCAGCAGTTGCACTACTAAGTATTTATTCAAAGGATACAGGAGTACTAATTTGAAGGGGCACATGCACCCCAATGTTTATAGTAGCACTATCGACAATAGCCAAAGTATGGAAAAAGCTCAAATATCCATTGACTGATGAATAGATAAAAAAGATGTGGTATATTTGATGGAGTATTACTCAGCAATCAAAAAGAATGAAATCTTGCCATTTGTAACAATGTAGATGGAACTAGAGTGTATTATGCTAAGTGAAACAAATCAGTCAGAGAAAGGCAAATATCATATGATTTCACTCATATGTGGAATTTAAGATACAAAACAGATGAACACAAGGGAAGGGAAGAATATAAAAACAGAGAGGGTGACATAAGAGACTCTTAAATACAGAAAACAAACTGAGGGTTGCTGATGGGGTGTTGGGTAGGAGGATAGGCTGAATGGGGGACGGGCACTAAAAAGGGCACTTGGGATGATCACTGGGTGTTACAGGTGTGTGATGAATAACTAAATTCTATCCGTGAAACCACTGTATGTTAACTAACTTGGATTTAAATTAAAAAATAATTAATTAAGAGAGAGAGAGAAACTTGGCATTTGAATCCATGATTGCAGTTTGTTTCATTTGCCCCTAAAGCCCAGCTTCTTCCTTATTGGGATTTTGCTGAGATACTACTATAATCAACTCCTACAATCATATTTGAAAGCTGGCTCAAATGAATTACGGTTGAGAGCTAATATAAGGAACACTCTATCCAAATATGCTATGTGCCCAATTATAGTGTTCCTTACTTCCTTACTTGGGGCCCTTTGATCTTTTGCTGAGTACCCAAGATGGAGAACAGGTTTGAATATTCAACATGCCACATGGAAAATGCAGTGGGAAGTCTGCAGTCTGAGGTTTGACTCTGCAATTTCTCTCTTATTTGTGAAACTTCCCTCAGCTGTGGTCACTTCTATCACATTGGGAGGGTCTCCACCATTGTGTGGTAAATATACCTTGGACTAAACTTAATTCACTGCCTAATGTTTAGCCACATACTTTGGTAATAAGACATTCATGTTAGAGGAAGATCCTTTACCGTCTTGAAACTTTCATATGCACATATGTGTGTATGTGTTATATTTTTGCTCTAAGACTATATTATGCATTCCTGAAAAATCCCAGATTCTACAAAATCAAGCACTACAAATAACTTTGCTTATAGATAAGATAAGATTAGGGGCATGCCACTCCAAAACCCAAAAGGCCTGTGGAACTTTGTAACTAGAGTACTAGCAAAAGCGGTAACAATCCTAATAATATTACCATGGCAGTTGAATGTCTAAATAGTATTTGTACCTAGCATCAGAGTAAGTCTACCTATTATAACTTTAAGCCTAAAGTTGATGCCTCTTCATTCAAGATATAGTTTTGGAGAACATTTAATTCTCTATTAAGAGATTATTTTCAAATACATTAAAAATCTGATCCAGGAGATAGCTGTCTTCATAAACCATTGTTTTAGTGTCGGAGAAATATACTTGCCACTTCTTCACCTATAATCACAGCCTTACTGCACAGCTCGACATATGGAAAATCCAGTGCTTTGTGATGTCAATAAGTCTACTTGCACTAAAATTAGGCACTTCTGTAGATTTTCAGTTTTTCTTGTGATTTTTAGATGTTGCCAGAGCTATTTTTTTTTATTTGAAAAGTTTCTTCCTGATTGCTTCAAAACCTGAATATGCTGGGGAAAATCCCAGATGACCTCATAAGACTTTCTACTGATATTCCACTTACCGATCCTGTATGAAGTTAATTACATCAAAGTGGCAGAACAAACTTTACATGTATATCTCTCTGAGGGCACAAGGAGTTTATCCTGAGACTTCAACTCTCTGATGGAAAACCTGCTTAAGGGGGGAAAAACAACAAAATAAAACAAAACAAAACACCCTGTTGGGCAAAGTAATTATCTTGAGATTTGTCAAATCAGTTGATTGGTCACTGTTTGGAGCAAGGAGTGGTTCATTTTTCCAACCACACGTTTATGGTCTCCAGCCTTTATTTCTTCAAATTGCCTGTTAGAGCCTCTCCCATGTAGCTGATTCTCTAAAATATCGTATTGTATCCCTGAGCGGGAAAGTGCATGTCTTCTTGGTGTCCCCGTCGATCTCATCAGAAGTTTATTGTTTGTTGCTATTCCTTGTGGATTGTTTGTTTTTTATTTTATTTTTTTATGTTTATTTGTTTTGAGAGAGAGCATGGGCCTACGAATGGGAAAGGGGCGGAGAGACAGAATCCCAAGCAGGCTTCATGCTGTCAGTGCAGAGCCCAACATGGGGCTCGAACTCATGAAATGTGAGATCATGACCTGAGCTGAAACCAAGAGTCAGTCACTGAACTGATTGAGCCACTCAGGTGCCCCAGTTCTCTGTGGGTTCTTAAAAGAGGTTTTTATTTTTCCTTACTTTCAGTGTAGATGGAGTTTTGTTTTCTATTCAGGATTTTTAATTTTCATTTTCACCTGTGAATTTCCTGATTTCCCATTGATTATATGAGTGTTCCATGTAATCATTAACTCACTGGCATCCATTGTGTCAATACCGTCTCTCAATTTCCTCTTTGTTTTTGAAAAAAAAAACATACCCTGAACACCTTTACTCTGGGATTCCCTTTACTATTGTACTGTTTGGCTTCCGTTACTACTAGCCCTAGTTCCTCCTACCCCAATTGTAGCCACTAACACAATATAAGTTTCAGTATTCCCACTGCCTACCTTTTGCTCAGCTAAAGCTTATCTACAAGCCTGGCTTTTTATCAGTAAAGACTCTCTCTCTTTTTTTTTAAATATAACTCATTGTCAAATTGGCTTCCATACAACACCCAGTGCTCATCCCAAGAGCCCTCCTCAATGCTCATCACCCATTTTTCCTCTCCTGCTCCCCACCATCCACCCTCAGTTTGTTCTCTGTGTTTAAGAGTCTCTTGTGGTTTGCCTCCCTCTCTGTTTTTAACTACTTTTTCCTCTCCCTTCCCCATGGTCTTCTGTTAAGTTTCTCAAGTTCCACATATGTGTGGAAACATATGATATCTGTCCTTCTCTGACTGACTTATTTCTCTCAGCATAACACCTTCCAGTTCCATCCACATTGCTGAAAATGGCATGATTCCATTCTTTCTCATTGCCAAGTAGTATTCCATTATATATACAAACCACATTTTCTTGATCCACTCATCAGTTGATGTACATTTAGGCTCTTTCCATGATCTGACTATTGTTGAAAGTACTGTTATGAACATTGGGGTACATGTGCCCCTATGCATCAGCATTCCTGTATCCCTTGGGTAAATTCCTAGTACTGCTATTGCTGGGTTGTAGGGTAGTTTTATTTTTAACTTTTTTAGGAAAAAATTTTTTTTCCAGAGTGGCTGCAGCAGTTTACATTCCCATCAACAGTGCAAGAGGGTTCCTGTTTCTCCACATCCTCGCCAGCATCTGTATTCCCCTGATTTGTTCATTTTAGCCACTCTGACTGGTGTGTGGTGGTATCTCAGTGTGGTTTTGATTTGTGTTTCCCTGATGATGAGTGATGTTGAACACCTTTTCATGTGTCTGTTGGCCATGTGGTTGTCTTCTGTGGAAAAGGTCTATTCATGTCTTCTGTCCATTTCTTCACTGGATTATTTGTTTTTTGAGGATTGAGTTTGGTCATTTCTTTATAGATTTTGGAGACTAACCCTTTATCTGATATGAGTAAAGAACCTCTTTTATTGTGGAGTGTCTGCCTTTCTGGAAATCCCACAATTCATAAACATACGCATTTCTGCAGCAGGTTTTCAGTAGTCCTACAGTGAAGGGTACGGCAGCGAGGACTTCTGACTGCCGTGGTGCACCCTAGCCCTGGGGTTCTGTCTCCTCCCGGTCAGCTTCTTCGGCACTAGGATCTAGTTTTTCCACAACATACCTTGCAAAAGCCATGTATGATACATGTACTTAAATGGCTGCGCTTGAATTTACCTTGACCATAAGAGATCAATGACCTGTTCTTCCTGCATGGCTTCACCCTTTGGAATTACTCTAAAGCTATAGGACTCAAAGCTCTTCAGTAACTGTAAGGCCTGAACTGCCAGAGTCAGAAATGGTAACTATTTATCACCTCAAAGCTTGAGCTATTTATTTTCCAAATCAGGTTAGGCAAATGTCTTGTGTCTGCTTACATTATATCAGCACACCTAGAGTATATGAGACTCCAGTTAATATATGTTGTAGGGTTCTATTCTATTTTTTAAAAATTGACTTAATATGTTTTATTGGAGCTCTACTGTTCCCCTCTGCTTGCCCCATTCATGAATCACTTAATAAAGCCAATTAGACAAATATGGCAAATAAAATGTTTTACAAAATTCATGGGCACATGCAGGTATAGTGATCTTTCCATTAATATTTAATGTGTTCAGAAATAACACAGTGTTATAAAATTAAATAGTGTATAAAAATTCAGTGGACATAAAAATTCTTCATTCTGAGTGAGTTAATGCAAATTAGCATGTTGGCGCCATTTTGGTTGTGTATTGAACTTATGATTCTACAACAGAAGCAGGCCCCATTCAGCAGACGTGGTGGGTTACTAAATTGACTCATTGAACTGAGACCCAACCACAATGAGGCAGAAAAACCCAAAGTTAAAAGCTGTAGAACTTCTGGGACATCTAGTCAACCCCACACATAGTATAAACAATCAAAGAGCACCTCAAAAAGAAGAAAGAGGGATCAAGACCCACATGGATTTTGATCCAGGCTTAAGACACCTTATTTATGTAGCATTGCCAGTAGTGGCCAGTACTACACACTGACTCAGAAAATTTCAAGAAAGTAATCCAAAGTGTGGAGTCTTGTAAGATATACAGCCCAGAGCAGTGATCTGCCTGGATCAGAGCAGAATTATCCCACTAAAGGCATGCTAAGAGTCTATTTCTCATTGCCTACTCTTTGAACTGGTTTAGGGGTTAATTTCTTTCAAGTGTTGGAATGATAAATACAGATATGTAACCTTAAGTAATGGGCTTTATTAAAAGGATGCTGCTTTTGCCCCAGGCCTTTGCTATTCATGTGTCTCCCTTTCCTCAAAGGTGTTGCTGCAAGGAATTCTCCGTTTCTCCCAACCTTATCAGCCCAAGGCAAGAAAGATCTAATTTTCAGTTACTCACCATCTGCTGTGACATATTCGGGTTCAGTCATGCATGGCCAGTATAACAAGACTGGCCTCCCTAAATGCCCCCTGCCATCATTCTCAAAGGAAACTGTGTACCTAACAGACACTATGACACTTCATGATCTGTCTGGTGCCAGACTCTTGATACATTTTACCAGACTGTCTTTTAAAAGTCCCAATTTACCTTTGCCCCAGAAATGTGTGAGAGCTCTACTCTCATAGCCTATTTGTCAACAGTGAGGAGACTCCATTCTTTCATAAACGATCACCTAAGGTGGTAGACAAAAATGCTAGAATATTGAAAACATACAAATGAAATTTCTTAGGAGTCATATTAGTTATTTCACCACATATTTGTTAATTAACTAAATTTTCTCTGATAAATAATCTCTTTTGGTCCTTTACTCCTTTGTCAACTCAGAATGGAATGTTTTCCATGCCTATTTGTCTGAGCAAAGCATAACCTAAAGATACTGGCCATCTGTTTGCTATGTTTAGGGTGGGTCTCTACTCCTTTCTTTTGCTTTTAAATTTTGGGTAAGTTTATCTTTTGACGAACATAATTTCAGAATTTTTCAAATAATCAAAGCTATGAATATTTTCCTTTGTAATTTATTCCACCCCTTGGGCTCTTAAAAAGTGTTCCTTTTCTGTTCACAGGTTTGCTAAACATTTTAAATACCACTCATTTTAATATTAAGTTTACTTAAAATGTGTATTTAAACTCATGCATACAGAGGATGCATTGGTGGTTGCCAGAAGTGGAGGTGGGGAAATGGGTGGTGGTCAAAAGGTACAAACTTCCAGTCATAAAATAAATAATTTCCAGGGATGTAATGTACAGCATGGTGACTGTAGTCCATAATGTTTTTATATTTAAAAATTACAAGAGAGTAGATGTTAAAAGTTTTCACCGTAAGAAAAAAGAATTTGTAACTATGTGTGGTAATGGATGCTAACTACTCCTGTGGTGATCATTTTGCAATATATACTTATATTGAATCATTGATTGATAATACATTATCAGTGTATTTATGTTGTACACCTAAATGAATATGATGTTGGATATCATATATATCTCAGAAAAAAATCTTATTCTCTAAGAAAGTTAATTAAGTAATTCTGGAACTATTTGTTTAGTTAAGTAAGAATCTAAACTAAAATTTTAACAAAAATGTATTCATTTTCCATCTGCATTATTAATTAAAACACCTTGTTCCATTTTTAAATGATATAACTGTTTTTTGTTACCAATTTGTATATAAAATAAGATTTGTGTCTCAAAAATAAGTGGTCTAGATTGAATTAAGATATCAAAGTAAATATGAGATAGTCACAGATCACTCAATAAATAAACTGTGAATCAAAATTGACATCACTTTAATTTTATTGTGTCATCAACTAAACATTCCAAATTAAACAGATACAACTTAAAAAGTCTCTAGCTTTTGCTTTAATTTCACATTTCATAAATTGCACAATATTTATAAGATACTCATTTTGATTGTTTCATAACTTGAGGAAAGGGGAGGCAACAATTCTGCCAGATGGTTAAATTCACCACAGGATTTCTGCTCCCATTTTCCTAATTTGAGAACAATAAAGCGAATTTTATCCCAGTATAAATTCTAGATAAAAGCCATACACTTGGCTTACTTCTCATATGAAACATTAAGGTTGACATGGAAACAAAGATAGCTTTGTTATCAAGTTAGTGCTCTCCTGAATCTCACGTGGCGACATAACAATTGCTAAGTTTGTTAAAAACCAACTTACAACAAATTGGTGATACCGTGAGATTTTTTTTCTTAATACCTTTCTTCCTCCTCTCTTCCCTTCTTCCTAAGTGCTTTTTTTCCTCCCTCCCTTCCTCACCTTTTTTCTTTCTTCCTTTCTCTCTTTCTTTCTTTCTTTCTTTCTTTCTTTCTTTCTTTCTTTCTTTCTTTCTTGTAAGTATATTACATTAGAGAGCATCTATCGATAGACATCCTGAAGAATAATTGTCCTTGAGGAACAATGGAAAATATTTGCTAAATAAAAATAATAAGGAGAATGCTATGCAGAATCTCTTACTATGTAAAAATTATTACCTTCTTGAACCATATTCAGACACCATTAGCTATGAGCACTGCGCTGCAGAAGCTAAAATGATAGTACATTTTTCTTCACTGAAAATCTCAATGTTCAGAGAAACAAACAAACAGCAACATAAGCTAAATAATCACTATATCAAAAATGAACTATAGTCCTTTGAATAATACTCCAGTGAACTTGTTGTGTCCTTACATGAAAAAAGACATCTGTAGGCATCTGGCCACTAAAGCTCTCTGGTACCCATATTTGGGAATGTACCTTGCTTTAAGAGGGTGGCCCTCTGTGGAAATGGACTCCTTGAATAAGTGTCTGCACCAAAGACCATATGACATGGTTTAATCATTGTAGAAAGACTCTTCATAGAATCTGAGGTTGAAATCAGTAGAAAAGCAAACAAGGGATGATTTTTGATGAGTCGATCCAGGAAGGAACATTCTTCATGGTTGTAACATGAATTTCATGATAGACTTCCTCCTTACCGACCCTTATTGGTCTGTGAAGTCACAAGAGATAGTCCCTAGATAAAATGCTTCCCCCAATGACTATATTTATATCTAAGAAATAAAATTTATCCCTAAGGAAAAATGTAAGCTCGGTGTTACTCAAGTTTGTTTTTAGGTCAAAGAATTGGTTTTGCTGGTATTGCTTTTGTAACAACATAACTTCAACAGTGAAGAAAAGTTAAATGATCTTAGTAAACCCAAGGATTTTGCCTCAATGATGTAGATAACTGTTTTTGGGGAAGGCACGAAAAGAGGCTGGGGTGGGGGGTGGGGGGAATAAGTGTCAAAATTGAAGTGTCCTATAATGCCCCCAGAGTTTCTCTTCCTTTGCTTGGTCCCCACACTTGTCACAGATGAGTGGCATCAAGGAACTTGAAAATCTCTGTTCTGTCATTTTTGTGCTCATATAATCCATTAAAACTCCAAGACTGTAAAATGATTCACGTCACTGAAGAAAGTAAAATTAAAATTCTCTAGGATAGATTTTTTCTTTAAAGTGACCTAATGATTTTTTTCCCTTTATAGTCACATTGGACAGTGAATGAGGATTGTAAACCACAAATATCTAAAGTTTTAATTTTAGTCTAAAATATTTATATACTGGATCACAACTGAGTCTTAGATAAGAATCATTGTCCTAAAAACCTTCAGGTTGAGTACAAAAAACATAAATATATAACTTTTTGGAAAATATTACTATTTTGTGAGACAAAAGGAAAACGTGTATTCAAAGAAAATGTGTTTTACATTTTCTGCATTGAATTATGGCACACGGGGCAGGATTCAGTTCGGGAACTCATTAGCTGTTTGGGCCATGCAGTCAAAATTCCATTTAGCTGGTTCCTAATCTTCTTTCAGGAAAAGCCAAGAAAAAGGAAGAAACAAAAACAAAAGCACCCTCCTCATGAATCTGGGAATGCTTTTATAATTGAGTCATAGGCAGGTGGGGGCGGTGTGGAAAAGCCCACTCGAAGACTGTTGTTGGACCAGTGGAAATCCGGCCGGCTCAGACTGTGCGAAGGGCTGACGGTCTGAACCGTCCGACTGGAGGAAGGGAGCGTCACCAGCTGACTGTCAGTTTCCACCGGAAGTGGCGGACTTTGCAGAAAAGGGTGGAACGTTGAAGCCCTGAAGCTTGATTTTCTTGGAAAGGAATTTGCCTGCTCTAGCGAAGCTTGTCGCTGGAAAGTGAGACTGGCCAGGCTGAGGTTGCTCCGCCGTTCACAGCCACTGTGGCGATAAAACCCAGTCCTGTTGAGGCCATGGTTATAGGAAGACCTTGGCCGCCGGCTTGAACTCCACTGCGAGATGGGAGCACTGGCTCTTCTTCGAGACAAACAGACGCACAGAGCCCAAATAAATCCTCCAATTACGAGCACAATTGCAATGGACACTGTGAAGGACGTTATAACATCCTCTGAAACAAACAAAAACAAACAAAACTGAATAGGTAGGTAATTTAATTTGTGAATAGGTGTTCCACTAAAACCACAGAGCAGAGTACCAATTGAAACTATGGAATACATGATTAATTGAAACAGATGTTGAGTTAGGGAAATAAAAGACCGTGTTGGGTACATATATGAGTATCAGCTGATATGCTTCCATTTATTAAAGCAAAAGGATCCAAAGCAACATTTTTAGCTGTACCATTCCACATTGCTTATGCTATTTTATCACCTTTGAGAAATAAGTAGTAAGCAAACTTGGTTTTTTTTTTAAAGGCAATCCTTTAGTTCATACACTTTTATAAGGTTGCAAAGATAGTCTGAAGATGATTTCCTCTTGAGTTATGGCAGTAATAATGTGCCAGAAATTGATAAAGGATTTTGTAGTCAAACTGACTTTGCCTTTTCCTGTGTCTGGTTTCATCAACCCCAGCGATGTCTCCCACCTGCAGGCTTCATGACTTCTCACTTCCTGTGGTCATTTTGAAACAGGAAGTGCTGAGCTAGAGCCATCTGGTGGGCTGACTGATTTATGTTCTATTTCCTGAACTCCTGGACTGTAACCTGTATCACTGACTCATTGATGACATGACCCGTGCAGAGCACTGTGCTCTTTCTTGGACCATCATTTCCAGTCTATGCTGCTATCATACCCTCATTGTGATCATGAAATTTTTGTCCCCTGAATCCATAGAATTTCTGCTATACACTGGTGTCCTTCAATTCACAGAACTTGCGTTTGTTCCGATTTCCTGTTCAGGGGCCAGAGGAGTTGTTTTCCCAAAAGGGAAATTCTACCTTACTGCTGCTGCTTGTGAACTAAAAACCCATTTTTTGAATAAAACTGGGTGGCAGAGCACACGTTTTGAAGGTAAAGACATTCTGCATATCAGAAGACCCCTCTCATGTCTTATCACCAGCCTTGGAAGATTGCACCACATTTCCCTATGATATAACCCACAAGTCATGCTGATTTTCTCACTGTCCCAAAGCCTGTCTTTTTCTCTCAAGCTCTGTGCTTTCCCACATCTTTTTCCTTATATCTGAACACATCTTTCAAATTTCTGTCTGAGAAACCTAATCTTCAAGAGCCATTTCAAGCATCACTCTTTGGTTTCATCAACAAAAAGTAGTTACAGTTTCATCAACAAAAATTAGTTGCTGTTAAGTGACGAGGTAAGCTATCTTATCTAGGGACTCTGTACTGAGAAGGGCATGGACTGGAAATGAGCTCAGTAGGGTTTTAGGCTGTGGAACAAACAAACAAAAAAACAACAGAAGGGCCGCAAATGCTTTGAAGTTCCTCCCTTTGAGAGGTAGAGTCTATTTCTCCCCCAAGCCCAGCTTCACGACTTGCTTTGACCAGTAAGACGCAATGAAGATTAAACTGCAAAATGAAGCCTAAACTTCAAGAGGCCTTTCAGCTTCTACCCCAGCTGCTCTCAGAAGCCCTATAATTGTCAGCAGCCGACAAACCTGGGCTAGCCTACCAGATGATGAGAGACACATTGGACCAGTTACCCCATTGGTCTGGCCAAGAGACTGCTACTTCCAACCACATGAATGGGGTCTTCCTAGATCATTCAGATGTTAGTTACCCAACAACTGAGTGTGACACATGAGAGAAGACCAGCAGAAAATATATCTGGCCGACTGATCCCAGTCCAAACTAATAACCCACAGAATTATGAGCTGAATTTTTTATTTTTAAGCTACTAGTATAGTGGGATTCTTGAACAGAGCCGTGACATTGAGGCTGTTTAATTTCCAGGAAACAACTTTATTCTTGCTGGTGCTGCTCAGTTGGGTCTGTACCTGAAGAACTGAGCACCGAGTATCACGTGGCAGAGTTCTTTTTTAAATACATTTTCTATTTCTTTGTCTCTCATATATGGGAACACACACAAGCATGTAGTCTGATTGAGTGGTCTCAGTTTACAAGGTCATGAGGGATGTTGTCACATAAGCACATAGCCAGGTTATCTTGAAGTTTTGGGGGGCTTGGGGGGTTTTTCCCTCCTTTTCTCTCTCTCTCTCTCTTTTTCTTCTTAGGGAGGGGATCCTACCATACTGTGTTTAGGGTTAGATTGTTATACAGCAAGAGCTGATTCAGGGTTCCTGACCCAGCTTTATCCCTGACATATTATACATTTTTAGGAAATGTATTTGGATTTATTTTATTATGTTTTAAATGAAAAAGTTAGATTTTATGATTACCAAGGTTCTGTTCGGGTTATTGTTGTAATCTACAATAATATATAAGAAATATATATTGCAGAAATAGCAAAACAAACCATTGCTAATAAATGCATAATACTCATTTTCCCTTAATTTTAAGATATAGGAGCCAATGGTTTTCTCCCATCTTTTATGGTCCCATTTATCTTGTGTCAAGACTATGTATGTTTTGTTTTACTTTCATGATTACCCTCACAAATGCTTGGGTCAAAATCCTCCAAAACAATTGCTTAAATCAAATCTAAACAATGAATTCTTTGTAATAGGAAGAGGACTCTAAATTATAAGATGATTTAGAACAGCTCTGCTACCAAGTATTGTTCTTCCAAAATGTGTCTTATGAAAATAATATTGAGTCATAACCTTAAAATTCTTAACTTGTCACTATCAGTGCCCCCAAATATTGGGAATCTAAAAAAAAGTTATAGGAATTTTGGGCTGCCAAGGCAATGGCAGCCATGTAAATCAGAATTTCCCAGCGTTTCTTCCAAAAGAACAATAGAGATCAATAAAACAATATGAAAACAATAAAACAAGTGAAACTATACAAAACCTAGGCCTTCCGCATAATTAGAAGACAAAGAACATTCAAACTTCAAGTTACCAAGAAAGTAAACTGATAAAACATACCAGAACATTCTCTCCCATCCTTCTACCTTAAGTCTTCATGGAGAGGAAGGACAGTTCCAAGAAAAGTGTGAAAACAATGAAAAGGTATTCTGTTCCCTAAGCATACCTAACTATAGCAAAGGGATTTACAAATGCAGGCAAGAATGTGAAGTGCCTTGGAAAGTAATCCTTTCCCAAGGAAGAAGAGGATAAAGAGTGTAGTCAAAAGATCCTATCTTGTAGGATTCCATTTACAGGAAATGTCCAGAAGAGAGGGAGGGAGGGAAACTATGGAGAGAGCAAGCCGATTAGTGATTCCTTAGGGCTGGTGGGTGGGGTGGGAGGGAACAATGCTAATGGCCATAGGTTTATTTTTGAAGGACAGAGCGTTCTCATATAAGAATGTGGCAATGTCACACAACTCTGTGACTCTAACAAAACATTTATTGTACCCTTTAATGAATGAATCATATGATATGTGAATTATCTCAATAAAGGTGTTAAAAACAGAAATGAAAGAGAAAGAAAGGTGCTTTTTGAAAACCACACGATGAAAAAGAAAAAAAGGAAGAGGGAGAGGAAAATTTAGGGTCCTTCAAGACAAAAAAAAAAAAAAAAGTAAAAACAAAGGACACATACATAATTCCTCCCCTCCCCACCTCTGTCCTCTAAAACTAAAAGTCAACCAGTTAAAATGCCATACGTTGCTACACTGAGGAAAGGAGGAATCTAAAATGACTCCCGGATTCTGGCGTGGGCAGACAAGGATGGACACTGGCATCATTCACCCAAACCAAGAAGAAATGTCAGATTATGGGAGGTGCTGAACTTGAGTGGCCCTGAGATACTCATTTGGAATCAGGGTTAAGTAAATACGGAGCTTAAAGAGGAGCAGAAGTAGGAATCTTCATACTACAAGAGACTGGCAGCCATCATGGAAAGCACTGATGCTAAAAACAAGAGTGTGTTTAGAAGAAGTGAGTTGAGAATAAATTTCCAGGAAAATCACAGTTTAACAGGTGGCAGAAGTAAACAAGGAAACAAAGAAAGACTAATTTGGGAGATCTGAGGAGACAAAAAATATACCAGCACTGAATCTAAGTAACTGTAGAATTTGAGGTGGAAGTGATTAAAAGCTACTCACCCCAGAGACATTTATCTATTCATTTGTTTAATGTATAAAACACCTACTAGATACCAAGTAGTGCTAAATTTAGGGGAATTTAAGACATAGGGGAATTGGGGCTATAAACTGAGGTTTAAAGGTTCCGGCTCCTAAGACCTCAATTATGATGTTATTTTCTAGGAGTGACTTAATAATCAGATCAAATCATAATGTTTTAGAAAAGTTTTGAGTATCTACTCACTTTATGAGATTTATATGCCCTTACTATTTTATGTAAGTTTGTGAGAGAGTAGATTTGCTCAATTTTTATTGTTTCATAATCATTAACACTAAATTTTCTTTATGTTTTGGCTGCATAAATTCTGTGCTTCACTGAAAAATGGGTTTTGTTGTTGTTGTTGTTTTTGGCTTTGTTTGTTTGTTTAATGTGAGAGAGACAGAGAGAGAGAGAGAAAGAGAGCGAGCGTGGGTAGGGGAGAAGTGCAGAGGGAGGGAAATTGTGCTGTGCAGAGCCTGACACAGGGCTCAATGTCATGACCCCAGGATCATGACCTGAGCAGAAATCAGAGTCTCACACTCAGCTGACTGAGCCACCCAGGCTCCCCTCCCTGAAGAATTGCTCTAGAAAGTAAATAAAAATCATGAACGACTCAAATACTTCATAGAACGAATTCTTCTTCTTTCTTCTCAGATAAGTCTATGAGTCCAGGCAGTTTACTAAGCTTGGTACTTTGGTTTAAGAAAACTAATTTTACCTATTTCAGTGAGTTTTTGGCAATCTTTTTTGTGTGAGATATATTATATATAATTTGAAAAATTCATTATTAAATGCTATTAAGTGATCAGTCACCCCTGAAAGAGTTTCTTTATAGAATAGTTTGTGCCCAGAGAATCCATGAGTGAATTACGACGAGAGACACTTTAATCACAGAATCTGGACAAAAGCACTCAGAAATGCTCTCTTCCTATTTAGAACAATGAATGAAAGATACGAAGGTTTGTCTAGATGTTGTACTTTTGAATAGAAAAATAATGCATTAGGTAGAGATCTAGTAGGTAAACTATAAGCTCCTTCTAAATGTGAAGTTCTAGTATTCCACCCCAGAAAGTTTTCATTAAAATGTTAGGTAATTTGGGGGCACCTGGCTGGCTCAGTCAATTGAGCGTCTGACTCCTGATTTCAGTTCAGGTCGTGATCCCACAGTTGTGAGATCGAGGCTGGCATATTAGAACAATATTTCTAGGAGCGCAATTTGACAATAAATCTATTTTAAATGATTCTTCTTCATGGCTTTATATTATTTCTGTATTATAATATTTATGATGTTATACTATTAAATATCATATTTAACATTGTAGATGTACTCTCTGTGCCTGAAATCTGGGGCAATGTCAAGGAGAATAGGCAATAATGACTCAAAATATCATATTATAATTATAAAGAGAAGACTATATAGGGTTATAGAGATACATAAAAATTATTAAATGATAAATTTTAAATATACATGAGAATCATGAGGATAATATATATACATCAATAATAAACCAGTTACATTTTGAATGAATATAAAGTAATATAAAATGGAGCTTGCAGAAGTTACAAAGATGACAGAAAAAATCATCCTGCTTTAATATGAATTTGCTTAATTTTTGTTGTTTAGTTGAGTGCACATACATGAAAATGGCTTCCTATCCCATAAAGCTAGTCAAATATCCATGTTAGAAACTATCTTACTAATTTTATGCTGCTACCATATGTGCAGAATTTTTTTCTAGTTATGAATGATAATAATGACATAAGAATCTCTAAAACCTGCTGAAATATATGATAAAAAGCTTATCTATCTTCTTTAAAACACTTTTTAAATATTTATTTATTTTTGAGAGAGATCAGGGGAGGGGCAGAAGGAGAGAGAGAGAGGGAGATAAAGAATCTGACAAAGCAGGCTTCAGGCTCTGAGCTGTCAGTACAGAGCCTGACTCAGGGCCCAAACCCGTAAACCAGGAGATCATGACCTGAGCCAAAGTTAAACGCTTAATCAACTGAGCCACCCAAGCGCCCCTTGTATGTCTTTGAAAGCTCCTTTAAATTCAAACTTTATTTATTTATTTTTTAATGTTTTATTTATTTTTGATACAGAGAGAGACAGAGCATGAGAGGGGGAGGGGCAGAGAGAGAGGGAGACACAGAACCAGAAGCAGGCTCCAGGCTCTGAGCTAGCTGTCAGCACAGAGTTGATGTGGGGTTCAAACCCACAAACGTGAGATCTGACCTGAGCTGAAGTCGGACGCTTAACCGACTGAGCCACCCAGGCGCCCCTAAATTCAAACTTTAAAAACAGGTGTAAAACTTCAGAAAAGGAATAAGGAATAAAGGTAAAGTCACATTTTAAAAAATTTTTGTTCAAGTTTAATTAACATACAATGTTATATTAGTTTCAGGCATACAAAATAATAATTCAACAATTCTATATTCATCAAGATCAACATCCTCTTCATCCCCTTTATCTATTCAAGCCATAATTTTAGTATAGCCTGTTCTGGAACGGTCTTCCATAGGGATTTTTAAAAATGATTTAACTGTAGTTAATGGTTTTTCTGAGCCAAACTAGAATTCAGAAAATGAAAACAGCATCTATCTATTGCCTGGATAGCTTTAAATTTTCATATATGTAATTCTATTCTGGCAGATTTTTTATAATAAATTTTGAAAGCCTTTTTTTAAAACATACTATTAAAAATATACCCAAAAAAACACATTGGCACAGATACTTCTTTTTCTTTATGTTTTTTATTTATTTTTGAGAGACAGAGAGAGCAGGGGAAAATCAGAGAGAGGGAGGTACAGAACCGGAAGCAGGCTCCAGGCTCTGAGCTAGCTGTCAGCACAGAGCTTGACATGGGGCTCGAACCCACAAACCATGAGATCATGACCTGAGCCGAAGTCGGATGCTCAACCGACTGAGCCACCCAGGCGCCCCCTTTTTTTAAGGGGTAACTTGCCTTCTTATTTATCAATAGTTTTAAAGGAGAAAGAATGAGCCATGATTTACTTCAAGTAATTACAATATAAAGCAACTTGTGAGACCAAATTATTATGTTTAAAAATGCAGATCTCCCTTTGAAAGCAAAAGGTACAAATTCTAACATCAGTAAGGTAAAAAGTGTAAATTGGATATCCTTATCCTGATTTGTAATTCATGTCTATACAATTAGCAAAGGGCTAGTACATAAGTCCTCAGTGAATAATAACTATTTCTACTAATGGTTGTATAATTTATCCAAGTCGTTTGGCCCTTGCTGACCTGTAAGTAATGGCCACAATAGTATCTTCCAATTCTAAGATTCTAATATTAATCTGGTTTTCAGTACATCTAATCAATGCTTCAAATTCTGTCCATTAGTATTAAAATTTAGTAGAGGTCACCATCTAGTGGCTTTGAGTTGAATTGTTCCACTATCTGAAAAGTGATTTTATCACTGCCAACAGAATGGAACATTGATCAGTTCACAGTACCCTTTAAATTTTAAGACTCAGAAGCTCAGCTGATGCCAAAGAAAGCTATTCTGTTCTTGGTATCCTAGGGTATAGAGGAGGATGGCTTATGCAGTAAGAAGAATTTGACAAATATTTTTAGAGAAAATAATATTTAGGGCACAGAAAACTTGATTAATTATAATAGAGTAAACAAAAAATAAGTATTTTCTATGTGTAGCTTATCTACCAGAAAATCCTATTTGGTTTTTCCCCACACGGGATGCAGAATCCAACTTCTATCTACTCGGCTACCTCCCTGGTCCAAGTGACCACCACCTCTGACCTGATCACTCCCCCCATCCCAACAACCCTCTACCATTCTCAATACAGTAGCCACACTGAACTTTGGAAAATAGAAGTCAAGCCATACTAGTCTATTTTAAACCCTCCACTTCCCCCCAGAGCAAAAGCAAACTCTTAAAAATGTTCTGAATGGGGGTACCTGCGTGGCTCTGTCGGTTGAGTGTCCGACTTCAGCTCAGGTCACGATCTCATAGTTCATGGGTTCGAGCCCCGCGTCGGGCTCTGTGCTGACAGCTAGCTCAGAGCCTGGAGCCTGTCTTCAGATTCTGTGTCTTACTCTCTCTCTGACCCTCCCCTGCTTGCACTGTCTCTCTCTGTCTCTCAAAAATAAATAAAAATCATTAAAAAAAATGTTCTTAATGTTCCAGCTTGACCTGTTCCCAATGATCTGTGCTCATTTTTACTCTTCCGCTATCTTAGCTCCATCCACAATACCCTCTTTGCTACTCTTTAAACATGCTGGATATGCTCCTGACTTAGAGCCTTGCACTGGTTGTAACCTATTTCTGAAATTCTTTCCCCGGCTATCTCCATGGCAAACTTCAGGTTTTCACTCATAGGTCACCTTCTTATATAGGTCTACCCTGATTACTTCATTTAAAATTTTATCTGAATAAAATAAAATAGAATAAAATAAAATAAAACAAAAATAGATCTGACCCCAACTAATTCCAGAAGAAATATTAATCCTTTCTAGAAAAAGATAAACTTACTTAGAGTCTAAAATTGTTTCTACAATGCTTCAGCCAATACTAAGCATAAGTAACAAATTACAAAGCATTCCAAAAGACAAGACCAAATGAACAAAGATGAAGAGAATAACTATATCATAAAACAATAACCATGAATTATCAAGAGATTATAGTTATCAATGTAACTATGAAAATAACCATGAGTTAATATGTTAAGCAAAATACACAGGTTGAAAAATTTCAACAAAGAATGGAAACCTATAAAAATATTCAAATAAAAATAGATGATGATAATTAGAAGATATTTTAACTGAGTTATATTAAAAATATGAAATATTAAAACACATGAAATGCACGTAAAGCTGTGTTTAGAGGAGAATGTGTAGCCTTAGAGGCATAAATTTAAAAAGAAGAAAGGCTGGGGTGCTTGTGTGATTCGGTTAGTTAAGTGTCCAAATCTTGATTGCTACTCAGGTCATGAAATCACGGTTTTGTGAGTTTGAGCTCCACATCAGTGCAAAGGCTGCTTGGTATTCTCTCTCTCCTTCTGTCTCTGCCCCTTCCCCACTGGAGCTGTCTCTGTCCCTCTCAAAATAAATAATTAACCTTAAAAAATTAAAAAAATACAAAGAAGGAAGGCTGAAAAATCAATTATATAATCTTCCATCTCAAAAAGCTAGCCAAAAGAAAGTAAATCAAACTCAAGTAAAATGGAATAATACAATAAATAATTAAGAGAAAGCAGAATATAAGGACATAGGGGAAAAAAAAAAGGAAAGAAACAAGCCTAATGTGGTTTCTATGAAAAAAAATCTAATAAAAAAATTGATTGACACTGATAAAAATGACCAAATGGGAAGGAGGGAAGGAAGAAGAAGAATAGAGAGAGAATTACTAATATCAGAAATTAAAAGGATGGCATTAGAAGAGGTTATATAGACGGGGCCCCTAGGTGGTTCATTTGGTTAAACCTCCAACTTCAGCTCAGGTCATGATCTCACAATTCATGAGTTCAAGCCCCACATTGGGCTCTGTGCTGACAGCTCATAGCCTGGAGCCTGCTTGAAATTCTGTGTCTCCCTCCCTTCTTGCCCCTCCCTCACTCACACTCTGTCTCTCTCTCTCTCTCAAAAATAAATAGACATTTAAAATTTTTTAAAAAGAAAAAAAAAATCTTTGCCAAAGGGAATCTTAGATTGTAGGGGTATGATATCAGACAAAAGGCTTAGAGCTTCAGGAAGAAATAAAGAACATCAGAAATAATATCAGTGTAAATATAAAAAATTTCCTTTAATTCCTTTAAGATAAACACACACACAGTAGATAGGTGATATCTAGATAGATTATACTTAAAAAAATTTAAATCTGCCCAGCAAAAGATACTTTAAAAAATAAATAAGTAGGCCACAGACAGGTAGAAAATATTTATAGGGCTGCCTGGGTGGCACAGTTTGTTAAGCTTTGGATTCTTGATATCAGCCTGATCTTTCAACCCCCACACAGGGCTCTGTCTGCTTGGGATTTTCTCTTTCTCTCTTTATCTGTCCCTCCTCCACTCTTCTCTCTCTCTCTCTCTCTCTCTCTCTCTCTCTCTCTCTCTCTCTCTCTCTCTCTCACACACACACACACACACACACACACACACACAAATAAATAAATAAACTTAAAAAAAATTTTAGAAATATATATCTGAAAACTGACTGATAACCAGAATATGTAAAGGACTTTTTCAATAAATAATAAAAAGGTCAAAGAAGAAGAAGAAGAAGAAGAAGAAGAAGAAGAAGAAGAAGAACAAGAACAAGAACAAGAAGAACAAGAAGAAGACCAAGAAGAAGATGAAGAAGAAGAAGAAGAAGAAGAAGAAGAAGAAGAAGAAGAAGAAGAAGAACAAGAAGAACAAGAAGAACAAGAAGAACAAGAAGAACAAGAAGAACAAGAACAAGAAGAAGAACAAGAAGAAGAAGACCAAGAAGAAGACGAAGACGAAGACGAAGAAGAAGAAGAAGAAGAAGAAGAAGAAGAGGAAGAAAGATAAAATAAAAATGGGCCAAAGAAATGAACAGATGCTTCTTCAGAATATATATTCAAAGGCCACTAAACATGAGAGAAGATGTTCAGTGTCAGGAATCAGCAAACTATTTTTCTTTAAAGGCCCAGGGAACAAATATTTTAGGCTTTTCAGGTCACATGTTATTGAAACTACTCAACTTTATTATTGTAGCACAAAACAACGTAAACACACAAATATCTCAATAAAACTTTATCTATAAAAACAAGCCATACATGATATTTAGCCTGTAAGCCATCCTTTGCCAACCTCTGCCCATCATCATCAGGCATCAGGAAGATACAAACTAAAACCACAATAAGATAAAAGTAAATAGTGACAGGAAAGGCTAAAACATAAAGGATTGAGACTAACAAAGAGCTATTGGAAAATATTTGAAGCAACTGGACCCCTCATACACTGTTGGAAAGAGCACATTACATAACCACTTTGGAAAAAGGCTGGACAAATTTTTATAAAATCAAGCCTCCACCAAAGCTATGACCAGCTCTTTCACTTCTAGGAAGTCACCAAGAATAATGAAAACATATATCACCAACAGACTCTTACAAGAATATATGTTACAGCTCTATACTTAATAGCCAAAAGAATAAATATGTATGATTTCATTTACGTGAAGTTCAAGGCAAACTAATCTGTTCTAAGAAAAAAATATCAGAATAATGTTTTTTTCTGGGGATGGTGTAGAGAGGAGATGACTGGGAGGTGGAATTCAGGAACTTTCCAAGTTGGATAATATTTAATATCCAAGATTGGGGATAGAGTAATTCAGGGTGTACATTCCAGTGTGTAAAAATTCAGCAAATGTTCAGTTACTATGTGCACTTCATTATTACTTATTTTATACATTTCATTGTAGGTAAATTTGACTTTAAAAGGAAAAAATATTGAATTCTGATTAGTGATATACATGCTGAAATAATGGATGAAGTATACTGACATCTTCAATCTACTTTGAAATGTAAGCAAATAGATTGGTGAATAAAATAAGTATTGTAAAAATGTAAATGTTAGAACCTAAGGGGTATGTATATGCATATTCACCGTAAAAATCCTTTGATGTTTCTCTATAGCTGAATTTTTTACAATAAAATGTTGGAAACACATATGAGAGAATACCCTGAACAACTTTAAGGCAATATATTTGGAAATTTAAGTGGGAAAAATTTTAGGAAACACAAACTTCCATAACTCATAGAAGATTCAGTAGCAGAAAACACTTCCTAATTTGTTTTAATGAGACCAACCTAACACTAGTAAAAAAATCTGAAAAGGCTATCTCAAGAAAAGACTACTGTAGGTGAATTTCCTTCTTGAATGTAGATGCAGGAGTTTTAAGGTCAGGTAAAACGGTGTAGCCTTCTAGACTCATATTTATTGAATCATAATCTCTGATCATTGAGCCCAGTGAGAGATACATTTTCAAATTTCTTTACATAATTCAGACGCAGCAGTTTGAAAGACAACAATTTGTAAACCTTTGTTATTCAAGCTCTCTGGGTAACTGAGATAAGGGAAAAAATCGGCAGGCTGTTCACGTGCAATGATGTACACGTGTCCGAAAGTTCTAAAAATACAAATTAAAGACGCATTTGAAATATAATAGCATTTGTTTGCTATTTAGGAGGAGGGAATGTAGAGGACATCATTGGGGTTTGTGTTTATTCAATAAACTCACTCTGTCCTCAGTTTCTCTGGGAACATCCTGCTCCTATGTGCAGCGAGTAGACCCTTTAGAGCCACATTTTTCTACAGGCTGAAGAATAGAATTTTCAGCTATTAACCAAGGTTTTCTCCCCTTGACATCTGACTACCCAATAAATCAGTTCACAACCCTTCATCTCTTTGACTACCTTGGAGAGGATTAGTACAGTTAGCAAGCATGCATAGAAAAAGTTGATCCTTGAAATTTCTCACTGGATTATTAAGTAGGTAGATTAGATGAAAACAAAATGGGTAAAAACCTTGAAAAACAGTAGTTTTAGTGTAATTACTAGATATTTCGAAAGAGATAAGAGTGTTTTGTTTGTTGGAATTTCAAAATGCTGAGTCTAAAGCGTTCAAAAATGTATCTTTTTAGTCTACGAACAGTATTGGGAAAAATGAACCATAGTCTGTGAGGCATGTCCTTGTCGATGTGGGTTGCCACACAAAATACTACAACCTGTATGGCTGAAACAACAGGCATTTGTTTCTTATCGTTCTTATGGCTGGGAAGTCCAAGATCAAGGTGCCAGCATGATCAGAGTCAGGCGAAAGCTACGTAGCTTGCAGGTGACCTACTTCTCTCTGTGACCTCACTTGGCCTTTCCTTGGTGCACGCTCACAGAGTGGGAGAGAGCGCAATCTCTCTTCCTTTTCTTACCAGGCCATTAAACCTACCATGTAGCCCCCACCCTCATGACCTTGTATGTGACTAGTAAGGGTTTTGGAGAAAGGATTATCACTCCATCTCTGCCCATGGTGAGTTGTAGATTGATTTCGGGAATCCCAGAGAAACTGGTATCCATTCTCAGCTTCCTGGGGTCCAAATGGGGAAGATGAATGAGACAGATGGAAAAGTACCTGAATAAAAGGTAGTAGTGGCCAAGGGGACCTAAAGAAAGGAGAAACCATGCCATTAACCAAAGTTGCATAGACCACATGAGCCTGAGCAACTCTGGTGCCTGACAGGCAGAGTAGAAGTGGGGATGGTAGACATTGGTACATCTGGGTCTAGGACACCTGATAAACAGCCTAACCTCGAGAGACTTTCACAACCCTAGGATTATAGGAGAGCATTCAATATTGTTCCACACCACTGAGACAGATGGAAAAGTACCTGAATAAAAGGTAGTAGTGGCCAAGGGGACCTAAAGAAAGGAGAAACCATGCCATTAACCAAAGTTGCATAGACCACATGAGCCTGATTGTATGGTAAGAGCCTTCAGCCGTAGAAGCAAGGGAAGAAAGGGCAACTCTAAAAACAGATGAGAAATATGCATCCATAGATATCAGCAAAGACCAGAGCCTGAGATCAAGAATCAAAGGCCTTCTCCTTCCAATACCCTTAAAAGTATATAAGCCCCATCCCCCAATCCACGACCCTTTTCAACCTTAGAGAAAAGTCCTAAGGAAGAGGAAAACAGGGAGATCTAAAGTCACAAAACAGAGCATTAGTATGTTAAATCAGGTCAAACTTTTGCACTGAAAGTATACAAAACCTTAAACAAATCTGCCTCAAGCCATTCACTCCACAGATGTGTTTTCTGTGCGTTTGCCTCTGCGTACATGCTGGTCACATTTCTCCGGAACTCCCTGAAATTGTCTAACTACGTATATCATAGTAACACCTAACACATGGACTACTGTATCATGGGCGGCCAATCGATGCTTCTGAGCAAACTAATAAACTGGATAGACAGGTGAATGAATGAGTTAATAAGTTAATGTAGGGAGAATGATGACTAATGTGTCCTTCCTGGGATTATCTCCTCTGTGAACCTTCTCTGATTCATAAGAACAGACAAAACATCACTTTTTTTTCTCTAACAAAGTTTTGGGGACCACTTTTACCGTTAAAAAATTGTTTAAGTTTACTTATTTTGAGATAGAGAGAGCAGGGGGGGAGGGGCAGAGAGAGAGGGAGAGAGAGAGAATCCCAAGTTTAAGGATAGGTGTCCACTGTTTCACAAAGGCAGGACACTGCAAATTTTACAGTTTCTGATTCCTGCTGCGTTGGTGGGGAATGTTCCCAGAGAAGAGAAATGCATTAAAGAAAGCAAAAGCGAGAAATACAAGGTGGCCTTCAGCTGTGTGCTCAGTCTCAAACCAGTTTCTTTGCTTCCTCTTGCAGCAATGACTGTAATGCTTGTGCAACATTAAATAAGTCCTAGTGCATGACTACTATGAAAATGTAAGCGATTTTTATTGGTAATAACCTGATATCATTATCTTATTTTTCAGCATTCATTAAAGTAAACCCCCCTAAAAAATGATATTTGGAAAACAACTTTTCATGCATTTAAGTGTGTTAAATTCAAGAAATTTATATGGTTCAATGCACAAGTCTTTCATTCTCAACAATTACATCTTTATTCTCTAAATTCGAAATCCAACAACTGATATATTTGTGGAGTCAGTGATAGAAATAGATATCAATTTAGATATAAAAAAGAAATAAAACTTAAAAGGTCTACATTTATATTTTAGGAAATTTTTATGTTTAATTTATTTATATTTAGATTTTACATTTTACACTAAATATTTTTTAACCCAGAAGAAATAACGTGATCTTTCATGTATTTTCCCCAAATCATCAAACAGTATACCTGCTCAACATATTTGCATTGGTTTTGTTAATGCTTATCAATGTAACACTCCCCTTCCTGGTTTTCATAATTTCCATCTATTTTCCATTGTATTCACATCCTAAGGCAAAGAAACACTAGGAACTGTCTTTGAAACAATAAGTTTGAATTTCTTCTCAAGCACAAATATCTGTATTATAAAAAAAAAGTCAATGTTTTTAGGATTGGTAAATAGACTTCACTTAAGCATTATCTTATTAATTCAGGCTTATTTTATGATTATAACTCATGTTTTAGTCAGGGGCTGATGACTTCTTTCACTTAAGTAAACCTGAAATTTAACTTCAAATGGTCTGGGAAAAAAAACCATCTGGCTTTCACATTAATTTTTGCAGTAAGAGCTAATTTACTTTTGAATAATTTGTACAGTTATTTTTGTAATGATGAACTTCGTGTAAACAAATTCTAGCTATTTTTCAGTGTATGTTTAACGCATCCACTTTTCCTATCAATGAAGACAGCAAGCAGTATTGTAACAAATATATATAATTAAGACTCCCACAATCCTAAGGTTTATTGGCTGTTGATGTTTCCCTAGAATTACTTATTACCAAAGCTGTTCTTAACTACGCAAACATAATTTACTTTCTTCTTATTTTTTAATAATAATGTTAGGGAATTCACTAACGTCCCTCTTTTCCAGGCCAGAAGCAAACATGAAGGGTTGACGGTAAAAAAAAAATTTTTTTTTAATTAAAAAAATTCAGAATTCTTTCCCTTCATGCCCATTTGTAGGATGGCAGACAGCTAGGTGGTCAGGGACAGTCAACATTGCTGCCTCCTGTCATGGATAGTTCCCGAAGCATCCCCACAAATCACAAAAAAAGTATGAAATAGTTCTCTGAGAGAATTAAAAACTGTTCAGGAAAAAAATAAGGCTCTCTCCATAGACTCCATTGTTTCCTTTAGTTTTTCTTCTGAAATTTAACTGAAATTGCCCCCCTTTATTTTTTAAAATACCCCTGAATCCAAGAATACTTGTCGATTTACATCTTAGCCCCTGTATCTTAGCATTTCCCTTTTTTTAGCCTTGAAGAACTGGTGATTTTGACCTCAGCTCTACTCTGTTACTGACATTTAACTAGTAGCTGTGTGTGAACTCAGACAAAAAGTACTTTTGTATTATTTCTCTTTCCCTCTGGGATAGGCTTCCTTTTAATGTTACATGTAATGTTATTTCAAGTGAACTTTTTCTATTAGAGTTTTTTCCTCCTCTAATTTCATAATAAGGTTCCTTATTTTAATTACATCATCACACTCCTTAAGTATAGATTTTGTTATTTTGATTTTGTTTGGAAAATAAAGAGGATGACATCGACCATGTAAATTAAAAGAGCCTTTTCAGCAATTCTTGATTTCATTAAATAAAATATATACATTATAACCTTAAGACAAATAAAACTTAATTTTCCAACAAAATGCACATTATCATATTTTAAACAATAATTACTTCCATCTCTTTATTTTTGTATTTTTATTCTCATTATTTTGTAATTATATTTTGTAACACCAACCAAAATCTAAACTTGTTGCCCAGATTCTTCTTGAGTGTTTCAAAAACCCACTTTAAAGACATTATGTGAATATATTTATTATAATAAACTTATGAACACTTAAACAATCAGTTTATGGTAAACAAACTATCTCAGAGATTTTCACTATTTCAATGAATTATGCAGTACATTTTCTGCATCTTAATTTTAAATTAGAAAAAGATATTAAAGAAAATATCTTACCCCAAAAGTTTTCAGGCCATGGACTCCCTAAACTTGTTGAGTTATTAGCCATAATATCCACAAGAAATAGAAGAGACAGAAGAAAAAAAAGAAAGAAAAGCCAGTATGTTCAAGAGAAGCTCTTTGATTCTATGTCTTTGTGGTTCAGCAAGAGAAAAATAATTTACACACAACCCCTCACATACTTGTGTTTGCATAAAAGGAAACAAGTGTATCATGTTTCCTGCTTTTATACTCAAATTAGCAACTATTTTTCTTATCTTGGAATTCCACATGGTTCCTGAGACACCAAACAATTTCCTTCTCGTCATTTCCTCAGCTAAATTACCAAGTTTCTTCCTCTTGGTCACCTCCAAACTGTTTTTGGGCTAAGAGGCTCCTTTTCTCATTCTTTCTCCAATTCCTATGGACATATATAGGAAGATTCCAAAATCTAGCTCACCAATCATGAGATCATGACATGAGCTGAAGTCCTATGATTAACAACTGAGCTACCCAGGCTCTCTTAGCTTTATTAGGTTAGACCAGATCCTCCAGCATTGGGAAACCTTTGGAAGTCAAAGTCAAAGTGCCAGAATGCACTGAACTGCACTAAACTGCGTTCAGACCTGGTTTCTTCAATCTTTGATTAGATCAGGCCTTAACTCTTGAGTTCACCCTAATTGTCACTACACTGTAATTCTTAAGGAGCAGTAGTCATCTTTCCAAAGTCTGTCATAGATTTCTGAGTAGTTCTAGGAACATCTGGGGGAAAAAATAACATTAAGTTTACCCCATATCAGTTTTTGTTGCTTCGGCTCACTTTCTTAATTTTTATAGATTTACATTAACTGGAAGTTTACTGGAAGTTAAAATGTAGACACCCTAGAGGAGACTAAGAGAATGTTATAGAAAATTTAAAGATTTCACTGAGCAAATGTGAAGACTCATCCCTAGAATATACTTGCTAAGGTTTATTGCCATATAACTGAGTAAATAAAATATCCATTTTTGCTTAAGAAAAAAGAAAGGGCTCACATTTTCATATTACCTTTACTTTTTGATATTTTTTGACCAAATTTATAAAAATAGAAAATTAAAAGACCATCTGACATTAGAAAATATATAATCCAGATGAAAGTATACTGAAATACTGCTAAATTCTTATAAAAACACAGTGGGATTCTTCCATTATTATACGTATTTTAAGTACACTTTTTGTGTTAATATAGGCTGTCTGACTCAATAAATATTAATTTCAAGAATGGGTACATTTTTATAACGAGTTACATGGAGCACATTGGCCCTAAAACAACAAACCCAGTGAGTGGAACAGATGAGTCGGGTTTGTGAACTGCATTCCAGTGCACGGAGGGGAGCTCACCCCCTTCCAGGCCCGGGATGCAGGCAGAGACTTCCTTTCATTGTTTCACATTTCATCACCTAGATTTATTCCTCCTAAGTTTTCACTTTTGCAGATGGTCAGAACCCAGTCAAAACCCTGAAGAAAATTTGATTTCTAGCAGTTTATGACCTAAGTGTATATCTATATATATATAGAGAGAGAGATTTTTTGTTGTTGTTGTTAACAGTTTGTTGGTGGCATGACTTCTTATCTGTGCATGTAACTTGCTTGGTACAGATTTGTACTTTTCCTTGGCAGAGATCCATATAATTGAGTGTTTATGTCTATGGGATTCTTGAGTCCTGTGACTTATGAGGCCAAAACAGGCAGTTGATTTTTGTCTTTCCAAAAATGTTAGGTCTGTTTTTCTACGGTACGTTATTTCACAAGTTGGATCTTTGGATCTGCATCTCCAGGAGTCATAAAATACATGGGAAGTGTGTTCTTAGGTAAGATAGGCATGGGACTTGCTTCCTCCCTTCAGGTATCTGCCCAGGTCACCTTGTGACCGGGCATTCATTGGCCACCTTGCTTCAAACATCCCCACTCTAACCATGTCCCCTGCACCCCTGCATTATCACTTCCTTTGGAACACTTATCCCTTCCTGATACTATGCTATCCATTCTTTTGCCTTTTTTTTTTTTTGTCTCTTCCAGCAGAAGTTGAGTCCCATGGGAACAGGAACTTTATTGCTTTGCTCATATCTGTTTCTTCTGTGGCTAATAGAGTGTTTTTAATAACAGTTATTAATGTTACTAAATAACCCAACAGGCTCTTAATAATAGCCTTTTAATAAATATTTATTCAACAAAGGAAAGACTTTCACGGAATCTGATGATGAAAGTATTTTAGACATTCCAAGTCAGAGTAATAAAGAAACTGACTTTTTTTTATTACTCTGACTTGGAATATCTAAAACCTAAATAGAGCTAAATATATTTCTAAACATATTTAAAAGCAAAAGTTAAATTCTCTATTAATAGGCACTTCAATATTTTAAAAATTTGGCATACAACTTGATAGTCAAATGACATAAAAAGACATTGTCACTGTTATAGGTTAACTTATGGAATATAACTCAATAACGAACATTGTGACCTAAAGTTTAAGTAGTTTTTCAAGATTCTGTTAAGCAACACCACCTCTTTACTAAGACCTGGCTGAGGCAAAGTCCAAGGTGAGGCTAACGTTACCTTGTCACTGCCCCGTAGTATCTTAGGTGTCTAACAATGATTGGTCATCTTAAAATGACAAAGAACTTTAAAATGATAGGTTCCCACCAAAACTAGCATCTGTGTATTACAATGTAATTGGCTATCAAGGAATGCTGTGGATTGTAATTGGTTAACTAAATAATGACATATTCTGTCCATATAATCCCACTGCTGCCTTTGTTCGGGGCCATTCTCTGCACTTTTCTCTTTAAGATCAGAGGATCAGGTTTGGCCCGTCGTAAATAAAATCATGCCTCGCTTCTATTCGGCATTTGGCGGTCTTTTCGACTTCACTCTGCAACAGTCACACTTAAGAGAAGATACATATTTGACATTAAACTTTCATTTTTAGCTTCATCTTTTACAATTTTCCTATTTTGTCTTCTCTGTATTAAAGTGATCCAAACAGCTTTGTTAAATGGAGAGAAGTATCAGAACATATAAGAACTACTCACAAAAAATGAAAATTGAAATCTAGTTGAAAAAAATATCAAGTTTTTAAAAAGTCAGTTGGAGGATAAGTTAAAATGTAAACATACTATTTTAACATAACTGTGCCTTTTCCACTTCTTGTTTACGTGGAATGAAAGTTGGTCTTCTTTTTCCTTTCTCCTTAAACCCATTCCCTTTGGGAGGGCGGTGACAAAAACAGAAAGACAAAAACAGGTGAGGTTAGGTTTGTAAAGATCTCCATGCTGGGGCTCAGGGATTTACAAACTGCAGGGTAAATAAAGATGACTTTCTGGGACTTGGGTAAGAGGGTATTTTTTTTCTAAGTAAATATGTCTTCCTGAATGTCTGAGTGAGGCTATGGCTGGTGACAATCAGAGAGTGGTGGGACCTGACCCACATGAACAGCGAGAAGCTGGAGCCACAGGGTGGAGCCTGGAGCTGATGTCCAGGCTAGGATGTGGTCAGCCTTTGCTGATCAATGCAATGCAAACCAGAGAAGAAAAAGGAGATGCCCTGTAAAAGATTTGCTCACTTTGCCACAACTCACGGAAATGGGAGGAGAAAACAAGGCTCCTCTGAGAATTCCTTATGAAAATCCTGTGCTTAGTATCAGAAAACATCACCTTGGAAATTTACATTATTTAGCTGTATTAGCAGTAACCTACATGCTTAGAGAAGCAAACTTGCTAAAGGCTTTAAACCAAGAATGTCCAGAGATAAAGTTGTAAGAAACAAGGGCTTACAAAACAAAATGAAACAAACATCAATAAGCCCATCTCTGGGGCGCCTGGATGGCTTAGTCGGTTAAGCATCTGACTTCCCTCAGGTCATGATCTTGCAGGTCATGAGTTCAAGCCCCACATCAGGCTCTGTGCTGACAGCTCAGAGCCTGCTTCAGATTCTGTGTCTCCCTGTGTCTCTCTACCCCTCCCCAACTCAAGCTCTTCCTCTTTCTCTCAAAAAAAATAAATATTTTTTAAAAAATTAAAAAAATAAACACATCTTAATAAAGATGCCCACACCCTGATCCCTAATGGAATCTCACATCACATGGCAATGTAAGTAAGGGAGATTATTTTGGATTAACTGAGTGAGCCCCATGTAATCACATAAGATCTTATAAACAAATTCCTCTGTCTGGAGTCAGACAGATGTGGTGGAAGAGACACATGGGAGATGCAACCAAGTCGAAGTTAGAGAGACCCCAGTTTGAGCGGGATTAACATGTGGTCGTTGGCTCTGAGATGTGGGGACCATGTCCAAGAACCAGTAGGCGGCTTCTAGGAGCCAAGGGCAGCCCTTGGCCCGCCGAAAGCCAGCAAGGAAATGGGGACTATGCAACTTCAAGGAACTAAATTTAGAAGCCGATGACCTGAACCAGCTCAGAGTGGGTTCTCCCGCAGAGCCTCAGGCAAGGGAAGCAGCCGTGCTAAGGCTTTGGTTTTAGTTGGATGAGTTCTGGGACAGAGAATTCAGCGAAACCACACAGTGGCCCATGGAAGTAGATTGTTTCCAAAGGAATAAATTCCTCTGAAAGGTGACCTGTAATGATAACAATGGAAAAGAGGAGAAAATGAAATAATACCTTCAAAGTGCTGAGATAAAAAAATCACCTGTACACCTAGGCAACTGAGTATTAATGAACCTATCTTTCATTTATTTATGGTTTTTAAGTTTACGTATTTATTTTGAGAGAGAGAGAGAGAGAGAGAGCACATTTATGAGAGAGCGAGTTCATGGGGGAAGGGCAGAGAGAGAATCCCAAGCAGTTTCCATGCTCTCAGTAGGAACTCATGAACTGTGAGATCATGATCTGAGTTGAGATCAAGAGTCAGACACTTAACCAACTGAGCCACCCAGGTGCTCCATTTAATGGATCTATCTTTTAAAGATAGAAGTGAAATATACTTTAAAGAAAACAAAAATTGAGTGATTTAGTGTTATCCTAAGTTAATTACTAAAGAATTTGGATCAGGAAGAAGGAAAATTATTCTCGAGAGAAAATTTGATGAAACTCCAAACCCTGATAAATATGCAAATAAATCCAAATGTTTATTTGAATGATAATAAATTCTAAATTGTTAGAGTAAAAAAAATCAAAGCAAAACTAAAAGCCTATAGAAGAACACATATTATAGGGACAGGTTCAAAAGAGCAAAAGTATTCAGGTGTCTGAATTCTTCACTGATGGGATAAAGATACTGAGGATGTATTACAGTCTGAAGAAACAATGGAACTTCCTTAACCTGAAACATATTATGCATTAAAAACATTCAACAGATGCCATAATCATCAAAGGAATATTAAAATATTGCCTTTGTAATTCTTTATAAATATCTCCTTTAGAAACAAGACAAATTTGATCACCATCACTATTTCTACTCACCATTGGACTGAACAATCTTGGTAGTACAATAAGAAAAATAAAGAAATATACAATATAAAAGGATTGGAAAGATAGAAATAAAGTGATAATTTGTTGTAGATTATATGATTGTCTACTAACCACAAATAAAATGTGAAAAAGAAAGAAGTCATTAATAGCAACAACAACAAAAACCAAGAAAAATACAACAAAAATGTGCAAGATTTATATGGAAAATGATTATATTTTATTGAAGGACATGAAAGAAAACTCATTTTTTAATGTTTATTTATCTTGAGAGAGAGAGAGAGAGTGAACAAGCATGAGCAGGGGAGGGGGAGAGAGAAGGAGAGAGAATCCTAAGCAGGCTCTAGCTCCATGCTATGAGTCCAGAGCCAGATACAGGACTTGATCCCACGAACCATGAGATCATGACCCAGACCAAAATCAAGAGTCAGTTGCTCAACTGACTGAGCCACCAGGCACCCCCATGAAAGAAAACTTTTAAAATGTAATGGTATAATATGTTCATAGATGGGGACACTCAGTACTGAAAAGACATCAGTTTCAGTACTGAGAAGATGCCAGTTCTCCTCAACCTACAATTTTTTTTAATTCTTAAGAAAAAGTACTACCATCTTTCTTCAAGAAATTTGGCAAGCTGATTCTAAAATATACACAGAGGATCAAAGGGCCAAAAATGGTCATGGCAGTTAAGAAAGAAAACTAGGTGAGAGGACTTATAGATGTGACTTCTCAAACTGCTGTTCAGTACTGAGTAGTTTTGATGCAGGGGTAGAACAGATCAGAGGTGCAGAACAGAGAATCCAGAAATGGATCCAGTATAAATGGAACCTTGATGTACACCAGAGCAACAACTGGTAGAACCTAAATTTGTGTAGAAAGATGGTGTGTTCAGAAAACCACATGGCTGTACAACTGAGCATCCAAATGGGGGGGAAATAAATGGCTCCCTAATTTGTACCACACAAAAACAGGAGTTCCAGAGAGATACCTTTAGAAATCAAAATAGGGAAGGATCTGATAAATAAAACACATAGACCTAAAAGAAAAGGTTGATTAAGCTGACTATATTAAGCTGACTATATTAGAATGATGAACTCATGTCCCTCAAGAAACTTCAGAAAGAAAATTACAATTCAAGCCACAGACTGGTATAGAAATTTAATTGACTTTGTATATTGATTTTACATCCAGCAAACTTTTGTAAGGATCTTATTACCTCCAATAATTAGTCAACAGAGTCTTTGAAATTCTGCAGATATACAATTACTCCATCTGCAAATAACTATAGTTTTATTTAGATATTTCCAGGGTGCCTGGGTGGCTCAGTAGGTTAAGCGTCTGGCTTCTGCTCAGGTCATGATCTCACAGTTCATGGGTTCGAGCCCCGCATCAGGCTTTGTGCTGACGGCTAGCTCAGAGCCTGGAGCCTGTCTTCAGATTCTGTGTCTCCCTCTCTCTCCGACTCTCCCCTGCTCACGCTGTCTCTCTCTCTCTCTCTCTCAAAAATAAATAAAAACATTTAAAAAATTTATTTAGATGTTTCCAAAGACATTGTAGTATATAATGAAATGTCATATGTCAGGTGCAAGATGTGATAACTCATCCTTTATCTTGGAAGCCATAGGTCACTGTGTGGGAGAATAGAGGAAATTCCTACCTTAATAATTCCTACCCACTACGGTGTTACAAGTTGCATCCTCAGAGGTCCTCAGCTCTGCTTTATTTGATAGACTTGGGATCTAAGACTAAGTCAAATGTGAAAACTAGAGGAGGGATCATGATTTTTCAGTGGCAGATTTCACCCAAGAGTTTTGAGTATTAAACTATAAGAAACAATGAGAGTGTTTGGGAATTTTACTGAATAAAACACCAAAATACTAAAAATCAGCAGTTTCCTTATATGTCATAAGTAACAAATGAAAATGTAGTAGATTACAGTCATCTTAATGGAAAAAAACTATAAAAGATAAATTAGGATATAATAAGAAGTGTTGTACAACAGCTATCTCAAGGAAATTATAAAATTGAATTTGTTCATTAAAGAAAAAACAAGTATTGGAAAGAAACATTATGCTCTTGGAATAGGAAGAGCATATAATATAAAGATAGCAGTTCTTCCTAATATATTCTATACAATACCAAAGATCGATGCACTATATCTATTTTTAAATGCCTTATTAATAAGAGTTATTTTATTGGCTTTGATTAGCTGGTCCTACAATTTTCACAGAAGTGTAAACGTGCAAGAGGTATATATGAATATATATTTAGACAAATAAGCTTCTTTCTTAGGACTCATTTTATAGAAATATATCCACAGTTCACCACAGTGTAGGTCATGATCATGATGTGCAATATTTTTGTGGAAAAACTGTTGGATTAGCAAAAAAGTTGGGAACAGCCTAAAAATCCTTAATAAGATCAATTAAAAATTTATACTATGGAATACTATGCATTTACTTACCAAATTTAGATAACTGTATGCGAAACGAAATACAAAATCTCAAACAGATATAATTAGATGAGAAAAAAATCAAGCTACACAAAAAGGGTAGTAATATCTCAATTTGGTTAACAAAAGAGGCCAGATATAAATATGTATAATATATATGCAATTTACCTGAAAATGCATAGAAGAATCACATGTTGGCAATAGTTAAGCTTTGGAGAAAAATGGATATAGAGCAGAGCCTAAAGAGGATTTTTACTTTGCTCTATAGTTAACATTTTTACAAACAGATTTTAATGTGCGGCTTGTGTAATTACCTTCAAAGAGAAACTGTGATGTACTTGTTAATAAAGTTGAATTGCTTGTTGTCTCTCCAATAAATATTCTGTTTTTTCCACAGAAAAAGAATTTGTAACTCTCACATAGTGGGCCCGTTAAATCCTACTAAGCAGGTGTGTGCAGGCAATTAAATGCTGACCAATTAGATGTGACGGAAGTGAGAAGGGCCACTTCCGGCCCCTGCCTTAGAGTTAGGTGTAGGTGTTGTCTCTCTCTCCATTTTCCTTTCTTCTTACTGGAAAGCCTATGATGTGCAAGTTGCTGGAGCAGCCAGGATCAGGAGATGAAAGTCACAATCAAGAATGGTAGAACCGGGGACCGAGCCTCCGACTTCCTACTTCCGGTCAGTTCATAATCTTGCGGTTTGTGAGTTGGAGCCCCACATGGGGCTCATTGCTGTCAGCACAGAGCCCACTTCGGACCCTCTGCCTCCCTCTTTCTCTGCCCCTCACCTGCTTATGCTCTCTATCAAAAAAAAGAAATAAGCATTAAAAAAATCTTTTTTTAAAGCATGCCACTTGTGACATGGGTGCATCTGGAGAGCATTATGCTAACTGAAGTAAATCAGACAGAGGAAGACAAATTCTGCATGATTCGCTTATATGCGGAAATAAAGAGAAAAAAGAAACCAAGCTCATAAATACCCCGAACAGATTGGTGGTTAAATGGGGAGCTGGTGAAATGAGTGGCATAAACTTCCAGTTATAAAATCAGTCACGGGGATGTAATGGACAACATGGTGACTATAGCTAGTAATACTGTATTGCCTATTTGAAAGTTGCTAAGAAAGATTTTTAAAGTTCTCATCACACACACACAGATGTTAGCTAGACTTATTACGGTGATCATTTTGGCAATGTACAAATATTGAGTCATTACGTTGTACCTTGACACTAATATAAAGTTATGTGTCAAGTATACCTCCATTAAAAAAATGGTAGGGCTCCAAAAAAGGACCCAAGTCCCTGATAATTGTAGCTACCATAAATTACCTGCTATCATTTTTACATGAGCAACATATTCAAATTTACTGATGCTTGTCACATTCAGGACCAACTCAAAGGTGTCTGAATGATTCCGTACTTCAGAGAAGTCAGAGATTTTGACCGATTTTATGTCACCCATGAGAATTAATTCCCTTTGGTTAATACAACTATAGTTTATCATAAGGGTCCTAAAGCCTCAACATTTTAATAAGAAAATTAAATTAGGGTTTCCAGGGTGGCTCAGTCGGTTAAGCATCGGACTTCAGCCTAGGTCATGATCTCACCATTTCTGAGTTCGAGGCCTACATCAGGCTCTGTGCTGACAGCTCAGAGCCTGGAGCTTGTTTCAGATTCTGTGTCTCTCTCTTTCCCTCTCTGTCCCTTCCCCACTCCCACTCTGGCTGTCTCTCTCAAAAATAAACATTAATAATAGCATGACTTGCTATTGTAATAATCCAAGATCTTAAAATGATCGGTGTTCGTTCTTGAGTACTTATCACCCTGTCCCCCAAGCCCCCACCCACCAAATCATTCACTCAAAAACCTGCTCTAAAATCTATTAGGATTTTTGGCAAATATTTATCATAAATTTTAGGAACCAATTTTGTTCCTTTTAAAATTAAAAGACTTTCCTATTCTCCATGATTCTCTGAGCCTACATTTGATAAATTAATAGTCAAACTCCCGTAACACTAGAATCCAAATTGCCTAGACCAGGAGAGTTTACTCATTTAGAACTGTAGAACTATATATATTAATTTACAATCTCTTTAGTGACCAATGACTTCAATTTCTTCTTTGCAATCCTTGGTTTCAATCTAAAGGTCTTCATCCCTAACTAGAAAGAAAGAAGTAAAAGAAGACTTGATAGTTCTATTTGTTCACCATGTCATTGATCATTATTTCATTTGATCTTCTGGCTCTAATCATAATTTTAAAAGCCATGTATGTTGCTGATGGTAATAAATTTGCAAATCTCATTTTGTGCTTGTTTACATTCCTACCAATGTATATTATGTTCCCATATAGTCTTTTTTGTTTTGCACATTTCTCTTAAAATATATATTTCAGATCCATTCGTAATGCAAATGATTTTTCCTACCACTTTTCCACATACTGCCTTTTTCTTGATTCAGCTGCAGCTCTGTAAAACCATTTCTCATCTATTTCTGAATTCCACTGCAATTTTAGTCAAGTATAATACTCTGTAATTTATTATTCTCTAAATGCCTCCTGATATTGAGTTTTTTTCCTTAGATCATGATGCATAGTATTTACCTCCTTTATATTTTTAAAATCTTATACCTTCTTGGTGGGCAAAACATAGTTACTTAATAACCATTACATTTACCTAGAGTATTCAATGATCAATATGATATAGGACTGATTAATTCACTATTTTAATCATTAGATATCAGTTAACCTAATAAAATAAAGTTTTTATTTTCAAATAATACTAGTTTTTTTTACTATAATGCATAATCATAGATGTAATGAAATGCATGGCATATTTAATAATGCATGATAAATGTTGATTTTTTAGTATATTGGTTATATCCTTATTGATCAGTGGAAGGCTTTTGAGTGAGATATTAAAGCAATCTTTGAATATGTCTTGAAATGAACAATACATTCATCAAACCTCATTTTATTTCATAATTTACTATATATACTCATACCTCCAGAAATGGAATCTATCAGCTAAATATTGCTCTTTTATTTTTTATTGAAAAATTTTGTTAATGTTTATTGATTTTTGAGAGAGGGAGAGAGACAGAGCATGAGTAGAGGAGGAGCAGAGAGAGAGAAGGAGACACAGAATCTGAAGCAGGTTCCAGGCTTCAAGCTGTCAGCACAGAGCCTGACATGAGACTTGAAATCATGGACCATGAGTTTATGACCTGAGTTGAAGTCAGATGCTTAACTGACTGAGCCACCCAGGTGCCCCCATGAACTGCTTATATGACGTGTTTATATGATCTGTTTCTCCAGGTAATTGCACACCTGTGACAGAGTGGGAACCAATAAAATAATGGGTTGGCCTGATCATTCTAGGGATTTCCTTGTATTTTATTGCTTTTGGGGGGAGGGGCGGGGGTGGAGTCCTTAGCCACAGAGGAATGTGTTGGCCATACTCTTCCATTCATGACACTCTTTCATCACTGTCTGTGCTTCCTAACTTTTGTGTTTGTTTGCACCCGTTTTTCACTATTAGTCTTATTTTATTTATTTACTCCTGTCACACTCCTTAACCATTCATATTTCCTCCCTCTAATGACAACTGCTCCAGTGTGTTACCCAGCCATCATTTATTTGGATGGATCCTGGCAAGACATACAGTGTTTAAATACATACATTTTTAATAAGAAGAGTTGTGCTCTTGGGGAGCCTGTGTGGCTCAGTCAGTTAGGGGTCCAACTTCAGCTCAGGTCATCAGCTCGCAGTTTGTGAGTTTGAGCCTCTGGTCAGGCTCTGTGCTGACAGGTCAGAGCTCTGGAGCCTGCTTCGGATTCTGTGTCTTTTGCTCTCTTTGCTCCTCCCCTGCTCATGCTCTGTCTCTCTCTCAAAAATAAATAAACACTAAAAATTTTTTTAAAAAAAGAAGATTTGTGTTCTAGACCTCATTCTATTTCTTATGTTTTCACAACTAACACTTTTTTTTTTAAGTCCTATCGATTTTGCGGTGTGAACATCTGGTCTGTTGTCAGCAGTCTATGCACTATAGTGCTCTGCAGGGTGCGCCCCTTTTCACTTACTCGTAAGAAACGCATTTTAAAGGTGTCTCTCATAGACACTAGGTCACATTTACAGTCATTTGTTCTTTGATTACTTATTTTTAAAATTTATTTATTTTTAATTTTTAAATGTTTTTTTATTTATATTTAGAGACAGAGAGGGAAAGAGAGAGGGAGAGAAAGAGATAGAGAGAGGGAGATAGAGAGAGAGGGAGGGAGAGAGAGAGAGAGAGAGAGAGAGAGAGAGAGAGAGAGATGGAGATGGAGTGCAAGTTGGGGAGGGGCACAGAGAAGGAGACACAGAATTTGAAGCAGGCTCCAGGCTCTGAACTGTCAGCACCAAGCCTGATGCGAGACTCGAACTCATGGACCGCCAGATCATGACCTGAGCTGAAGTTGGATGCTTAACCGACTGAGCCACCCAGACGCCTCTAATTACATATTATTATCTTGGATTGAATTTTATGAAGTCCAAGTTCTTAGAAACTAAATGTGTATCTGCTATTATCTTAATTGGGTTGCACTCATACTTGTTTATTTCCTCATGAATATGTTAATTTTGTGTGTGTGAGTTTATATTTGGCAGACGATGATCTATGGAAATCTTGAGAGGTGGGACTAAGGCTGCTTTTTTCTAGAACATATTGGTTTTTTTGTTTTGTTTTGTTTGGGGGTCTTGTGTGCTTATTTGTTTGTTTTGCTGGTCAGTGGGGACACTATCAGCCTGGGACCACTATAATTGTCATAGGGTGAGGTTTCCCTTCAGGTACTATAACTGTCAATCCCATACATACATGAGGGCAGTCAACGATTACAAATGCTCCGAAGAAATGCTTATGTCTCTTGAAATGTGGGAGCTTTGGCAAGGCAGACATTTTTTCTTCTCAACGCTCTTTGCCCAAGGGCAGATTTCTTTTATAACTAATGCTTTCACTAAAATGTAATCCTTTTAAGAGTTGTTGTTTTATGCAAAGCTTTCAGGCTTATCTCCTCCTGTTAAGGGGGCCCTTGGCCTCGTCTTCTTTTCTCTCCTCAGATTCCAAACCCCAAATTGGGAATTCCTGGTTCCAGCGTCCGTTCCCAGGACAACCCTAACTTTAGAGTTTTGCCTCCTTCTCCAGTCGCGATTCCATGATGTTTGTCATGTTTGTGGTTGCTACTTGTTTTCGTTTTTGCCTTTGGATATGGCTCTTACTTTCCAGAGAGCTCAGAAACTCATTAAAAAATAATTGATTTTATTTTTATCCTAAGAGAAATGTCTATCGATTTGGAGAAGTAAGGGAGTGCAAGCAGCATGTGTGAGGAGAGATGAACACAATTTTGCTTCAAAAGATTTCTTTGTAGGATGGAAAACAGATTGAGGGGAGAAGCTGAGGAAAATAGGTAAATCAAGAGGCTCTCTCACTGATCCAGGAAAAGTATTTCAGTAGCTTGTTCTAAAGTGCTGGAAGTAGAGCTGTAGAAGAGACGTTTGGAAGATGAAAATGGAAAGTCAGATGGGGTTCAACAGGTTTGCTGGCACATCCAAGTGACAGGGAAATGTGAATGAAGGTTCATTAGTGAGAAGGATCAGGGTTTAATTCTGGGTAAAAAGACTTTGAAATATCTCTGAGATATTCAAGTGGAGATTTCAATTAGGCAACTGGGTACAAGGCCTAGATTTCTTTTTTTATATTTAATTTCTTTAATGTTTTTATTTATTATTGAGGCAGAGAGAAACAGAGCATGAGTGAGGGAGAAGCAGAGAGAGAGGGAGACATAGAATCCAAAGCAGGCTTCAGGCTCTGAACTGTCGGCACAGAACCCAACGTGAGGCTCAAACCCACAAACCATGAGAGATCATAACCTGAGCCGAAGTCGAACACTTAAGCGACTGAGCCCCCCAGGCGCCCCAAGAGCCTAGACTTCTGAAGAGAAGTAGGTGGTGGACATAATCATGCATGAGTCCCTTTTGTTGTGTTTTTGATTGGTCATTGGAGTGATGGATGTTGGTGAGTTCATCTTTTGAAGAATACAGAGGAAAAAAAGATGAGATTAGGATCAAAAATTAAGAAGCCTTCGTGTTTAGCATGTAGGTAAATGAAGATGAGGCTAAAAGAGAGGATAAAATTGGTGGCAAAAGAGAGAAAACCAGAAGGTATACTGTTATGAAAGCTAAGGAAAAAGTGTGTTTTCAAAAGAAATATAGTAAGGGTGTCTTTTCTCTCTAAATTGACCTATAAGTTTGCCAAAGGTTTTGGTAAACAATTTTTGGTTTGTTTGACAGAGAGAGAGAGAGTGAGCGCACATACATGCAATCACAGAAGAGGGGCAGAGGGAGGAAAGAAAGAGAGAAAGAATCTCAAGTAGCCTTCACACTTGGTATAGAGCCTAACACGGGGCTCATCCCCAACCCTGGGATCATGACCTGAGCCCGAACCAAGAGTCAGACACCCAACTTGAGATTCTTGAGCAAATGGCTAAGAAAGGAATCTTGAGACATCGTTGGTACAAAAAGGTGATTTTATTAAAGCACAGGGCCAGGACCCGTGGACAGAGAGAGCTGCACTGAGGCCGTGAGGTGAGGAGTGACTGATTGCATATTTTTAAGTTTGTGGAGGGACGGGGATAGAGATAAAGAATTTTCTAAGGAATTTGGAAGCAAGGCTTTCAGGACCTCAAAGGACTAGCTGCCGCTAAGATAAGGTTACTTTAATCTTTAATAAAACAAAAACAATTAGGCAGCAAGGCAGCCGTGAGTTCCTTGAGGAAGATCACGCTCTGCATATTTCAAATGTCTATCAGAGGGCCTCAAGCTGCAAGGGGATTTAATTTAAACTACATTTTTCTTGCCTTTGTTTCCTTCATCAAACTGTGCCACCCAGTGCCCATGAATTTACATTTGTGACAAAATTGCAAAGAAATAAGCACGTGCACACACACACACACACACACACACACACACCTAAATGCATATAAAACTGGAGGAATCTAAATAAAATCAATGGGTGTATCAACGTCAGTCTCCTGGTTGTGATGTTGTATTATAGTTCTGCAAGATGGTCCGCAGTGAAACACCAGATAGAGTGTACAGGGCAGTCCTCGAAGGGAGTCAATAGGAAAGAAGACACAGAAGGAGGTCTCTAGGAGTGGAGTCCTCTGTCTTGACAAACTTCAGGGAATATTGGAACATGAAAATGCCCCGTTTGTGTAAAAATACAAGAGATGTGGGAATGAAAATAAGGAGATCAATGATACATATGTACATGTGCAGCGCACTTCCCACTTTGCCCCCAAGTCTCCAGTCTAAGAATCCGTGCCAGATCCCCAGCATTCCTCACACCACCTCCCTCCACCATACTTCCTCCCCCGCTCCTGCAAATGGCCCTTTTCTTTCTGCAGAGGTGCCGTGAGCTGTCTGAGGAAATGTAGGGCACCTCCTCTGGGAGTTCAGGTTCCAGAACAAAGCTTGTGGGCTCCTGCATTTACAGGATTTCACAGAGCAACATCCATCTCCCCATTTACTTCTGGTCAAGCAAAAGCCTTATCTGAAAACTGGGGACTCTAATATCTGGAAAGTATGGTTATAAGCATAACTTTACAATATGTGATAGGCTCTGCAAGATTTGGTTACTAAAAATACACCAATAATCACCGTATGAAATCTGTTCCATTAATTAAACAAAGAGGCCATTAGACTGAATCGGCTTTAATGCCATGGTAACCAAAGCAAGCCAACCAAAACTGAAGCTCAAAGTGCCTCAGGTTAGGAAATCAAAACTCAGGGACAGCCAGTCACAAAAATAAGGCAAATGCTTCAGGTGTAGCCAATCCAATAATTTTCTTGCTTTGCTTCTACTCTTCTAGGTAGAAGTCGTTTCCTAAGCTCTTATAGGTGGGGCAGAGCCCCCTCCAACCACTTCCGGTTTGGTGCTTCCCCATTCGAATTGGTTTTTGCTCAAATAAACTCTTACAGTTTTTAATCTTTTTGCTTTTATTTGAGAGAGAGAGAGAGAGAGAGAATAAGCATAAGTGGAGGAAAGAGGCAGGGGGGGGAGAGAGAGAACTCCAAGCAGGCTCCACGCTGTCAGCACATAGCCTATGTGGGGCTCTGAAATCCTGAGATCATGTCCTGAGCTCATGTCCTGGGCTGAAATCGAGAGTTGGCCATTTAACTGACTGAGCTAACCAGGTGCCCCTAAACTCTTATACTTTTTAATAGGGCTCTGTGTGTGTGTGTGTGTGTGTGTGTGTGTGTGAGGGTTTTTTGTTCTTATTGTTATTTTTAGAAAATTTAAGGTGGAAAGAGCAAATGACAAGAAGGGCTAAAGACTGTGGGTGGGGATGAGGTGTGGGGCACTAGTGATAAAGGCACTACACACTAGAGACTTTTCTTCTCAACAAATCGCCTCCTGCTCTGTCTGCCCCTTCTGCCCTCATGCAGGTTTTCCCTTGGCACCAAGCACTCTATAGTCTCAGTTTCCACTGGGACTCCAGTCAGAACATTCCCTGTTCTCATCTGCCCTGGTATCAAGGCAACTGTTAAAATTAGAGCCAGGAAGCTCATTCCTGCTCTCAAATAATTAATGAACATTGAAAATGACTACAAAAGTCGGGAGGGAAGTATTCTCTTTGCTCTTCCCCTTCCAAAATCTCCTCCTCTCAGGCCCCAGGCCCTGGGCCAGACTTTCTTGTCGACATTCAGATACTAAAAATGTCATTTTGTGACCTTGGCCAACTCTTTTAACTACAATGATCTTTTTTTCCCTTACCTTTATAATGCAGTTCAAGGACTTGACCTAAAGCCAGTGTACCTAAACTCTGTTTGCCTTCCACGCTTAGGTTACGTGATAGCCAGTTGTCCAATGCCAAGAAGATTGTACAATATTACACTCCTGTCGGAAACGGGAGAGCTTCATTTATATCTTTCAAATCATTTCTAATTTGATAGATAAGAAATTGCATTCCCTCCAAATATAACAGTTTGGTTGTTGTTAGAGTTTGCATTCTTTCTTCCATATGTTTTCTAATAACCCATACTTTTTTTAAACTTCCTGTTTATATTCCTGTGTTCCTTCATGTTCCTCCATGTGCCTTGCCCATCTTGTGTTGCAGACGTTCTGTTCTACCTCCTTGGTTGTTTGCCTGTTGATGTCCTTCTTCCATCCTCTCATACCTTCCTGTCTTTCTTTCTCTGAACTTATTGTTATTTTTTACGTAGTGAGGTGATAATATGCCACATGGTTTTTTTAAGTTTATTTATCTTGCGGGGGACACACACAGAGAGAATCCCAAGAAGGCTCCACACTGTCAGTGCGGAGCCCAGTGTGAAGATTAAAGTAATGAACAGAAATGTGAAATCAGGACCTAAGCCAAAAACAAGAGTTAGACACTTAACTGACTGAGCCACCCAGGTGCCCCAGTTGAGAAGTGATTTAATGAAAGGACTTCTGTGAAGTATTTAGATCCCGAGATCAATATATGGTAACTATCATTATGCCTGACCTATTATGAATGTCTTATAAATAACAACTTGGATTAGAAAATCTCTAAGAGCTGTTCTAGCTATTATTTTAAGCTAATTTTACAGTGATTATTTCATAATTTTAATGAGTTCTTAGATTATAATGAGCTCTTGTTATTTTTAAATGTCAGGTTATTAACCTGAGAAGATAATGTAATAATGTTAAAATGATGCGGGGGTGGGGGGGGGGTGCCTGGGTGGCTCAGTCAGTTAAGCACCCAGCGTGGGCTTAGGTCATGATCTTGCAGCTTGTGGGTTCAAGTCCTGCATTGGACTCAAGCCCCGCATTGGACTCTGCTGATGGCTCAGAGCCTGCTTTGAACTCTGTGTCTTCTTTCTCTGCCCTTCCCCCACTCATGCTCTGTCTCAAAAAATAAATAAATATTTTTAAAAATTTATTTAAAAAATAATGCAGTGGTGGTAGGTTTCAACAAGGATGAAACTGGTTTTATTAAGTGCCCAAATACACACTTTAGTAGAAATTATATTTATATAAAATAACTTCAACATTAAATGATTAAGAGAAACAGAAAAGACAAATAGTGAAACAAAGGTGAAAATATTTTTCAGTGAATATGAAATCTTGGACATACTGATTGTCATTGTGCTTTTGTAATTCTGAATACTTTAAAATAAATTTTACCTTGAAGAAATATACCCAAGCAATAAAAGGGGAGAGATAGTCTGTACTTTCCTAAAGGTGGAAAAAAAATCTCTATCACACCTACCGGTCTTGGTAGCATTTATGCATTTAGGACTCATGGGCAGTTGTGGCTAAGCAGTTCAAATAAATTGTCCAGATAGAAAATATTCTCAGTAATATTCTATACCCAATGTACTTGTTGGTTACAAATAAAATACTGTTTCAAAACAAAGCAAAGCAAAACATGACAAAACAAAACAATAAATAAAATGCTGTCTAAGATTTAGAATGGTGTTATTAGAGTAAGAGAAATATAATGCTCTAAGTAACTATTTTTTTTTCTCGAACTTTTTCTTCCATTATTAGCCTCTTTCCCTATCTCTTAAAGGTCATTAAATTTTTGAAAACAAAAAGCAAGCTAGTACTGGAGTAGTTGTTTTTAAGTCTTATTAAAGACTCATTTCCTCTTACTTGGTTCACACCCTAAGAGAAGAATTCTTGGGAGGAGACAGTTGAGCAGTGTCCTTGAAAATCTTTGTATAATCAGTAGAATTGTATCCCCCTGGGAGTGATTATTTTCTTTTTTTTAATCATGCACAGCTTACTTTAGTGGATAACAAATGCCCGTGCAAAGTTCTCAATGTCCAAATACTTTTATCTTGTAGTTGAAATTGTTTTATATACTCTAAAGTACACGTTTGCTTGAAACAACTCGGTTTTATTATCATAACCTGAATTTGCCCTTATCAAAATAATTTTATATTTATCAGACACAGGCAATAGATATACTCCCCAGAAGATAATTATAATATCTTTTTATTTATTTATTTATTTATTTTTAATTATATATCTTTTTAATACAACATGTAAGTTCATTACTTAAAGAAACCTCTAGAGGAGTATTTTGGTAAAGTTCTGATTCATTTATACAATAAAAAAATAAAGTAGTAACTTATAATTTAGAAACAAGGTAGATATCTACTCTATGGGTTCATATTATATATTTACAAAATTTTAAGTTTTATTTATTTTAAATAGATTTACTTAATTGTATGTTTTAGCTTGTTAAACAAATATACTTTGTGAATGATCTTTTTAAAAACATACATGAGGGGCACCTAGGTGGTTCAGTCAATTGAGCATCCAACTTTGACTCAGGCCATGATCTCAGAGCTCAGCGGTTTGAGCCTTGCATCAGGCTCTGTGCTGACAGCTCAGAGTCTGGAGCCTGCTTCAGATTCTGTCTCTCTCTCTCTCTCTCTCTCTCTCTCTCTTTCTCTCTCTCTCTGCCTCTTCCCCACTCATGCTCTATATCTCTCTCTCTCCCCCTCTCACACACTCTCTCTCAAAAATAAACACTAAAATTTTTTCTAAAAGCATACATGAGAAGTAGCTTATCCCAAATTCATTTTGAAGTTTTTTTTGTTTTAATACATGAATTACATGACACAGAGATGATACACTATGAGATAGAAGATATAACCTCAGCTTTTTTGCACCATAAACACTGAATGCATGAGAACAGAGCATACAGAGTACAAGAAATAAAGCTACGGCACATTGAAAAGAAGCTGTGATTAGTGGTGTTAAAGGAAAACCTTTACATTGCACATTAAAGTTAATTAAGTCCCAATTAAGGACAAAGTGTTAAGGTTTTAACATTCCTTGAAAAGAAACTAAGCAAGAGCACAGACATAATGTGATGCCATAATAATTTTATTAGAAATTAACATTGAAGAATAAGTTCCAGTAACACCTGTTACCAAAATTATACTCAAGGACGCGAATTACTTATTTTGCAATTCTCACAGTGATTTCGAAGTGGCAAAATAGAACAGAGGATATAAAAGTGGGCAAAGGACGGTAAAACACTGGTACAATTGCAGGAAAGCTTGTATATTCTATAGTCACTCTATTCATTTAAAACAATTTTTAAATGTTTATTCATTTTTGAGAGATGGAGAGAAACAGAGCATTAGTGGGGGTGGGGGAGCAGAGAAAGAGGGAGACACAGAATCTGAAGCAGGCTCCAGGCTCTGAGCTGCCAGCACAGAGCCAGATGTGGGGCTTGAACTCAGGAACCATGAGATCATGACCTGAGCTGAAGTTGGACACTCAACCAACCGAGCTACCCAGGTGCCCCTATAGTCACTCTATTGAAAATGGTAGCCACTTTTGGCTCTTTCAAATTAATTAACATAGTATTAGATCAGAAGCTGAATTTAATAGTCACACCAGCCACATTTCATGTGCTCAATAGCTACATGGTGGCAAGTGGCTGCCATATTGGGCACCAAAGGTATAATTTCCATCACTGTAGAAAGCCTTATTGGACAGGTGTGTCCCATAATTGCCAGATTTGGAAAAGGCATCTATGAAAATGTGGATTGTTTTCTTTTTTTTATTTATAGTTTATTATCAGTTTGGTTTCCATATAACACCCAATGCTCTTCCCAACAAGTGCCCTCCTCCATGACCATCACCCAATGTGGATTATTTTCAAATGTCTTTGGGGGCTATTCAACTTTTAGAAAGTAGTAATTAATAGAAATAAGTACCTATTGTATTAAAAAGTTGTATAGTATTATTTAGAAAAACACAATATTTGGCCTCAGATAATTCTGGATTCAAATCTTACCTCTGGTCAGTGACCTTGGTCTATAACTTTTAGTTTCTAGGTCTTTGTCTTTTTTTGCAAAATAGGCTAACATGATGCTTACATCATAAGAAGTTTATAAGTATTAGAAAACTACATATGGAAAGTGCTCCCTATAGTGGCTGGCACATACTAGGTATTCAACTATGGTAGTTATTGTTTTTATTAACAAATGGAAAAAGAGCAGTTGATCATACACAAAAATGATCCTTTCTAGTAAAACGTGTGAGTTTATTCAGTAGGAAACATTCTTTTTTTTATAAAGCCTCAGTTAATTTCAGAAGTTTTACACCAAAAATATTTGTGATCATAGTAATCACAAGACAGGGAGGAGATGGCCAGGCCAGGACAGAAAGATATATAACCTCAAAGAAATCAGTGAATCTGGAAGAGGATAATGAAAGAATCAACTAGTATGAAAAGGAAAAGTAAGAGATGATAAAAGAAGGGTGAATATATCCGAGGGTTGAAAGGGGAAAAGCTAATCTCAGATGAAGGGTCTCCCAGAAATATATCAAGAGGAAGTACGAAGCATAATGACATAATCAAATAGAGAAGGAAACATCATTTCTTACTGCACGACTGTGAGGAAACCGTTTTTCTATGAAACTTTTTGTCCTGTGCTAGAGAAGCACAGATTTCTCAATGACTCAAGAGACGAAAGATAGCTAAAGAATATCTACCCTGGAGTGCTTTAATTTTTTTTAATGTTTTTTATTATTTTTGAGAGAGACAGAGAGAGACAGTGTGAGCAGGGGAGGGTCAGAGAGAGAGGGAGACACAGAATCTGAAGCAGGCTCCAGGTTCTCAGCTGTCAGCACAGAGCCTGACACGGGGTTTGAACCCACCGACCATGAGATCATGACCTGAGCCGAAGCTGGACGCTTAACCGACTGAGCAACCCAGGTGCCCCTACCCTGGAGTGCTTTAGAACCTTAAGCCAGTCACTCACAATTGAGGTGCAACTGTTTGTGATACACAAAATGCATAGGTTGGACCACATGATGGCTTAATCCCTCCAGATTCAGTAAGTAAAATTTACAGTATGTCATTTAGTTCTAAAACCAAAATTTGCATTCTCTGAGACCATTCATTGGAAAGAGGCATTCCATGTAAAGGCATATGGCCCAATTTCTGGTTGAACATAAGTTACAGATAACCCAGATGTCACTATGGCCAAACCTTCCATAGTAGAGAATAAAGGAATCAAAAAGATAAAATTTCAGAGTTAGGGAGGGATCTTAGGTGTTGTCTGTATATTCCATGGAGAAATCATTCAGTGTCTGAAATTAACCTGCTTAGAGGAGGAAGAAACACCTCTTTCACAGAAGGCTGGGGCTTTTTAATGCCCACAAGGAGTAGGAATATATCGAATGAAAAAAGAAACAAGGTGAAAAACTTAGAAAACTTTGAGGTGGCCCTGAGGCCTCAGACTTGGGAATCAATTTCCAATTGATTCTGAGAAATAAAGTCAAGACTATATAAAGACAGTAACAAAAAAGTCTATTATTAGTATTCAACATCTATACACTGGCTACCTACATGTGCCATACATAAGTAGTGGAGGTACTAGGAATGCAATGATGGACAAAACAATTACAATCCCTCCCATTTGAAACTTAAAAACCATCTATGTCTAAATTTGGGTGATTTCATGTGTTACAATTTATATTGTCAGTTTAATAAACACGTATCTTTGTGCTGATAAAAGCATTAGTTTAGAAAAGTCAGCCGCAGTTAAGGGTCTGTTGTTAAACCTCATCTGTCATCTGATGAAGCACTGGGACGAGTTGATGAGACTGACCAGAAGTTGATGAAACTGACCAGAAGATGGCAATACAGAGCTCCACTCTCTCTGCTGTCTGAATTGCAGTAGCCAACAACAACCAAAAAAATTACGTCGTTTGTATCTAGCCTACAACACCTGCATTACAAGTGCAAATCATACTTTTCATTTTAGTCATTTGCATTAGGCATGCTATGTATATTTGGACCACCAGGCAGTATAGGCATTGTCAGATTTACAGCTTTTTATTGATGATCAGCTAGCTTAAGAGTGTAATGTTATAGGGATACCTGGGTGACTTAGTCATCTGAACATCCAACTTTGGCTCAGGTCGCGATCTCACGTTTTGGGAATTCAAGCCCCACATTGAGCTCACTACTGTCAGCACAGAGCCCACTTCCAATCCTCTGTACCCCTCTCTCTCTGCCCCTCCCCCATTCATACTGTCTCCCTCAAAAATAAATAAAACACGGGGTGCCTGGCTGGCTCAGTCGGTTAAGCATCCGACTTTGGCTCAGGTCATGATTTCACGGCTCACAGGTTCAAGCCCTATGTCGGGCTCTGTGCCGACAGCTCAGAGCCTGGAGCCTGCTTCAGATTCTGTGTCTCCCTCTCTCTCTGATCCTCCCCTGCTCATGCTCTGTCTCTCTCTCAAAAAGAAATAAACATTAAATAAATAAATAAAACACTTTCAATTATCATCTAAAGTCATAAATCATGGTGCCTTTGATGAGCAGTCTCTACCAACCTTTAAATTAGAGCTTATAATTCAATACATTTATTAAGCATATAAGCATAAACACTAAGAAAAAGAATACAATTAACTAATGTTGATTTGAGTAGTAAAAGTAAGGGAAAAAAAGAGGAAGAACAGTAAATATACATTGCTCACATTTAAGAGGCAATAAATACTATCTAAATATATAGAACATGCAGAGACACTACATTGACTTAGAAGTAAGAATTGGCATGAAGGCAACCACTAAAGTATCAAATTAGCAATTAATTACCCATACATGAAAAATAAAAGAAAACCGAACTGTATAATGGAATATGTTAACACATAATCAGAAAACGGGAAGCATAACAAACTATGATGACAGATGATGCCCCTCCCCCCACCTGCTGACATATCAAGAAGGTATGAAAGTTTTATTACTTAAATAGTGAGGTTTTCTAGGTAGAGCAAAATTTTCCAGATGTGTCTGAAAAGCTCTGGGAAGAACAGATGGGACACAGGCTTGGGGGCTTCAGTGTGGCCAGAGATGGAGTGCAGCCAAGGTGAGGGTTCACTAGAGGCAGGAGCCTGTGTGGTTTAAACTTCCCAACAGAACCAAAAAAGGGGACGCTGGGCTTTCTAATCAGCTTGTCCAGATTGAGCAGAAGGAGAAGTAACAAACATCAAAATGTATGGAGTCAGCCTCTTTATTGTAGTACTGAAAAACTGAAGAGCCAAACTGAGCATCAAGGATTTATTAAAATGGTGACTTCAGGAAGCAGCTGCCACTTCTAAAGTTGGAGAAATGAAAGGAAGAGGTTAGAATTATTAAACTTAGATGCTTCCAAAGAAGGATTTGTGGAGGGGCGCCTGGGTGGCTCAGTGAATGGACATCTGACTTCAGCTCAGGTCACAATCTTGCGGCTTGTGGATTTGAGCCCTGCATCAGGTTCTGTGCTGAAGGCTCAGAGCCTGGAGCCTGTTTCAGATTCTGTGTCTCCCTCTCTCCCTGCCCCTCCCCTGCTCATGCTATCTCTATCTCAAAAATAAATAAACATTAAAAAAGAAAGAAAGAAGGGCTCTGTGGAGCTAAAACTCTGGGTGAAGGCGTCTGCCTGACTGGAGCTGGCATCTCACAGCTTGGAGCTGCACCACGGGGATAGTACCAAGGCCTCCAAAAAAGTCGGTAGGTATTGTTAGGTTTCAGCAACTTTGAATCTCTCTATTCTGATCACACAATCCAGAGGCTTACAGGGCGTACTCTCGGGACAGCAAGATGAAGTAGCTGTGGCTTCCTCTTGATTCCTTCTGCCATTACGTCCCTTCCTCCATAGACCAGAGAGCCAAGGTGGGGTTCTGACAGCTGTGCCATGTGTGTTTTCCAATTACACATTCCAGAAATGGGGAACTAACCACAAGCAGCCAGTGTGATTCAAACTTGGGGCAAAGCTCCATCTCTCCTCTGACCATGACCCTTACTCTGAAAGGTGGAACAAAATAGCATCTCAGATTCTTAGATAGTAACATCAAGTTAGAGCTAGTGCCTGATAATTCTTGAAAAGCCAGAATATTTCCTTCTTTTCAGGTACATGGCCACTCTGGCAAATGAGGGGGAATTTTATAATATAATCTTATATCAGTTGTGCAGAATCTTTACTTAGAAGAAGAGTCTGATCTCCTTTTCCTAAGAGACTCTCAGTATTGTAATTGGCTTCTGAGAAACCAGACTTAGAAATATTTCTTTTCTGCTATTTGTATCTAAAACATTTAAGTAGGCTGCCAGTCTATTTCAGTCCTAAGGACGCTGTGATCAAATAGCTTCCACCAAAGATCCCTTCAGGATAAAATGTGCTGCAATTTTGAAACCTGGTATCTATCAAGGTAAATGTGTCCACCTTGTCTTTGGTGATTAAGAGCTGCCCCAGCCTCCGCCAGACTCCACTGTCTCCAGAGAAAAGAATAAGCCCACCTCTCACCATCATACTCAGTTGACAGAGAACAGAGCTTTTCAAGGCTGTCAGCCTTTTCAAGGCTGGTTCTGCTCCTCTCATCAAGGTGTTTCATGATGCCTTAGTGAAGATCCTCTTATATAACTGGCATATTCAGGCAGCTCAACCTCATTAAATGTAAGCTACCATCGAATCTAAATTTTCGTCCACCGACCAACTAAATCTTTAGAGAAAACTGGGTTACAGGGTTAATATATTAAGTACTTCAGGTAATGCTTAAAATTCTTTCCAAAAACAGTAACATACCTTCTTTAAAATATCACCAGATATTTTAAATCATCTAGATTATTACCTGCAGCAAAATATTTTATAGATCTTATTTTTCCTCTTCTTCTTTTAATATGTTGAAATCAAAGGCTAAATATTATAATTTCCTCACCCATAATTACCTTCAATAAACAACAACAACAAAATTATGGGCACTCACAAAGATACAATGCTCTTATGTTGCCTAAGAGGTCCCAGATCACAAATCTGAGAAGGGAATAGTACACCTGAAACTTAAATAGCTTATTAACTCGCGAGTCTAGCTCAGTCCACGACAGATCCAGTGGAAAGAAGTAGTAAGGTATATTGGTCTCCTAGGGCTAATGTATGGCTTGAAACACAATCATTTCATTCTCTCAAATTTCTGAAGGCCAAAAGTCCAAAATCAAGCTCTGAGCAGTGTTATTTTCTTCTGAGATCTCTGGGTGAGAATCTAGTTCATGCTTTTCTCCCAGCTTCTGGTAGCTGCCAGTAACCTGGCATTTTGGGCTTGTAGACACATTGCTTCAATCTCTGCCTCCATCTTCAGTTCCCTTCTCTATATCTCTATGTCTTTACCGCTTCTTATAAGGATACCTCTCAGTGGAGTGAGGGCCCACGGATAATCCGGAATGATCTCATTTCCACCTCCTAAACTCTTACATCTGCAAAACCTTTTTTTTTTCAAAGAAAGGTCACATTCATAGGTATAAGTAACATATTTTGGAGAGGGTTGAGGATCACCATTCAACCACTACATGAGGGAAGTAGAATTCTACATTAGGTGGGGTAAGTAACCCAATCAGTTAAAATAAGTAGAAGCACAACTAGCAATATTCCCTTTTTAAATGTAACCATGCTAGCTCCAGTTGTGTTTTCAGGGTATAAACTCACTGCAGCCCATTTCTTCTGCTAATTATAACTAAAACTTTTGGTAAAATACCTGCCCACCCCCAGCCAAAGCAATTACCTAATGACTATGAAAAATACTGAACAGAAAAGTAAGAAACAGAGAGAAACAAATAGAAAATAACAAAATGGCAGACTTAAATGCAATTATACAATTACACTAAATGTTAATGTTCTAAACGAACATTCCCAATAGAAATATACTGTAGGCCACTTGTGTTGTTTAGAATTTTCTAGCAGTCCCATTAGATGAATAAAAAGAAACCCTTATAATGAAATATTATCATTTCAACATGCAATCAATATAATTTATAATATATAATTATATATAATACATATACTAATTATGTATAACATAATTTGTATTTCTAATATAAAAATTATAAATGACATATATCACATTCCCTTTTTGTTCCATCTTTGAAATCCAGTATGTATTTTGCACTTAAAGCACATATCAGTTCAGATAAGGCTTAAAAGCTCAATAGCTACATGTAGCTAGTGGCTACTGCATTGGACAGTAGAGCTCTGAACATACCAACTAAAACTGACATCCAGACTTTATCGATCTTTAAAACGTTAAAAAATATACCTACAATATGACCAAAAAAAAATACCACTCATAGGTATTTACCCAAGAGTAAAGGAAACATGAATTCACCCAAATACTTGCACCAGAATAATCATAGCAGCTTTATTTGTAATTGCTTGAACTGGAAGCAACCCAAATATCTATCAACTGGCAAATGGATAAATAAGTTCTCGTGCATTAATGCAGCTCAACAATAAAAAGGAACAAACTATTGATATAAACAACAGTGTGAATGAAACTCAAAATCACTATGCTGTGTAAAAGAAGCCAGCAATAAACGGCGTGTACCATCTGATTCCATTTCTATCAAGTTCTAGAAAATGCAAACTAATTCCTAATGATTAAAAGTAGAACAGCATTTGCCTAGGGAGGGAAGAGGAGGTTACAAAGGGGCACAGGAAGAATTTTTTGGAAGTGATGGAACTATTTGTTGACCTTGATTGTTGTGAAGGTTTGACTATGGGTGTGGCAAAGTAAACACTAAAAATACATGAAATCTATCACACTGCATTTATACTCTAATGAAGTTTTTAAAAAATTAATAAGAAATAAAACTAGAAATAAACAACACACTGGACATCAAAATACCCTACCACCTGGCAATTTTTATACTCTTTTAAACAATGATTCTGCCCCCCCAAAAAAATATATATATATATGGCAATTGGAGAAAACTAAAGAACAGTTAGATAATAATAATAACAATTATTATTATTATAGAAACAATGAATACCACTGGACACTGCTTACTCTGAACATTAAAAACTAAGAGGAAGGAAAAATATTTATTTTGTTTTCATAAACAAACTATCTCTGGGTAACCCCAGGTGAGGAAGCAAAATTTTTCTCACGGAATATTCCCAAGGACTAAATGTACAAGAAATGAAACATGGAAACACAGGTTAAAAGAGAACACTACAATAAAGGTATCAGGCTGTTATCACCAGAGCCCACCAAGCAATTTTAGCATCACAATAAAAACACAACCAATCAAACACATGCCTCCTAGTATGAGGTAATGTCAAGCTCTCTATAGCACTAAGAATTCTTAACAGGAAAGTGCGTCTGGGCATCTGGGTGGCTCAGTTCAGTTAAGGATCTGACTCTGCCCAGGTATTGATCTTTTCTGAGACCCAATCCGGCATCAGGCTCTGTGCAGACAGCACAAAGCCTGCTTGGGATTCTCTCTCCCTCTCTCTCTGCCTCTCCTCTGTTCTTGTCTCAAACATTAAAAAAAAGAAGAAGGTGTGCCTGGATGTAATCAAAACATTAGAATGAACTTGCAATTATATGAACTATGACACCATAAAAAAGCAGAGATAAATCTAGAATGTCAAATGTCATGTAAGACAACTGGCTCCATTTTGGTAAGAAATCAATGGCAGGAGAAATAAGGGGGGGAGGGAGGACAACTGCTTTAGATATAAATATGCTGAAGGGATTTAGCAATTAAATTCCAAGTGTGGACCATGTTTGAATCCTGAGTGTGAAAGAAAGAAAGGAAGGAAGGAAGGAAGGAAGGAAGGAAGGAAGGAAGGAAGGAAGGAAGGAAGGAAAGGAAGGAAGGAAGGAAGGAAGGAAGGAAGGAAGGAAGGAAGGAAGGAAGGAAGAAAGAGAAAGAAAGAAAGAAAGAAAGAAAGAAAGAAAGAAAGAAAGAAAGAAAGAAAGAAAGAAAGAAAGAAAAAGAAAGCAAGCACCATAAGAAATCATTTTGGGGAAATGTGAGCATTTAAGTACAGATTGGTAGACTGAATATTAGATACATCAAAGAACTATTATTGATTTTGTCACTGATAATGCACTGCAGTTATGTAAGAAAATGCCATTTTTTAAAAGAAATGTATACTGAAGTAACGATTGAAAAATAACTTGACATCTAAGATTTGTCATAAAATACTTTATCAAAAGAAAAATATTTAAAATATTGGATAAAACAAATATAGCAAATTCTTAAAAATTGATAAGATTGATGCATATAAAATGAGGTGAAACATTCTGTCTTCTTCTGTATTTGTTTAAAGTTTTTTCCATGTGAAATATAGAAAGCCACACATAATATCTTGTTAATATAACAGAAAAAAAAAATCTAGTTCAAGACAGCAAACAGCTCACTCATTTGTCTCCCATCCATGCTGACCCTGAATGAAATAAAAGAATATAAAGAAGAAAATAGCACAAAGAAAGAATGACTGCAAAATGAGACAGTTAATAGGGGAGACTATCTTTAGTATAGGATACACTGCAGCTGATTTCTGGAAGAATGAAGGTTGTGTGTTAATGGATGAAACCAGCAGGGAAAACCACATGTAGTTTCTATAGAGCAAATGAGGTACCTATAGGGATAGGAGAGAGAAACTGCTGGAAAGAGGAGGTTAATTGATGATCTATATGTACAACAAAGATGCTCCTTTGGCTCTTTGCCACCTCCCTGAGCTCATGTAGGTAGCTCAACAAGGGTCACTATCTGTCCCAGTTTGCCTAGGACTGAAGTGAGGAGTGGGGAAAGGGAGGTGAAACACATCCATGATCCTTCCTAAAGAATTGTAATGAACTTTCTGGAGGAAGCTCTGATTTCTAGCGCCAATGTTGGTGCCCAAAGGCTAAGTTCTCCTCGAGCTGGGAACTGACTAACTTGGAACTGGACAATCACCCAAAGTAATGCTTGTTCAGTGACACACAGCCCTGCCTCCTCACACAGAGCGCTCAGTAAAAATTACTATTCAAGAAAAAGAGCAGCAGGAATAAAGGACATTTATATTCAACAGAAAGAAAACCCCACCAGCTCTTCGGTCTTTTTTCTTCAATGTAAAGAATTTCCAGCTGCATGAGAATGAATTCCCAGCTGTATGAGGATTGGCCGAATTAAGTAGAAGAAGCAACACAAGTCCATAAATAAGTGAAAACTGTGCTCAGAGGTAACCAAGATAATTCAGAAGGCTAGGTTAATATTCTGAGAGAGATTTAAGAAGTAAGTACATCTATAAATAAAACCAGAAGAGCATGAAAAGCAAAATGTAGGAAAGAACGTCTAAAGATTAAAATTATGGTTGCTGAAATAAAAATTAAAGGCCAAAAATAGTGTCAGATAATTTTGCAGAAGGTCTGTTAAAGAGATTTTGAGAGAAAAAAAAAAGAGCAGAAAAGACAAGAAAGCCAAGCAGAAGATCTAACATTTAATATTCTCCCAGAAAAAGGGAACAAAGATAATGTAGATGTGAAAATGTTAAGTAAAAGGTAGAGGAGAATGTCTCAGTAATAAGAAAGACACAATTAATTTTTTTAAAAAACTAGACATAACTAAATATGCCATCCTATTGAAATGTCAAAATACTGAATAAAAATGGAAAGATTTTAACTGTTATTTGAAAGAGGAAATAACACAAAAAACAGAGACTCAAACTAAGACTAGAGCTTTATCAGATTCCTCCTTTATGCTACCAAAATTTTTAAGACAATTTATTTCAAAATTTCATGAAAAAATTCCATGAGGAGGAATATTCTAGGTGTGTTTGGCAGAGCATAATGCAATTGCCAAAGTGGGGATTCATAGACTCTTAATTAGTTTTCAAATCTAAATCACTTTGTTAGCTCTGAGTCTTAAGACTGTAAGAAACAAAAAAAACCGGTTTTTTTCTGAAGAGGGACCTTATATGTTGGCCATAGGTAAAAACTATGATTCTTTCCCCAAAATTTCTCCGGAGAACCTGAGGTTACTTACTACCCAGACTACTGGAGAAAGATGAATAGCCAGTCCATCCAGAAGAGATTTGATTCTGTCCTAAACCTGGGGACCCCAAAACACCTGGGCCATAGAGTAGGGACTTAGGAAGTCAGTGACAGTTTTGTCCATGCCAATTTTTAGGGCATGATAGATCTATGGAAGTTTGCTCTACTTCTGTATATATTTATAAGTTTTTCCAGTAACATATTTAAATATTATCCCAAAGTTATTCTCCCAGCTCCAACACGCCCAGTGGAAACAGTCATAATTAGCATCTGGTAGAATCTCAAACTCGTTCCCCGATACATGGAGTGAAGTCCATTCTGAAGAAAACGCAGACTGGAAAGTGCTGGAATTGAATTGTTCCCCCACCTCGCACCCTCCTCCAAGAGAGTGAACGATATGAATGCCACCTGGAGAACTGTCAAGGTTAGTGCCACCATCAAAGACTTGAGAGGTGCAAGGCTGGTGATTCGTACCATATCCTCATCTAACAAATCTGGTTTAGCTGAGCAAAGGCCAGATGGGTTACACAGAGAAGCAGTAGGTTAATCAAGTATTGAAACCAATCACTGCTGAATTTCCAGAAGTGGTATCTGCTGGAGCAAATAAAAACAGCTCTTGATATGAAGGTACTGGCTTGGCAATTTTTCCCATTCTCATCAGTAATGGAAATTAGAAGCAATTTGCATTTATATGGTAGAGGTCAGAATATACTTTTAATGGATCTTACCCATTCTTCTGCTATCATATAATTCAGTGGAACCTTGATCATTTAGGTATACGGAATACCACACTGATCCCTTACATCAATGACATGATTCTAATTGGATCAGATGAGCAGGAAGTAGCAAGCACCTTAAATTCCTTAGAAACACCCATTTATTAGCCTGAGAAGGTAGGTATATGTCACTGTAAGTTCTGGGGCCTGCCTCACTGATTCAGTTTTATGGGTCTAGTGATATGAGGCTTATCAGAATCCCTTTTCTAGAGTAAGAGACATGTTGCTGTACCTTGCACAGGCCACCATGGAGCAAGGAGTGTAATAGGTGTTGGGCCTTAGATTTTAGATGTAATACACATCCCATTTGGTCAAGGGGCTCCAGGCCATTTACCTTATGTAACCTATAAAGCTGCTTGCGTTGAGTAGGGATCAGAGGAAAGAAAAGATCTGCAGCAAGTCCGGGCCATAACAGTTGCCCTGACCTTTGTGGGCTTTATGGTGCAGCAGGTGGTAGAAGTATCCAGGGCTGACAGAGCTGCTGTATGGAGCCCCTGAAAGGTCCCAGTAAGAGGATGATAGTGCAGACTCAGGGTTTGGGAGTAGCATCATACCCCCTTTTACCAACCACCATGCTTGATTGGGAAAGAATTTTCTAGGCTCTGATAGAAACTGAATGTCATCATAGGACCAGATACATACAAGGTTAAATAGTGTCCCCTAAATCCGTATCCTTCCTGGAACTTCAGACAATGACTTTATTTGGAAATAGGATCATTGCAGATGTAATTAGCTAAGATGAGGTTGTCCTTGAGCATGGTGGATCCTTATCTAATATGACTGGTGCCCTTGTGAGGGGAGAAAAGACACAAAGACACACAGGAAGAATGCCATGTGACAACAGAGGTAGAAATTAGAGTACATGTTTACAAGCCAAGAAATGCCAAGGATAGCTGTCCACACCAGAAGCTAAGGAAAAGGCATAGAACAGATTCTTCTTTAGAACTTTCAGAGAGACATGGCCTTGCCAACACCTTGATTTGAAACTTCTAGTCTCCAGACTCTGAGAAAATACATTTCTGCTTTATTAGGCCATCTGATTTGTGGGTATTTTGTTACAGCAACTCTAGGAAACTAATACAATAGCACACAATCTATTACACACTTTGAATAAAACCATAAACTTGAGTGTGAACGGCAGCATGTCATTGTAAAATGGAAAGTGTTATCTGTGAGACAGATCTGGTTCCCAGAGCTCTAAAGGACACAATCAAGGCATGGGACTCAGACTCTCATTCTACCTGCTCCTCTTGCTTTGCTGTTTTTTCCTAATCCCACATCTATGACATTATGGGGAATTTTCTGACACATTAAAGGAAAAACTTGGGCTTACTTCCAAGATCAATTCCTGCTGTGCTAGCACAGTTGAAAGGAACAGCCACTGTCCTAAAGCCACTCAGTGGGGAAGGAAAATCCTCCCAGTTGGCAGACTTTGGAGTGGTACATACATTTGCTTTGTGTAGTAGGAGAGATGCCCTGCGCTGTTGAACTACACTGATTTATGGACAAACAAATATATTGGTCAGCTGGAGTGGCACTGCAAAGAACAAAGTTAGAAAATTGATGACAAGGGGATGTCTGGGTGGCTCAGCTGGTTAAGGGTCCAACTTCGGCTCAAGTCATGATCTTGTAGTCCATTAGTTTGAGCCTCTTGTCTGGCTCTGTGTTGACAGCTTGAAGCCTGGACCCTGCATAGGATTCTGTGTCTCCCTTTCTCCCTGCCCCTCCCCCACCTGTGCTCTCTGTCTCTGTCTCTATCTCTCTCAAAAAGTAAACATAAAAAAAGAAAATTTATCACAATAAATTCTGGAGGAGAACAATGTTGGTGGGTTCTTTGGAAAAGCAAGAAAGTGTGAATGTATTTGTTTTCTACCAAATGCCTACCAGCGGGCATAGCCAGTGGAGAAGGTTTTCAGTAGTTGAGTAGACAAGATCAGTTTTCCTGTGGAGGTAGTAGTCTCTTTCCCTTGCCATGGGTTTGCTTAATGATCTAGTCTATGTACAAAGTGATCAGGTGGCAGAAACGGAGTCTATGCATAAATGCCACATCATGGGCTTCCTGCACTAACGCCAGCCTGTTGACCACAACTGCTGAGCGCCCAACCTGCAAATGGCAACAGCCAGCTCTGATATTGCAAATGGCAGCAGCCAACTCTGATACCTCTGATAATTCTGACCCAGTGTCTATGATTAGGGGACACAATTTACAGCAAAGAAAATTGGTAATCACTTTCTACCCAGGAAGTCCATTAACCTTCAATGTGCTTCATCACCCAAATATAGCAGTCTTCCTTTTTTCTTTTTAATGTTTATTTATTTTTGAGAACGAGAGACAGAATATGAGTGGGGGAGGAGCAGAAAGGGAGGGAGACACAGAATCCAAAGCAGGCTCCAGGCTCTGAGCTGTCAGCACAGAACCCAATGTGGAGCTCGAACTCATGAACTATGATATCATGACCTGGGCAGAAGTCAGATGCTTTACCGACTGAGCCAGCCAGCGGCCCCAAAATGTAGCTGTCTTGATCAAACAGTGATCTGAAATGTTAAAGACCCAGTACCACATGAGCCAGTAGACAATACCTGAGTCTAAGGTATTGTCTTGCAGAATGCAGTCTAAACCTTAAACCGGAGATCAACAGATGCTACTCCATCCCTGTGGCATTGCCATGATGCACAGGAAATCAGGGCAGCAATTCCCCTTACTATAATGTCTAATTGCTACAGAAAGTATATCTGCTTAAAGTCTTTACAGCTGTAGACACTGTGGTTTTGAATGCCTTATGGCCTGAAAAACGAAGCGTCTACCAGGTTGTGATACAATGAACTGGAAACTGATATTGGCCATTGTGGGCTCCTCATGCTTCTGTAAAAAGAGTGCAAAGAAGAGGGTTTCTCTAACTGAGCATTTTAATTATCCCAATTCCAGAGGACATTTGGGTTTCTATTATTCAACATGATGTGATGAGCTATGATTGGAACCTAGGAGGGGATTTACTGGAATTCTCTAATATGCCCTCACCCAGTAGTCCTAAATTGAGTCCTTCAGCTGGACAAGACAAGCCCAGCACGTACTTAGATTTCAGGAATGAGGGCTTGGATCACCTACCCGAGAAAAATCCATCCAGCTAAGGTGCTGGCAGAGGGAAAGAACTTTGGTCTTATGGCTGTAGCAGCTAGGTTTTTAAATTTTTTTTCCCCTAGTTTTGTCCCCTAGGTACATTTTATAAAGAACACAACTCTAGCTAGCATGAGATTTCAGAAGACTTTGACTGAGTTGGCATCACCTCACACTCATATGGTAGCTGGTGGGACACCTGATTTATTTGTCTACACTGAGAGAAGATTTAGACTATGGGTCAGGGAAATCTGGCTGTGGAGGCTGTGAATGTCTCATTAAAAAAAAAAACAAGCTAACAAAATACCAAGGAAATTGTTGATTTCTGAGAAACCAAGGAATTGTATGGGGAATGATGGACAGTCACAGACTAATCTATGGCTCAACTGTATATTCCCTTCATCTGGTCATAATAAGATAAATACTGGATATTTACCAATCTAGAATTAAGATTATACTCCATTAGGATCATGGAAGACAGGAAGTGTACATGAATATAAGAGAGATGAAAAGGAGCACTAAAATAGAATTAAATGCTCATTTTTCATGGTGAGAAGTCAATAGGTACCCAAATCAGGAAGCATGTTATTTAAAGATATGAAGGTAAATACAAATTACACATGGCTCTAAGTATTCCAATTTGATGCTTTGGGGAGAGAGAAAAACAGGAAGTAATACTTCTGAAGATTTGAATTTTGTTTTCATTTTGCTTTAAAGAACGTAGGACAGTAAGCAGGAAATAAAAGGTATCTTCAGACTGTAAGGTGATTTAGGCAGTTACCCGCATGCTCAACCAAATCACACATCCTGAAAAATCACATGCAGTTGGAATAACACAATGTGTCTCAAAGTAATCATTTGACTTATTCTTTACCAACGTTTGACACAGCAAAATTTCAGGTTAGTCCAACAGTTTTCATTTTCATGTTTGTTTTTTAATTTCCTAAGTGTTAGTGGGCATACACTTTGGTATAAAAATAGAAAAAGAAGTTAAAATCAATTGTAAGATGTAAGAGGGCTCTGTGCATTGACCTGGAAGCCTGTGTAGGATTCTCTCTCTCTACCTCTCTTTCTACCCCTCCCCCACTTGCACTCTCTTTGTCTCTCTCAAAATAAAAAATATAAATAAAAACAAAAACCTTAACATGACCTCTATATATGCACATCATCAAGTAATGACTCAGACATAGTGATTCTCAAGGGCAATAATTGAGGCCCATGAGAAAGGACACCAGAAATGAGCGTGGAAGACGTTAACCAAGAAAACCAAACAGCAAATAGATAAAGCATTCAAAGTAAACCGTCACAATGCCTGAAAATGTAGGAAGAGAGACAGAAAAGGGCACAGTGGAAGTGACATGAAAGATTTGTTTCCTGGCATTGTATTGCAGGAGATTAAGTTAGTGGGAAATGTCAGGCTTTCTGCTGCGGCTGCAAATTGGAGGAGATGGGAAGCAGAGAAAGAAATAGGAGTGGAGCTGGTATCCAGAGAAAATGAAAGAAGCACAAAGTGAAGGACACAATCACGTGTAGAAAAAGACCTTATTTTTGTTAAAGGACAATATTATTCTCCTTGTCACTCAGACTCAATACTTCTGATTTATTGATTCCTCACTCTCAGCCTCCACATTCAATCAGTTGCTTAGTCATTGGTGCTTTTCCCTATGAAATGCCTTTTTTAAAAAAATTTTTTTAATTTATTTTGAGAGAGAGAGAGTGAGCATACATGAGCAGGGGAAGGGCAGAGAGAGAGAAAGAGAGAGAGAGAATCCCAAGCATGCTCCACACTGTCAGCATGGAGCCCAATATGGGGTTTGGTCCCACAAACCATGAGATCATGACCTGAGCTGAAGTCAGGAGTCAGACTCTTAACTGACTGAGCCACCCAGGTGGCCCTGAAATGTCTCTCTTATCCATCTTCTTTTCCTTGCCGCTACCATCACCTTAGTTCAGATCTCAATTTCCTGCTATCTGGATACTTAGAATGAAATTCTTGCCTTTGATTTCATACCCCTCTATAATGGGCTGAAATGTGTCTCCTCAAATTTTACATGTTGATGCCCTAACTCATGTGACTCATGTCATTTTGGAAATAAGATGTTTAAAGAGAAAATTAAGGTTATATGAGGTCATAGGGGGCTGGGTCCCTAATCCAATATGACAGGTGTCCTTGTAAGAAGAGGAGGAGACGCCAGAGATGAGTGTGTGTGAGGACACAGTGAGAAGGCCGCTGTCGGCGAGCTGAGGAGAGAGGCTTCAGCAGAAACCATTCTCGATCTGGAGGCTTCCAGCCTCCAGAATTATGAGGACATACATCTCTGTTGTCTATGATGTTTTGTTATGGTGGCCTTAGGTGACTAACATGTCTCACGGTGAAGGTGGAGAAAACTTTTTAGAACGTGACACTTACGGTTACTCTATCCTCCTTGCAACTTGTTAATGACTCCTAGTAGAGATGTCTCACTCTGGTCTTTAAGGGCATTCTTCCTGGTTTTACCTTTTGCCATTCCCATGTTTCCAAAAAACAGGACTCCTCACCATTTCTATACATCCCAAATAATATCTTTTCCATGTCTTTCACAGTCTGTGCTTCTCTATCTAGGAGTACACACCTTTTCTCCAACTCCAGTAACAGTCAGGAACAGCAGGAATGAATCTTCTCTGAAGACGTCCTACTCCAGTAGAGTGATCAGGCTGAATGCACCATCAGAAAGTCACTGGAACAGCCCCTTCAGCTACAGAAGACTCAAATAGATAAAAACACCTTCTTTATTTGATTATTGACCTTCAGGGCCTGTTAGCACTTAAGCCTTTGAGAGAGACAGCCTCTAGGTGCATTGTTTCAGGGTCTTAACTTGCCTGGCTTCCAGCCATGTAATCAGCTTTACTCCTCAGTTGAGTTTTGCCTCCATCTCTGAGACCAGCTCTGGCTTAAGAGATGCTCTTCTGTCTCTCCAGCTTCAGTCTGGGTGTCTTGGTGATGTGTTAGTGACTTGACTCTCTCCTACTAGATCCCTCTATGAACTAATAAGTTGCTGCCTTCTTCCACAATGACCCAATTACTGCCCAATACCAAAGCCCATCAGAGTCCATATTATAGTGATCCATGCTTCTAAGTATCCCTGATGCCTCTTTGCCTAGATCTGTGCTGATCGTCTGTTATGGGTCTGCCAACCATTTTCTATCAGTCACTCTTGCATCAGTCATCTTGATTCACTTTGCATCTCATCCTGAGTTGAGAAACATCATTCTATCCATCCTGATTGGCCCAGAATTTCACTTGTTACATGCCCCATGAGAATGGCCCACTTAGACCTGTTAGAACTGAAAAGATGGTTTCATGGAATCCTTTGGAAACACTCTGCCAGTCTTAATGTGTATATTTCTCATGTGATAAATCCTATAATGTCTCACTTCCAGAATATTCACAGCATCTGCACTGTCACCACCATAGTCCAATTCACTCACAATAATTTCTCACTGGTGTTACAGCAATGGCCTCCTAATTAGTCTTCCTGCTTCTGCCTTTGATAATTCAGGCTACTATCAATGTATTAGCCAGAGTTTTCATAAAATTCAAGTTATATTGTACCATTCTTGTGCTCAGAGCTCTCCAGTGGATTCCCATATCACCCAGATTAGCACCGAAGTCCCTGCAATGACATCCTAAGACTAACAGACCTGTCTTTCACCACTAACTGCTATTTCTCTGACCTCATCTTCTACGTCTATCCCCATCACTCATTGAGCTCTAGCCATGCTGGCTTCCTTCCTCTTCCTCAAATAGAATAGGAAGCTTTCAACCTCAGGGCCTTTGCATTTGCTCTTTCTTCTCCCCACAATACTTTCTCCCAGATATCCCTATTGCTTCCTCATTTACTTCCTTCAGCATTTTTCTCAAAAGTTACAGTCTCAGTGTTATCTTCCCTGGCCACATTACTTAATATTTCAACCATTTACTGGACACATCTTTCGTCTTTTCTCCGCTTTATTTTTTTCTCCTTAGCAGCTCTCATTATTCAATGTAGTATGTATTTGCATGTGTATTATGTATTGTCTGCTTTCCCTTCTGGAAGATAAATATCATGTATGCAAGAATGTTTTCTGTTTTTTTCACTGCTCTAATTAACACAAAGAATATTACAAGGAATGTACATAGTAGGTACCCAGTAAATACTGAATGAATGGATGAATGAATGAATGAATGAATGAATAAATGTTATGAGCCTTACCTCTGCATATCTGCCCGGATTTTGAGTCCTGCCTTTTCTGGTCTAGCCTATCATTCCATACTTGTGTCCTTGTTCTGACATGTGAAGGCTGGAGGGGAATCTGAGGACCTTAATTATAGTGCAATGCCTTGATGATCTGAATCACTCTAAACTAGCTTTAGGTAAAAATGGAAAAAGAATTCAGTGAGTCTACATCCAAAACAGCTGTCACTCTGGTAATTAACCTAGGGCACATTGCAGCTCTGTGGCTGGAGAGGCAAAATTAATTTCTTATATCCATTCAAAGACCTGTTGATTTTCAGGTTTATCTTAGTCAGGTTTATCTTAGAACATAGAGGAATCCCAAAACTGTGCTCAAAAACATTCAACGGGGAACACACTTTGGAGTTTAACTATCCTACTATCAAGAAATTCTTCTTTTAGTTAATCTAAATATTTTGTGCTAACAGTAAAATTTCTCTTATGCTCAAGAAAGAGAATAGGAAATCTCTGTCATCCACATAATAATTGTACATGTGATAAACATTGTCTAGGAAGCATTCCTAGAATTTAAACAATTTGTCCCACCAACTAGCTATTATTCTGTCTTTAGTTGTTAATACAGGCAATGACAATAAATATGGTTAATTAAGATAAATAGTTGGTTCATGCTACTAGTCTTAGGTAAGAAAATACTCATATACATATAATGATATTGTAAGTATTTTTCAGAGGCTTGGTCTGCCTTTGGAATACAGGGGGCTACCCTAAGTAACTTAGGAGTCCTTAGCAAGATTAGTGAGTAAAATACTCCTGATCTGTAAGAAACATTGACTGACTGTCTTCTCAGGATTTATTGCCCCTCTTCCACTTTCCTCACAGCACCTAAATTTTGATTCAGTTACTGTGCAAAGTCATTTGTCTTCCCAGCCCTATTCTCTGCCCTCTGCCCTGGAAGGCAGACCAGTACGGACCACATCAATGGGGCTCCAGCGTCCCCAGGTTTCTGGTTTGGTTGCAACAATGCGAAGCTGCAGTAAAAACAGGAGAAAACAAGAATTTAAGATTATTACTTTCACTAGCTCCATCCCAATCTCCTATGAAATGACCTGTGTTCCTAATGGAACATGTTATCCTCTACAGGACTCCTCTTTCCAGTTCTAGTAATCTCTTTGTCCCCTTTTCCCTTTGGGTCTGAGGTTGGTAATGGCTCTGCTCTTGCTTTATCCAAGTTCCTGCGCTTCGCCTTATAATTCGACTGTACCCTATTCACACCTTTGTAAGTTGGCCCTTTGAATAAAACAAAAACAAAAGCAAATATATTTCACCTTAAAATATCCTAATTCACTGTGAATGATTTCTGATTTCTTTGAGATGCTGACAGATACAGACATCTATAACTTTTTCATGTTGACTACTTGCTTTGGGAAAATATTGTTCAAGGGTAATGTCAGGGATGGGTCCTGATTGGTTAAAGCCAATGAGAACATTTAATTCCTCTTGGCTTGGTTGGAAGGACAGTGTCAGGCACATAACCTAAGCTGATTCAGTTGGAATAAATACTATAAACTTTGCCTGGAACTTTTAGACACATGTACTTTCTTTCTCAATGGGTAAGCCAAGAAGTATGTAGCCTATTATTTGTTAGGTGTCCAACAACTGTAGAGCCTTAGAATGAAGCCAACATGTGGGCAGCATAATAGAAAGTAGAAGATTGAAACCAAATCTTTGACTGAAACTTTCGGTGAATCTGGAAATCTATTTTTTCAGACTTTCATGAGCTAATAAATCTTCTGTATTGTTTTTGCCAATTTCAGCTGACTTTTTTGTAGCTTGCATCATAATGAGTTTGTGGGTCTAAACTAACACGTTTCCACAGAAACTTGATTCTGAGGACTTCTCACAAATTTTATAGCTGCAAATAGGTATAGGTTGTGAAATAAACCAGGAAAAAGAAATTCACAAGTAAGGATCTCTTTTTCTTTCTCAGGGGCTTCTTGAAGTATTTCCAAGTGGCCAATAAAACTGTGTGTACCAGTGAGTTCATTCCGCCACGCTGGGACACTCTTTGTAGGAACCCAATTAAGAAGTTCTTCAATCCACATATCTTTTCCCGATTGCAAACTCATCTACAACCTGACATCATTACTGGCACAATTATCTTGTAAACAAAAGCTCAGTTCAAAACAGTATTTAGGAAAATCTTTACACACAAGTGAGGCAGAAGGGTGGTGACCAATGACATTAATTTTTAAAGTATCCAGAAACCATTAAGGTCCTTTGAAAAAGAGAGAAACAAGGACAGAGAAAGGGTAGGAGATATTAATATCTGATGAAGAACAAAGAAAAGATTCCAATACACCTAGACTGTGACACAAACCCAAGGGAAATATGAAAAGAGCACAAAATCTCAGAAGTGAATTTATTAGGAGATTTCAGAGATCAGAAGCCATTTCAGGCAAAAAAAAATATATATATGTAAAGCAAAAGTACAGTAACAGAAGAAGTGCTTTACAGTAGTTACAAAATTGTGAGCCAGGAAGAAAAGGTAGAATTAAGAGCTGAAAAGAAAGAAAAATATTGTTTTTTTTTTTACCTCTTTACATCATGAAACATGGAGATTGTCCTGTGCTGCTGACCCATCGAGGGCCCAGGTGATCTGGAGACTTGGGTAATCCATTTCTACCAGGCTTGATTATCACAGAACAGGTATAATTGTATAATTGATGATATGTGGAAATTTATAAGGCATAGTAAGATTGATACATTATTCATTTATCTCTTCAACAAGTACTTATTACCTTTTATGTGTCCATTTTAAATGCTGGGGATATAAGGGTTAAGAAACACAAAATTGGGGCACCTGGGTGGCTCAGTAGGTTAAGCATCTGACTTCAGCTCAGGTCACGATCTTGCAGTTCGTGGGTTGGAGCCCCACATCCGGCACTGTGCTGACAGCTCAGACCCTGGAGCTTACTTCAGATTCTGTGTCTCCCTCTCGCTCTTCCCCCTTCCCCATTCATGCTCTATCTTTCTCTTTCTCTCAAAAATAAACATTGTAAAAAAAATTTAAAAACCCACAAAACTATCTGCCCTCATGGAGCTTACATTCTAAGGGTCGACAGAAAATAAACTGGATAAGTAACTAAATATATATATATACAATGTTGGTGCCCAGTGCCAGAGAAGGAAAAATAGAGAAGAATCCTAGAAAGTTCAATGCAGAGTATTTAAGAATTTTATATAGGGCATCCAAGAAAGACTTAGAAGAAGGTGACATTTGATAAAAAGACCTAAAAAAGCTTACGGAATAAGCCCTCTGAATAATTTTCAGAGTTGTTATTTCTTGGCAGAAGGGATATTACATGGAAAGTTCCCAAAGCAGGTGCCTGTCTAGTAACCTTTAGGAATACCAAGGAGCTCATGTGACCTGTGGTACAGTGACTGAGGAAAGAGTTGTATTTGAGACTAGATAGGTAATGGGGAGGACGCTTAACTGACTGAGCCACCCAGGTACCCCTCATCACATTTTTTTAAATCACTTGAGAGTATGTTGGGTACACCATGTCGTACTACTAGTAAATATTTCCGAGTTTGGTTTGTAAGAACAAGTATGTTCTATGGATATAAATATTGTTTTAAGATAGAATCAGCACGGTTTGCTGATTGACCAAAGGTGAGAAATGAAAAAAAGAATTAAGTGTGACCCCAAAGCTTTAGCTTGAGGAACTGAGAAGGATGGGCTGACTAAGGTGAGGAGGGGAGAATCAAGAGCAAGTCTGGAAGAGCAGATTACAAATTGGACATATTTTATTTGGGGACACCTTTTATTTTATTTTATTTTTTTATTTAATAGTTTATTTCAAATTGGTTTCCATATAACACCCAGTGCTTCTCCCCACAAGTGCCCCCCACCATGACCATCACCCCTCCCCCTTCAGTCCATGGTTCGTTTTCAGTATTCAGTAGTCTCTCATGATTTATTTGTTGGGGACACCTTTTAAACTTCCCAGTGGAAATAATCCCGAGTAGACGATTGGACATTCAAGTCTGGAGTTCAGGAATGAGATCTGGGCTAGAGACTTAAATTTAGGAATTCATAGTATATAGATGATATTTAGCAGTATGAAATTGCTTAAGATCCACCTAGGAATTGGTGCAGCTGGAAAACAAAAGAGCTCTAAGGATGGAGCTCTTGGTCCTTCAAAGTCCAGAGGTGAAGAAGATGACAAGGAAGTAGCAAAGGAGACCAAGAAGGAGTAGCCAGAAGATGCAGTGAAATGCAGACAATGTATGGTGAGCTCGGGAGGCAAGTGAGGAAAGCACTGTAAGGAGAAGAGAGGAGATAGCTGTTGTCAATGGTTCTGGTAGGTCAAGACAAGGACAGACCATTTAATTTAGCAAAAGAGACCTAGATAAGTGGGTGCTGTGAGTTCAAGAACAAGGGGACAAGAGAAATGCCAGCAGAGTAGAGACAACTCTTTCAGAGTTGACTTGGAAATAAGGGGTGGTATTTGGAGTTCAGGTCATGATCAAGGTGTTGCCATTGTTGTTGTTGTTGTTTAATATGAGATAAATAGCAGTATATTTACATGCTTATGGGCACAAACTAATAAGATAAAATAAAGCAATGGTTCTGAAAAGAGAGAAAATATCATTGGCTAGAAGGATGGATTAAATATATAAGCGGAGGAGTTAGCCTTAGCCAGGAGCTGGAGTTCATGAGCGGCAATAAAAGACAAGGTTGCATATTATCCACAGCACGGATACGGGCAGTGCAGATGGTGGTAGGAGTTTCTCAAAATTCTCTTTTGATTACTTCAAGTGTTCACGGGAAATAGGAAGAGAAGTTAGCAGTTGAAAATTTAGGTGTGGGGAAACATGTTGGAAGTTTGAGGAAACAGGAAAACATATGACGTTTGCTTAGGGAAGTGGAAGAAAAGGTGTACTTATTAGAGAAACAAAGTGTTCTGGGGCATTTGATTTAGTGATTGTGAGTGCGAAAGTCCAGTGAGGATGATGGAGTTTTTCTGCAGCCGTGTTCAGCAGTGTGAGTGCAGGCACCGCGTAGGCAGAGGTGAATTTAACAAGGTATGAGGTTTAGCCACGTGAGTAGAACAAAGTGAGAGGAAAGGTAATTGAGGATAAATGCAAGGAGGTGAATATAAGGATTAACCATGGAATTTAAACAAGTTTAAGAGCAACAGACATAAAACAGTCGATGGTCAATGAAAAACAATGGTAGGATCCGTAGTCTCCGAGCTGCCACATATGATTAATGTAGGTTATGTACTCTATACACACCATAAAGTACCCCTTTTAAATGGGTGCCATTCATATCTGAAATTTATGATTTTTGCATTTATTATAATACTTTCCTGAAATACGGCACTCAAATGTCTTGTTTTATCAAAACATGGTCTATTACAGCAATTTCCAAAAGATTCAAGTGAAATGATTTGAAGACTCACTAATTCTAAGGCATCATAGGGACTAGTAGATGCCCTATCAGTGGATATGAGGTCCTGCTCAGTTAAAGAATTACTGGAATTGGGGCACTAGAGTGTGTGGGCTGGAAACAAAAAGCAAGTGGTCAGAGAGTGGGTGTTAACAGCTGATATTGTCATTACGGGATAATTGTCATTATTGATAATGACAAGGTCAAGACTATGACCCTGGGAGTGGACGATAAATGTAGGGAAAGGACAACAGTGATCTAAGGGAATAGCTTCTGAAGGAACCATCGGGAGAAAGTGACAAGAAAATCACATTTGGGAATTAATGACCTTATCTTAAAATGTATCAGTAAGCTAAATGTTTTATGGTTTTAAAAAATAGTCTTAAAATCTTAACTTTTAAAATTCTAGAACAATATTAAATATAAGTTAAACTAAATTTAATGTCTTAAAAGCTGCAATTTCTCTGAGTTTTCATTTAAATAAATGTTTGTATTATCCTGTTTACTCCAAGTCTGTGCTTGTGTTGATTACTGTTTTGTTGGCAAATGGCCTTCCTTCCCAATCCATTCTACGTTCAGGGGCTGGAAGTTTGGGAATTACATTTCCCAGGATCCTTTCCTTGGGGAGATTGGATGAAATTTGCATTCTGCCAGGGCTCTCACAGGAGATCTGAAAGCAAAGGGGACACAGAACAATTCTACCTCTAACCTGGATGGCAATTAGTTCTACAGTGGCTGATGGAATGCCAAACTCCAACACCAGGAGGAGCCTCAGAGCAGGGGCAGTGTGATACTGCTGGCCATTTGCGGCAGTATCTTGACCTCTAGGTGGCAGCAGCAAGTTGCTGAGTTCTGGGCTGCACCCGCAGGGGTGTTCTGAAAGCTAAAGACAGTCATGCTGTTGGTCACTTCTCTAGCTTTACCAACAAGCTTTGAGTCCCCTAAGTCCCTGTGTCAAATCCTTACGTTGCTTTGATTTTTCTTTAACGAATCCTTACTGGCACAATATTTCACACCAAGACTGTTCCAGACTTACAAAGATGGGAGTCTCGTACTGGTTAGTTCATCTGGTTCGGTTTGCATACAGAGGTGATCTCCTTCCAATGTAAAATAGAATCCTAAGGAGACAGGGCGTGGAGTGGCTAACTGACTTAAAGTGACACGTATTGATGCCTAAAGTTAAGGGCCTGTTGAAATCAAGAATTCAGGAACTCAAGTTGGCTGTTGGTGTGGAATAGGAAAGAGGACTATGGGGTATGTCGGCTACTTTTGACCATAACTGAGACCATAGAGAAGGAAAATGACAAGCCCAAGAACTTCACAATGTTGGGTCAAGGCATGGCCAGAGACCCATAAAGCTTCTAAAGGACCCTTATTCCTGTAGCCACATTGTTGATATAACCAAAAATCAGACCTGAGGTCTGTTGCTGCAGGCTGTAACTTTATAATGAAAGATGAATTCAAAGCCTTGCTAGGTCTCTTATGTGAAAGCAAGGGCTTTTATTATAAAAAGCAGGCTCTGCGAATTGGGGAGGAACCATTTTTGGAGGATTTGGGTGAACTTAGTACTTCAAACCCCAAATACTTATGAGGCTTTGAAGTGAGCCCTTCTCTCTGGTCTGTCCTTCATCCCCTGTGAGCAAACTCCACAAGCAAAAGTTACCTAGTGAGGGGCTGCCAGTCTCTTAAACCCCAACCAGACCATTAGAGACTCCATCAAGACCTTGACTGTTATAAGTCTCTTGACCTTTGAAAAGTAAGAGAGCTGCTTGGTTCAGAGTTTTCCTGCTCTGTGCATAGAAGTGTTTTGAAGAGACTTCAGACTAAGGGAGGGAGGTGGAAGGGAAAATTCAGTTTTGAGTTGCGGATGTTCTCTCTTTTTAATAAATTTTTAAATGTTTTTTATTTATTTTTGAGAGAGAGAGAGAGAGAAAGAGAGAGAGAGAGAGAGACAGCATGAGCCAGGGAGGGTCAGAGAGAGAGGAAGACACAGAATCCGAAGACAGGCTTCAGATTCTGAGCTGTTAGCATGAAGCTTGATGTGGGGCTTGAACCCACGAACCGTGAGATCATGACCTGAGCCAAAGTTGGACGTTCAATTGGCTGAGGAAACCAGGCACCCCGAGTTGCGTATGTTCTCATACCATGAAGACACACTTCTTGTGAGACCCTCGGCTGATCGTTTTGATAAATAAACAACATATTTTAATTATGGAAAATATTTGTGCAATTTTATAAAAGAGAAATGATAGAGACATAAATGATTATATGCAGGTTTCATATGGGTACCAAAACTCTAAATTTACAATATACATAGAGACAGTGATGCAGGATTGGGGGAAAGCTGACCTGAACCCAGTCTGTGAGTTTCTGCTCTTCTTTGGCCCGTCCTACTACTGGAGAGAAGGGATACTGGGGGTTGAGACACCATGCTGTGTGAGAAGGGGACCCTATGTAAACTGAAAGAGTATGAAAAGAAGACAGATGAGGAGGACAGACCTTGGGCTTGGTGGAAGAGGAAACTGGAAATTGCTACCCCGGCAGCTGTCTCTTGGCCTGTGATGGTCCCGTGATTATATTCTGCTGCTCTTAGGAACTTGTATCCGAACCAATCAGCCTGTTGCCAAGTGAAGTAGACACTGTTTTCCCTTTATTTGCTGACCTCAGGAGCATCTACAGTACTAGTAATAACTGTAACTATAATAATGATGTATTGTAATTATACTGCATTTCCTGACCGCATGCCAGGTGCTGAAGGGAGAAGTGCTTTCCAGGTATCTGCTCATTTAGTCCTGACAATAGCCTGATGAATGAGATAGACTGTTTTAATCCCAATTATGGGCTTGTAAAATCTGAACTTGAGAGAGGTTAAATTACTAGCTAAAAATCACATTGGTAGCTCATGATGGAGCTGGACTCCAAACCAGGGCCGTTCTTGCCCACAGACCCAAGACTTTAACCCCTGTACTGTTCTGGTTTCCTTTGGCCCCACATGGCCTTACGTCCCATATATTTGATCCATTAACTTCCCCTCAAACCCACCACCATTACTGTAATAATGAATGCTATGATCTTCCTCAAGGATCCCTGGAGCAGCTTTCTAACTGATCTACCTGTGCCCATTTGGGCTCCACGCCTAACCTGTTTTCATACTATGGCCAGAGGGCAAATTTCAAAACCTGAATCTGATCCTGTAGCAGCACCTACTGAAGACGCTTTAATGGCCTCACGTAAAGACTCATTAATACAGGCTGATCTGTCAGGCCTAGACAGTCCGCCCTTCGTTGCTTTGGAACCTCATGGGGCCCGTTGTTCCGGAAGCTCCTGCCCTTCCCTTGCTGTCTCTTCTGCAGCTGCAGCAGTCTTCCTCAGTTCTCCACATGCACCGAGTACTTGCCTTCCATGAAGCCTTTGCAGAGCTCTTTCCTCTGTCTGGCATGCTTTTGCACACCACGCCCTACCCCTTTTCACCTAGTTAATCCCCCACCTCCTGCCGATCACTTCCTAGCAGTCTTTCTGATCATTAAATTAAATTAATTTAGTTAAATTACTCTCCGAAGGCTCCCATTAACACTTGCCTTTTTCTTCAAGGTTGGGGTTTTATAATTATTTCTGTGTTTCATTGATGAATGTCTACATTCTTGATCATGTTGTAAGCTCCGTGAAGGCAGGAACCAGGAAGTAGCCACAGTACTTAGGACAACGTTCGTTTGGCATCTGGTAGGCGGTTAAGCAAGAGTGGTTGAATAATGGGGGCTGCCGCAAACCTCTATGCGGGAGGTGGGGTGGGGGGTATGAAAAAGACGAGCCTTTCCCAAAAGTCTATGCTGTGCTTGGCTCTTGTGTGGAGGATGAAGATGAGATGAGAGTGGAAGGTCAGCTCATCAGGCGACCAGTGCCAGCCAGACGGCCCCAGGTTCCCGCTGCCTGAGCCTACAAGACAGTGGCTCGGTCTCATTAAGGACTTTCAGGTGGTGGGAACGTTGGTCTCACAACTTACTTCCGGAGTAAGTCAACTAAAGAGGCAACTGCTTAAACTTAGCCTCAGAGACTCTTAAAAGAGAACAAACTGAGGGTTGCTGAAGGGGAGGTCAGTGGGGGATGGGCTGAATGGGCAAAGGGCATTAAGAAGGGCACTTGATGGGATGAGCACTGGGTGTTATATGGAAGTGATACATCCCTAAATTCTACTCCTTAAATCTTTATTACAGGGTTAACTAACTTGGATTTAAGTACATTTGTTAACCAACTTGGATATGTTAACTAACTTGGATTTAAACACAATTAAAAATTAAAAAAATTAAAGGAAGCAATTGCTTAACACACAGAGCAGTGAGTATGTAAAACACCTTCTGATCCCATCTTCAAAAGCCTTCAGGGTGAATTGATTCCATGAAGGTGGAGACGGAGAGGAGCACAGAGTCTGATCTTTCCTCATGAGTGGCAGTCCTGGAAGTTGGATCCAAATCTGGTGACCACACAGGTGTTATCCCGTGTTATCTGGAATGACTGGGCTCTGATGGGTTATCTGCACAACGAGTTCTGGGAGGATCTGCACCCTGTGAGCCAGTCGCCCAAACAGCGCCCTCTCCAGGCCCAACTTCCAGGTGTAACATATTCCACCCTTAGAGATTCTTTCTTTGGTCTCTAAAAAAAAATGTAAATAAAGGAAAAACAGCACGTTAGATGGGTTTACCGGATTCCTTTCAGATATTGCCGTTTTGATGGGGTCTGAAAGAAGAAGGAATTTGCAGAAAATACACAGCCAAACCGTGGGGTGTTGGTGGCAAATGAGAAAAAGGCAGGAAGCAACCAGAAACTTCATCAACCTTTAAAGATGGTCCCTTTATTTAGCAAATTTAGAGAATAGAAACTGTTTTGTTCAGATTAAAAATTCGACGGATAATTATTATTATTAATTTTTTAATGTTTATTTTTGAGAGAGAAAGACAGAGAGAGAGCGAGTGAGGGAGGGGCAGAGAGAGAGGGAGACACAGAATCTGAAGCAGGCTCCAGGTTCCAAGCTGTCAGCACAGAGCCCAGTGGGGCTAGAACTCACAAACCTTGAGATCCTGACCTGAAGTCTGACACTTAACTGAGCCACCCAGACACCCCACGAAGGATCATTATTATTTTTAAGATTCTTGCAACATAGTTTTCATTATTTTAGTTGCCACAATCCTGTTGGACTTGGGTTTTGTTGTTGGTGGAGGGAGATTGTGTTTGAGTTTGCTTGGAGACCATAAAACCACAACAAAATAGATTCCCCCGAAGGCTCCTAGGCAACACCAGGATCTCTTCCACACGGAGAGAAGGACTTGTGATGAAAGACACACGGCCCGGCAACGTGCAGCACGGATACGGTGCGTCGGAAGAAACTGAAGCATCATCTTAATGAATACCCAAGAATAAATAGAATTAAGATGTCAGGTGCCTTCTTAGGAAATCCAAGCTTTATAGACAACAACAACAGAAGCCTCTGGTCCGACCAGTCTCCCTCAAGTCATTTGCTATTGATCTGAGGGCCAGAAAGGTCAGCTGTTATGATCTTGTTGAAAGTTGATTTAAAAGGCGCCTGCTGAATGTCCTCACCGAACTGCATCACTTCCTTCCTGGGACCATCAGGGAACCTCCCCAGCCTTTCAAGATAGGCTCTGCTTAGAAAGGTCAACGGGGCAGCGGGAACCCCAGGCAAAAGTTAGCAGCCAGGACAGCCCCTCTTCTTCTCCGAGCTCTCGGCCATTCCCTCGCCTCCTCTCCCCCGGGAGGCGGACCCCGTGGAAAGCTTCGCCTAGAGGGTGGGTCACAGCTCGGGGCTGCAGCTGCGGAGGAAGCCGAGGCCGTGCATCTGCGGGAGGTAAGGGAAGCCCGCGAGCGAGCCTCCAGGCCCCCGCCCCCAGCTCTTCCAGGGCCCCGCTCTTCCCGGGGCGCGGGGCCCGGGGAGGGGTGTGGCGGCGCGAGGGTAGTGCAGGCATCCCTCCAGGGGCGCTGAACCCCGCCCCCCCTCCCATCCCTGGCAGACCTGCCCCCTCCGAAAGGTGCAGGGGGCGGGGGGTAGAGGGGAGGCCTAAAACCCCAGGGTGCATCCGAGGGGAGGACCAGATTGCAGAGGGAGGGCAGAGTCGCCGAGCAGCTGGGCGCAGGAGCGAGCGAGCGAGCGGCCCGGGGGGAGCGCGGCTGCGGCTC
>NC_043706.1:131617219-131665595 GCF_006229205.1 Suricata suricatta | reverse complement strand
GTCGGCACTCGGTCGCCAGGGCGGCCCCGCTCCCCGCAGCCCTGCGGCCGCGCCCGGGCTCCCTTCGCTGCCGGGAACCTGGACGAGCCGAGCGAAGGTAAAAGGAAGGAGAAAGAGGGATGGAGGGCAGGAGAGAGCGCGAGAGCGAGCGCGCGCGCGCGCGCGCGCTGATGTGGGTGCTCGCCGAGCAGATTGCGGAGAAAATTGTGAGCAAGTTTGTACTTGGCCTGCCGGTGTTGTGCGTGCTTCACGGGAGCGAGAGGGCGGTGATGGTGGCGGCCGTGTGCGTACGTGTGTGCGGCTCGGCGACCAGGAGATAAGGAGGTGGGGAGCGTCCTCGCTGCAGCTCGTACGTAGATGTCCCTATTAATATCCCCCCGCTCGGATTGTCATTTCCGCTTGTGGCACTTCTCTGGGGCTCCAGTGATGCAGAAGCGAAAGGCGGCCACCCTCTGGTTGTGATGGTCGGTACTGTTGCTACTATCAGATGGGAGATGCCAGGCGTTGGGCAAATTCTAGGCGCCTCCCTTCCTCCGACTATTTTAGGAAGGGTTGGGGGGGCGGGGGGAGGGGAAGTGGGTAGCCCGGGCCGTGGGCTTGAAGACCTCGCCCAGGCCGGGCTTCAGGCTGTCACCTTGCAATTGTTTCCAGGCAGAGCCTACGCTAGAGGGCAAGATAACTTTCATCTCCTCCCCGGAAAGACACATTTGAGAAATTTTGCGTCGCGGCCGGAGTTCTGTGAAATGGTGGTTCACAGGGCGACAGGTGCACGGCCAAGGGCAGGAGAGTAGTGCAGAGTACAGCAGCTCTCGGGAGCCAAGCAAAGAAAGCCCGTGGGGGGCTGCGGGGGGCAGTGTCGCCCGGGGTGCCAGAGCTCGGAGGCTGCAAGTTCAGGCCCAGCCCAGGGAGGAACGTCAGCTGTGACACCGGTGTTAGCATCCTGGAATGTTCCTTTCTCGGCTTTCCAGCTTGGGGTGGGAAACCCTTCTGTATCTGAAATTCCTCTGTGAACGTTAAGAAAAGTTCTAAACGAATTATTTTTCTCTTCTTGAGTGGGATTTTGTCTGAGATCCGCCTTACTAAAGGAAGCATTTGTATACAAAAGCCAGGCTTGTGCAAGAGAAAATGTAGTAATTTTCAGTTGAGCAACAGTTATTAATATGACCCACATCTGCATAAAATGCTGATTTAGTCACTATTAGTCTTGAGGATTGTTTTTTAAGAGGCCTGCTGTTCCCCATGATGAAAAAGATTAATAGTATGGATAGAAAGTTCCTGATATTGCCAGAACAGTGTAATAAAACTCATAGCTATTTTTTTTTCTTGTGTTTTTGAGTCTGTTCCTTACTTGGTGGAAAATTTAGAACAAATTGTACCCGATCAATGCTAATTTAATATGTTCCATGCTGAAGATAAAGGCACATCTTCAGACTGGCTCAGATAATATTGCTAGCCTTTGAAAATATTTGCTCAGCTATTACATTATAGACTCGTTGTTATCTTTCTTAGCTAATGATTTTTCACAAACTGGTTTGTTTCTGTTCTCATTGTCCCCATATACAAATTCTTGTCACTGGGATTCTTTCCTTCAAGGAAAGAGGGGGTGGGAAAAGGCAGTTGACCATTCAGAATTTTTCAAGACTTGCTTGTGTTGAGTGTGGAGGGTACTCACTGGGACCTGCTCTCTGAAGATCTTGCGGCCCACGCAGCTTCTTGGAAATGACAGGAGGTGTAAATTGGACAGGATGCAGGAAGCCCAGGACTGGGTGAAGTTGCTAGCGTTTTCTCAGCTCTAGATACTGCAGCCACACCCCGTGGCCTGACCTTGATAGTCAGGCAGGGCCCAAGACTCCGCCGGGAGGGGATCATATTTCTCCCTCTCTTAAATGTGTTATACGTCCTTCCTTGTGCCCTAATCCAACCAGAACTAGTTTGGCAAGAAGTGCAGTATACACTCTAGCAAAGTATGGGAGGAAGCTGCCAGGTATCTTTGGGCCTGATTTGCACTGTGACCTTTCCCAAAAAAGTTGAATCATGACCTTTCATATCGGGCGTGCTGATCAGCTCTGTGCTTAGTCTTTTGGTTACTTGCTTCCATTTTTGTTCTTCCAGAAAAAGGACCAATTCATAGTAGTGAATAATTAACAGTGCTATTCCCTGATAGCCCCTACACATCCATTAGTAATACGTTTATATGAACTCCACATCCCTTTTCTACCTACGGCTTAGCTATCTTACTGTTTGTTCATTGGTACCACTGCTAAAGGACGAATAGAGAAAAACAATAATTACATTTAAAATTAGACACGTGACTCACTCTAGCAAAGGACTTAGATAGAAGGGATGGAAGTGTATTTATTAGCTTTTTAAAGATTTTTGCTTAATAGTGAATTTTAATAGATGTTCTATTCATATACATCTTTAGATATCTACTTTAGTAATGTTTCTATTTCACACTGCTGTGAATCTGTTTGTGTTTTATGGTCTCCATGCATCCTTTTTCAGTTAGGAATAAACCACATCATCTCTCGTGGTTGCCAGGTTTGGAATTTTCTCTTATCGCCTCCTAATACCTAAAATTGTGGTTGCCTTGCTTTAAGATGAGTTCGGGGGGGCCTAGCAGTGTTCCTCCTACTGCTTTTCCTAACACGTCTCTTTTTAGGAGCACAAACAAGAAAACTGCCATTGTCCATTCTGCTTGGAGACTGGAAAAGTCGAGGTTTGATGATTCACTCCTGTGCTTCTTTCACAGGCGCTGGTGTTCAGAAGCGTGTGCGGTTCAGATAGGAGAATCCCAGATAGCAGACCGTGTAAATTCCCACTGCATTCTGCACAATAATTGCAGCAGATGGTTATCGGTTGGGTATTCAGTTTGCTGGAGCAGCTCCCTGGATTTCTTCATGACAGAACTCCCCCTGCTTGTTGCCATATTATCAATATCATCTCCCCCTCTGATACGTTAGCTCTCAGGGGGGCTTACCTGTCCTGCTTCCTGCTGTTTACTCAGTACCACTGTCCTTTATGGATAGTTTCTCAATACCCTTTGGCTGGAAGAAATAAGTCCTGGGCTCTTTTTCTCTGGTCGGAGACTGGTGGATGTCCGTAGCTGCAGAGGGACGGTAATGCCTTCTGCCGGAAGGATTTGGAAAGGGTGCCAGGACTGTGAATTCACACACAACCCATCAGTGTCTACCTGATTCGCTCCTCCCATCCCGGTACTGGTCCCCCCACTTCCCACGACCCTGGGAACAGTGAGCCTGTTGGTGCTGCTGGGCCCTCCTCTGCCCACAAGCAGACCCCTACTAACTAATCGGTCAGTCCCAGCAGTGAGTTTCAAGCTCTCGTGGCCTCGTGCGAGTTATTTTAGCTGTCACTTGTGCCGCCGCTGGTTTTGGGCCTGGGGAGCCCGCCTGAGGGCACCTCTCCGTGCTGGGCCCACTTCTCATATTGCAGGTGGAGAAACTGAAATCAGGGGAAGGAAAATGGAAACCAGTTATTTGCCCGAGCGCTGCTGCAGGCCGAACAATCTGCTGAGAAGATCACATATTGATCTTTTAAAATTTAATTTATGCCGGGTAACATTAAACCTGATTTAGCATAACATGACTCCATTTTACAGATGAAGAAACCAGTGCTTAGAAAAGTTTCCTTTTCTTCAGGTCACATGGATGGAATTAATACTCTGTTCCAGATCTTTCTTAGGCCCTAGAAATGTCCTCATGTCCTGGTACCACACCCCCTGTGATCGGCCGTTATTGGGCACTCCCATCCACAGAACCAGCAGCTAGCTGGAACAAAGCTAAGCCTGGAACTCATATCTTCTGACCCCCAGTTTCCTTTTTTTTCTTTTTCTTTTGTTTTATAAATTTGAAATTTCTTATATCATATGTCCCCCTGAGTGAAAGTATCCATAAAAAGCAAGAATATCAGAATGTCACAAAGGAGGAAATGTGTGTATATATATGATGAAAGCAAAATACTTTATCTTATGTCTGAAAAAGGAAGGATATTGCACTAACTTCTTTTCTCGTGCTGAGGGAGGAGTTATCTGTAAAACAGAAATGTAAGTTGAGGGTCTAGGACGTTCTCAGGGATGTACTTGGTATCGATGGTGGGATGTCAAAATAAGAACAGTTATAGACTCTACACTTGCAGAATGTTCAGAGTCTACTTAGAGTGTGAGGGTAACAAGGGTGGTGAATTTAAGACAAATTGTATTTATAATAACATGGGTTGTGTGTACAGGAGTGTGTATGGGAGTGCTTAAGGACAGCTTCAAGCAGAGTGTGGGTTCTGGGCCAGGTATTTCGTGATTCTTGGGATCTGCTAAGCTAACAGAGCCCCAACAGGGGTGAAGGTGTTCAGCAAGCATATGAGTGCATGAGGTGAAGAGTATTGGAAGTAAGATCTTCAGGGCACATCTGGCTGTGGGCTCAGTTCATGGTACCAGGACCCACGACCTCTAGAGGCAGAATCCTGTGAGTTAACCCCGGGGCACTTTGACACTTCCCCCCACCCATTTCCTGTCTCCCCTCCCTGACCAATTGTCAAGTGCTACACTTCGTGCCTCCAAAAGATTTTTCAGATTTTACCCTCTACTCACTGTCCTGTTTTAGTCTGTCATCATCTCTTATCTTATCAAGTATCTTGACTCCTGAGATACTTTCCTAAGTGATCTTTCTGGATCTTTCAGTCTTGTCTCTTTCAAATATACCCTTAAAAACTGTACCTAGAAGAATCTCAATTATACTTGGGTACTTCTAGCTTAAAATCATTCAGTGGTTTCCTCTTGCCTCCCGGAGAATCAGGACTAGGCTTCTGAGCATAGCACTCAGGGCCCTCAACCATCTGGTGCTCCCTCCTTCTCCAGCCTCAGCTCCGGAATGTCACCCAGGAGAGCCCTTCACGATCTGACTCTTGGTACTCCCACAGAGAATCATGCTGTTTCTTGTGTCCATGACTTTGCTCAAGGTACTCTGCCTGGTGTGTGCCTTTCATATTTTTCTCCTGACTAGCTCATTTACCAAGATTCAGTTCACGGGTGAGCTCCCTTCCAGGACACTTTTCCAGAACCTTCCAACTGGCTTAATGCCCATCCTTTGTATTTTCCATCTCTATATTTGTACTTGCCCGTGGTATTGTTGTATTGTTTTTTTTTTTCTATGCTGTATCTCCCACTATGTTCTAAGCTCCTCAAAAAATAGAATCTAGGTCGTATTCATCTTGGAACCCCAGCATTGAGCTCTGACACTCAGAATGGGTTTGTTATACTATAGAAATAAGACTGAATACATAATCTGAATTTGGACATACACAGAGAATTTCTGAGCTTAATATGGCCATCAAAAGATAAATATATTGATACAAATCAAATAAATATATGTATATGTCAAGTTATTAAAATTAATCTATTATGAAACATAATACCATCATTTCTTTTTCTTTAACTTTTCAATGTTTTATTTATTTTTGAAAGAGAGAGATAGCACAAGCAGGGGAGGGTCAGAGAGAGAGGGAGACACAGAATCTGAAGCAGGCTCTAGGCTCTGAACTGTCAGCACAGAGTCTGACTCTGGGCTCGAACCCACAAACTGAGAGATCATGACCTGAGCTGAAGCCAGATGCTCAACTGACTGAGCCACCCAGGCACCCCAATTCCATAATTCTTGATGGGTGGTGGGGGCTGTGACTTCTATGAACCCCAGGGCTGATCAGGGGCTGGCTTGGGATAACTGAATTACAATGAATTTCTTTCTTCATCTCTATTTAGTTAGCTAGCTTGCTAGAGTTCAGAAAGTTATATTTTTACATTTGGAGAACTTAACTTTCACAGTTAGGAGAACCCATCTGTAATATCCTCAAGGCACTTCACTGCTTATTAGTCTTCAAAGTATGGTAGCTTTTGCATGTGGGCAAGTGGAATATTTCCCCCCAGGAGATGAAGGCTGCTAAAGGGCACATAATTTGAGCAAGGCTAAAGGCCTTGATGCATGACAGGCCAGCCATAAATAAATATTTCTCCTCTGAGGATCCCTTGGAAAGCCACCCACTGAGAGGTACCTCTCTAGCCCAGAAGCTGCCAAGTATTGGGTCCTCCTTCAAGTAGCCAAGAAAAGTCTGTCTGTGCCTTCTTACCAGTTGATGCTAGTTCACTGCACCGCCTCCCCCTGACTTGGTAAGTGACCGGTACACCCTTCTTGTTCCAAGACACCTTTCTGAGGCTTTTTCCCCAAGGCAGCAGCAATACGCAATGTTTTGCATCCCTTTTAAGATAGTGTGCTAAAAAGATGTTATCAGCTTTGCATTCATGCATTCTAACCAGATACCAATGTGTACTAACGTTAGTCATGCCACTTTAAAACCAATTGTAATTTATAATCTACTCTGTTACGTAGCCACTCTCTGATAAATAATACTGTTTGTCTGACCATACATTCAGGTTATAGTATGGTTTTGGACGGCACTCATCGACTCCTCCTGGTTTCTTCCTTCTGGCAGGTGGCCCATCCCACATGGGTGTGTTTTCTTTACAAGTTTGCCTCTACCATCCTCCCCGCCCCCATTCTTCTTCCTTAGCGCCCTCCTCGTAATGCACAGGTGTGACGCGAACTGTAATGAAGGGTCAGCTCCCGTGGGCGGCCCTAATGTGTGGCCCCTTGGTTACGTTTCTGTCTCTGGGTGCATCTTCACCCTCCTCTCCTTTCTTCATTATTTATCCTACCTATGGCAAAACCTTCTCTTCACCTAACCCCAGGGTTAGGAAACCCTTCTTCAAAGTAAATGTCTCAATGTCAAGGTTTCATCAACTACTCTCTTTTCTTTTTTCTCCTTGCCCAGTCCAGGATGATGAATTAAACTTGACCAAAGCCCAGAACTCAGGATGGGGTTAGAAAGAAAATGGCCGTTCTGCTCAGGCCACCCTTAACCCTAGCCTTACAACCTATGTTAGAGTCTTTCTGTATGGGAAGGAAAGAAGATAAATCCAATCTATTTTGCCTTCTAAACACAGAATATTTGAAACTCATATTTTTAGAATGAAATATCTTTCCACTTATACTGTTTTAACTCATCTAATAGTTATTAGAAGCTAAGATTTGTTTACATTTTTATTTTTAAATTTTAATCCCAGTATAGTTAACATCTAGTGTTATACGGGTTTCAGGTGTAAAGGACAGTGATTCAACAATTCTATACATTACTCAGTCCTCATCTAGGAGCTCAGATTTAATATCAGTCCTGGAAATTGTACAAAAAAAACTGCAAAATATATGTACAAAGCAGGCTGAAATAGCATAGATTAAAGAACCTGGGAATATTGAGAAAGAGGACTTGGTGTGGGACTTCATAGTACATTAACTTTCATAAATCAATGGAGAAAGATTATAGTTTAAAAAGAAAACATAGAACATGTGAACATTTCTTTTTTAGCAACCAATTTTAATATATGCAGCTTGTGTATATATTTATCTTGTCAAATGTAAGAATTCCCAGCATTTGCCTAGTGTTTTATAAAAACTTCACTTGGGAGGCGCCTGGGTGGCTCAGTCAGTTAAGCTTCTGGCTTCAGCTCAGGTCATGATCTCACGGTTTGTGGGTTTGAGCCCTGCGTCAGGCTCTACGCTAACCACTAACTCAGCCTGCTTCGGATTCTGTGTCTCCCTCTCGCTCTGTTGCTGCCCTGTTCACACTCTGTCTCTCAAAAATAAGTAAATGCATTTACTTGGTAAAGTAATCATCATTTTGGTACTGAATCATCATTTTGAACTGAATAAAATAAAAGTTTTTAGCACTAGGATGACCTATGTAGGTGTTTTTTTTTTTAATGTTGTACCTTTTCTATTTGTTTTTCAGATTCCTGAGTTCATTTAAGAGAATAGTCTTAAAATAAAAGAAAGAAAAGAAGAAGTGGTGTGGTCTTTGGAAGAAGGGGTTATCTCCTTGCTAGCTGCTGCAAGTGCCTGAGATTCACTGACCACAAATCGATCCAGAACGCTCCAGTATGTTTTCGTGAGTGGTGTGGTTCCACCGCACCCTGGGACAGGAGTGTCTGGTGTCGGTTTCGTGTGCGGTGGGAGGCATCATGGCCACCTCCAGGACGGCCTCACGGTCTCCCCGGGACATCGCCAATGTGATGCAAAGGTTGCAAGGTAAGGGACAGAAATGTCAGGCTTTGTTTTTGAATTTTTTAAGTATACTTTACATACCAGCTCAACTCAGGATCTTTTCAGTTTGCTTGCACTTTTGTTCAATGTTATAAAACTATAGCAAGGGATCACAAAATGACGTGTCTTGTGATGGCGTTTTGAGACTAGTCCATGCTCTTTGAAGATGCTATGTTTTTCATGTAGAAAAAGACAAAGACCAGGCTCTTTGTTTGGTTTTATACGTACAATAGTGTGATCTTAATGGTTATTCAGTGTCCGGTTGGGAAGTTAGTTATTGCCAAACTGCCTTTCAATCACCAATGAGAGTACAGTGCTGCGACAGTGCACAAGGTTATCATGGTGATGGTGATAAAACATTGTACGCTATGGTCAAATAAGTCAACTCATAGTTTACTTACCTCAACTAGGAGGCCCTTAGAGATCTAGAAAGTCTTTAAGCAAAATGAGGCAAAGAGCTGCAGAGGGTTAATGACGTGAGGGGAATAATGGCGGGCAGCTGCGTATGGTCTAGAACCACATTCCTCACCTCTGTTCTTTCTCTAATAGCAAACTGTTCTTTAGAAGACCATTAGCAGTGAAATGTTATGGCAGCTTATAAATTAATTCGCAGTAGTGAATTGAACATGTGTTGAAACATGTATATTCTTAAACGATAAAAATAATCATCTTGAAGAATATGAAAATACTGCTTGCTTGTCACAGTCCTAATGCTACCTCTCTCCAACTCCAAATGGATATAAAAATATTCAAATTGTATAGGCTTTTTTTTCCTGGTCTTTTTCAGGACAGCTTAAAGTAATGTTACAGGTTGGCTTTTTGCTTTTCTAGTATTTCCAGCAAGCGATTGCTGTGGTTTTCCACTGTGGCCAAATTAATCTCTCACAATCCCACTTTCTTCACTTATAATGTATTTGATATGCTTAGCAGTAATTTGACTTTTAAATACAGATGAAAATCTGGATACTCGTGGCCCAGGGGATGCTGTCAATTATAGAAAGGCAGGAGCTGGGTGGAACTGTGAATTTCTCCATGTCTTACCGGAGGCCACCAGTGTCACTGATGCTCCCGCTGTCACGAGGCTGCCCCACGTGTCAGTCGTCCTGGGCTGATTTTTGATGCTTCGGTGCCAGTGGCACTTGTTCCACATTTATTGTTGGACGATCTCCTTGTCACACCAGAAAGAGCTTAGTTAGATAAAAGAACAGATCCTTGCTGAATATGTGGGCATAGACCTCCTCCATAGGCAAAAAAACTACCACCACAACAGCAGAACAACCCTGATGTGTCTACACAGTGCCAAGGATCTCCAGTCCAAGTCGTACATCTATATTTGGGGAGATGGAATACCGAACTTGAAGTTCCATTTTTCTGTCCGTGTCTGTCTCTGCTGTTTCCTGGGCACAAATTCCTGAGCCATTTTGTGCCTCAGTGACCTCACTTACAAAACGATGGAAAGGAAACCAGAGGTCCCATTAGGAAAGCGTAGGCAAGATAATTAGATGATAGGGCAGATTTTCCTTTGTGTTTATTAAATATGAAAATTCCCTGGACGACACACACATATATATACACATGTACACACACACACACAGCAAAGGAAAATTGTACAGGGTAAATTTGAAAAAGATTAAATCAGAATCAGATTATGACTCTATAAAGTGTTTACTCTTTATTCTTATTTTGGTTTGAATGAAATTTTTTTAGTACCAGGTTAAGAGGGGAGGGAAGAGTGCGGTGCCTCAGTCTTTTAGTTTATTATTTCCTGTCGTGTAGAGATCAGTGGTTTTTTCCTGAGAAGCATGTGGAGTCGGCGAAGGACTGAAGCCCCTCCCTCCCATCCCACACCTGGCTTGTCCCAGTGGGTGGCCCATTTTAACATCAGTACATTTTGGGACCCAGCTTGTACAATGCAGACTGCTCGCACTCCGGATTGTTTCAAGCTCAGTGAGATGAGGACAAAAGATGCTTTAAAAACTATGAGAACTGTGTCTGGTGAGCTGTTCAAATAGTTGTGGAAGAAAATTGGATGAAGAGGCATAGGCTTGATAATTCGTTGCAAATTTTTCTAGTCATGCAGATTTGAGGAGGAATGTTAAGGTTTTATAGATTCTGTGCTGTAGAAAACTAGTAATTTTAGGGGTACCTGGGTGGCTGTTGACTAAGCACCCGACTTCGGCTCACGTCATGATCCTCACAGCTTGTGAGTTCGAGCCCCACCTAGGGCTCTGTGCTGACAGCTCAGAGCCCGGAGCCTGCTTCAAATTCTGTGTCTCTCTCTCTCTCTGCCCCTCTCCCACTTGCATTCTGTCTCTCTCTCTCAAAAATAAATAAACAATAAAAAACCTAGTAATTTTATTATGTAATAAAGTGATTATACTTACTGTAATAATTATTTTTTCCTTTCTAGTAGAAGGAAGAATTATAACCTGTCATAAGGGTATCTGACACATTTGGAACCATTTGATACACAATTCCTAGGCACTAGATATTTATTATTAGTTTCTGGCATCAATTACCCCCCCCACCCCATCTTACTTATGGCAACAAAATGAAAGGCCTGCACTTCCACAAGAGGCAGTGGACCTAGCCTACAACCGTGGAACAGAATGTAACAGAAGGAGAACTGGTGGATATATCTGTTAGCATATTGATCTGCTGGGTTACTTCTGCTGATTCAGCCAACGAGGTTTGTGTCTCTGCTGCATTTCAGTTCTTGTTGTACATCCTGCCAATGCTTGGAGCCCAAGCAAGAGTCACCCTCCCCAGGCAGAGGAGATCTATTTTCTGACAAGGGCACTTAGTGTCTGTAGCTACCTGCTGGATCCTCCAAACCAGTGACCGTGGTGCTAATTAACGGAGGGCCAGCCTTCTTGCCCAGGTCGTGAAGACAGATGAGAGGATATATTGGAGGGAAAAGAAATCTGTTAACTTAAATAGTAGCAGAGTTGCTATTTTCAAAGTTCAAACCCACGAGGACATTTTTCTAGAATCCCCGGTTCTTTTCTTAGATGATCTAAGTAACTGTGTTATTGTCCCCCCTCTTGAGTTTTATTGTCATATCAGATCTGTGTATGACTAATAAAAATCATATAGCTTTGAGTAAGGGCAACTTGGCTTTGCTCTCTTGCTTTGTTTAGTTTATAACCATAATTGTGGACTGCTTTTCTGCTTTTAATTTTTATTTCTAGTGCTAGGAAATTGAAGCACATACACAGATTGCTACCCAATTTAGCTGCTACTCTAGTAGTTCAATATTTCACCTTTGCCAATATTTGTGCTTGTTTGAGCATCATGTTTTCGGCTGGGATCCTGAATTATGGATGAGCAGACAGACTGCAATGCAGACTTTTATTTGCTCCTGAGAATAATGAATGTTTCTGTACCTTCCATCAATTTAAATATAACCTTAAAAGCAGATACAAGACAATAGTATGACACAAGAATATTAAAATTTTAAATGAACATCGTTAGTGTATATCTTTTCTGCTCCTTAATGGCTAAGGGGATCCACTGCACAGGTGGCTATGGAGTCATTTTAGTTTTTAGTCACATTGGAGAAGTACAGGTCTGAACTCTTAAGCTTTTAACTTTCTTTAAGATAATGACAATATCATCGTAAATTTCATCATGCTGCTACATAACGGTTGCTTAAAACGGGATTTGTTAAATGGCTTCTGTCAAATACATTTTTTTCATTTGAAGATAATATATCACAGTTTAAGGAACTTTAAACTGACATATCAGTGTTTGTTACTGTACACTGAGGCAGCATGAATCTAAACTTACAGAGTGAGTGGTAAATGCCAGAGAAGAGTCTATACTTGATCTTAGCCAAAAGGCCGAGAAGCAGTTGCCAGAGAAGATTGAAAGTGTGCATGTGCATGTGAAGGTGTCACATCGAGATAGCTTTGATAGAAAAAGGAGGATTATTGGTTGCAAGGTCAAGTGAATGAATTCAAGGCCAAAAAATGAGAAAAGGGATAGATATGTATTCTTGGAGATATACCCATGAAATTTGCTAACTGTACAGTAAAACATAATCATACCTCCCTCTAAAATGGCTTTTATGGTTAAACTCTTTTCTGGTTAAATATGATATTTCCTCTACATCTCATACCGGAAAAGAAAACCTTAGACTAACAAAAAAGTTAACTGGAAACTAGAATCAACATTAATAAATAAATAATGACATAATATCCTTCAGTGTAAGATTAAATAAGCATCAGAGAAGGAGAGGTTTGCCATTTATGGCGATTCTGATTTTTTTGCAGGACCTTGAGAGATTCACTTCTAAATTTTATTGCTCTGACTTGATGACTCTTCTATTATTGTCAAAAATCCATTTATTGTGTCTGGATGAAATTCTCTTTTTGGTTTAATCTCTTTCTCCCTACAATGAATATTATGTGCTAGTTTCTCAAATTTAAATACAAAGCAAAACTCAGCACAAAACACTGATTATTTATTTATATTTTGGAACATCACGGTTAAATGAATCTTTAATGAATAAATGGATAAATCATAACCCCTAAATAGACGAACTGAAGATGAAATTAGTCAAGACATACGGTAAAAGCAAAGGAAGAAAACAGTTAAATTGAATCCCACTTTATTTGGTCTCTTCAAAATATTTTTCTTATCTGAAATTTATTTTTAATCAAACTTGGGTTTTGATCATAAGATCATTTTAAGGACCCTTACCCAACTGAACCATAGCCTATGTCCGAGCTCTCTCAGATTCGTGTGCTGTTTTTTCAGCTTTCATGGTTTAAAGATGTTTTTCCTTCTTTTTTTTTTTAATTTTTTTAATGTTTTATTTATTTTTGATACAGAGAGAGACAGAGCATGAGAGGGGGAGGGGCAGAGAGAGAAGGAGACACAGAACCAGAAGTAGGCTCCAGGCTCTGAGCTAGCTGTCAGCACAGAGCCTGACGCGGGGCTCAAACCCACGAACGCGAGATCTGACCTGAGCCGAAGCCGGAGGCTTAACCGACTGAGCCACCCAGGCACCCCTGTTTTTCCTTCTTAATGGTATATTACATGTTCATTTTATTTTTAAATGCAATGAAGTGTATTATACATCATATAATGCCCTGTCCTGCAAGCTTTTCTGTTTGCAAAGCCATTTTACTTTTCATGGTTATGGAGAAGATGCCTGAGGCCTTCAGGATCTTCAAAGGGCTGCAAAAATATTGGCTGTCAAATAGAAAAAGAAAACTGCTAAAATCACAATTAACGGAGGTTTAATTCTCTCTTTGCCTCTCTCTCTCTCCCTCTCTCAAAAATAAATTAAGTAATTAAAAAAAAGATGGGGTGCTTGGGTGGCTCAGTGGGTTAAGCATCTGACTCTTGATTTTGTCTCAGGTCATAATCTCATGGTTCATGAGTTCGAGCCCTGCATCAGGCTCCACGCCATCAGCTTGAGATTCCCTCTCTCTCTTGCTCAAAAATAAATTTAAAAAAAAAACTTAGAAAAATGAACAGAAGTTTACAAATACTATAATTATGTCAACTAGTTAAATGTAAATCGGATCAATTCAAAAATTATATACGTGTTAATACATTTAAATATGCAGTGTGGGTACACTTTATTGCTATTGATATAGTATGTGGCAGGCTTCTAAACCTCAGAGTAATTGGGCCTACAAATAAAACATAAAGCATTCTTACCCATTGCTTTCAAATTAATTCCTTTTAATATGGCACTTACTTTTGTCACTCCTATGATGAAAATCTTCCTTGACCTCTCTATTGAAGTCCCAGCTTCTTGGCTTGGCCTCCTTATTCAAGCTGCATCTTAACTGGCCAGCCCTTGTCTCCTCTAGCTCCCCTACCTGATCCCAGGACAGCTACCAAATGCCACTCCTTGCAATGCTTTCGAGATGCCCTGACTCTTCTGTGTTCTTCTTTTGGGAACGGGCTCTATTGGCTGCTCCTAAAACCCAACGTACCTTCAAGGCTCAACTTAAATTCAGCTTCCTCCATGAAGGCTCTGTTGCTGATATAATCAGAAATTCTGTCTAAAGCCCTTTAGCACTTTATAGCACTCTTATAGGAATTATCTAGTATTGCTCTGTGTCACATGTATGTGGCTAACCCAACCACTCAGAATAGCAACACACTGAAGGCAAAAACTGGGTCAAGTTCACATCAGTGCCCTACACATTGATTAGGCAGTGCATTTTATAATGCGGATACGTCGTAAGTATTTGTTGAGTGAATATAATACAAATATGTAATATCATATTGATTATCAGTGGTGGAAGCAGGGTGACTGGGAAGGAGGTAATTTGGGTAAATCACAAGAGAAAGTAGAGTGACTTGGACTAGATACTAAACAGTGGAGAAGGGGAGAAGTGGTAAAAATCTAGATAGATTTTGAAAGTAAAACTGAAATAATTTTCTGATGGGTTGAACAAGGAGTATGAGAGAGAGGAAAGATAGTGGGCCCTCTCATTTTTCATTTTGAATTGAGGTAAAACAAAAGACTATTGGGAACAGGGTTGAGGAAACTCAAGAGCTTTTTCCGGATGTGTTACATTTTGGAAGGCTGGTGGATAGCCCAAAAAGTGGCTAAGTACATATGACTGTAGACATCAAGGGCGAGGACACAGCTGGAGAAAGCATTTGGAGATCCTGAGCACACAGATAGTATTTAAAGCTGTAAGGTTGATCGACACCACCCAGATAATGAGGACAGATAGAGGAAAAAGGTTTGAAAAACCATGCAACATTGGTGGGTGAGGTGGTGAAGGAATGAGGGGGGTCTCATATATGAGATTGAGAAGCTGCAGCCCATGTGGTAAGAAAAAGAAGAGGGAAGGTCTGGAAGCCAAGAGAAGAAAGGATTCAAGGAGGGAGTGATCAATTATGTTAATGCTGTTACCGTTCTTTTTATGTTCGTGCCTCCAAATGTTTATAGTATATAAAAAGCTTATGTGTTTATATGTATAAATATCAGACCTGAGTGAGCCAAGTACATGTGCATATAGTTTCAAATTCGTTTCTGGAAGAATTAAAGCATAGCCCTGTTCATTCCGTGTAAAGAATTGCAAGATTCTAGGAAGTTAATTTGAGAAGAACAATTCCTTAAGAATTTATTAAATGCAAATCTGTACTTCATGTAGAGCCCAGTCAGAAATGCATCCTAAGAATAAAATGTCTCTCACTCTGGCCCTGATAAGTCCTGCATTCTTATGGAGCTGGGGATCCTGCAGTGAAGTGACAGATGGTCTTGATAAGAACAGTTGCTCCCACTGATGCCAGTTTGTGTGTGACCATTGCATCTCAGTGCCTTCCTTCCTGGTGGACCTCCTGCCCTCCAAAATGTCCACTTGCACCCCTTGACCCCATCTTCCTAGGTTCTTTCCACATGACAAAATTAATAGCATTCCTCTTGTGTTGTGGAGAAAATCTTTACGGAGTGTGTCAAGTATTTTCATTGCTTTGGTAATTGTTTTATTAGTTCCTCTAGGGTGTAGTTTCTTGAAAAGAAAAGAGAAAGTATGACATTGTAAGTGTTTGGGTTATCTGAAACATGGGGAGGGCTCTGGGATTCCCTCTCCATCAAGAGTGGTACCCTTCCCAAAAGTACTAACTTGAGTTTGGGAAAACTGCATTTGCATTGAGGAAAACTCACTGTGCTGGAGACTGTTTAACCCTGCTTGTGTTGGATCAGAATGGGTTCTTGGGGTAACCTCTTACAGAAGGATGAAGACCACACTTGTGCCCATGAACACTAGTTCCATTAATATATAATTTAGGGTAATAAATACCTATAAAGGGAAAAATACTGGACTTTAAATCTCATGTGATAAATCTCTCCTATAGCTTTTTAGAAATGTTATTTATTTATTTTGAAAGAGAGAGAGAGCATATGTGTGAGCAGATGAGGGTCAGAGAGAGAGCGAGAGTGAGAGTGAGCGCGTGCATGTGTGTGTGTGTGTGTGTGTATGTGTGTGTATGAGAGAGACAGAGAGAGAGAGAGAGAGAGAGAGAGAGAGAGAGAGAATCACAAGTGCAGAGCCTGACTTGGGGCCCAATGCAGGATTGGTCTCACGGGCTATATGGTCTTGACCTGATCTGAAATCAAGAGTCAGACGCTTAACTGACGGAGCCATCCAGGTGCCCCAATCTCTCTTATATCTTACAAGCCTTACAAAAATAGCTCATTTCTGAGCAATTATTTTTCTCTTTTATTGTCTTTCTAATTGGGGCTGATGGGAATATTGACAGATTGTTTACATGGTGCTCACACCGAAATACAGAGTTCCTGATCTTTGTAAGAATGACATCCTATCATTTAATTAAGCAATTACTCACGTGTTCAGGCTATCATGCACTCATTTAAACAGTTAAGAAGTTATGTTAGAAGAATATATGCAGCTTTGTCATGATGTTGAGAATAGGCAAGTCATAATTCTTTATTTGTTTGTATCAAATAAATGAATGGAAATATCTGGGAAAAGGAGAAATTGGCAACTGCCTAAAATTGGGTCTGGGCCAAATGATTTGTGTAAGATTTTGAATTCCTTAGACATAGTGAAGTTTGCTTCAGTATTTTTAAAATGGTTTCTATGGTAACTTGTGTTTTTTTCCCCGTTATTCACAATGACCTCTTACATAAAAAAACAATTCCTTCCTCTACTGATATTAATCTTTCATGTTTAGTAAACATTGGTCTCCACCCATGTTTAAAACAAATTATTTACCTTAAATGACACAATAGTTCTCCATTCTTTCGGTTTCTGTCTCTTCAAGTGTCACCAACATTATTCACATGGCATTTTGATCCCTTTTATTGGTATTTATTATACTATTGACTTGCTTACAAATTCGGGGAAATGTTTCAGATTTCCAGGACTTATCTTGTGTTTTTGTTGTTGCTGCTATTCTTATTATTTTATAAGCCACAGTGTTCCTTTTGCCAAGAATGACACTGGTTACATATTCCTGGCCTACGTTTTCAGGTCCTTTGCTTTTCTCAGACCCCTCGTGGGTTATATCATCTTATCCAACTGTGGTTGCTACGAGCATTCGTTGCCTCAGTAATTGAATAGAAAATGTAGACTTCTTACCCAGGCACCTGGGCATTAAACTAGACTGTACCCTTGACATTGTAACAAGAGAGATTTTTCAAATACAACTGACTGTGTCCTTTTCCCTGTTTGAAAGCCTACAGTGACTCACCCTAAACTTCAAGATAAATTCATCACCCAAAAAAGATCTGACTCCTTTTCATCTTCCAATCTTTGTTTGGGATTATCTTCCACACATTGAATCGTGGTGTTCAGTGATCTGAAGCACTTCTAGTTTGTTCAGGCTAACTTCTATCTCACGTCCATGTCTTTTCATGTCCTCCACTGCCCGCCCCCCTCTCTTTCCTTTCACTTACCTGGGCTTCTACTCAGGCCGCAAGACTCAGCTCAGACATTGTCTCCACCGTGAAACCTGTCCCAGTACCACCAGCCAAAGTGAAAGGAGTCCTTCTTTGTGCTCTGAACGTGCTTCTATTAAAGTATAGTTACATCAGTCTATGATGGTTTCTTTCCTTCAGTGTCCCATTTGAATATTAGAACCTTGAGGGCAGAGACTTTTACCTTATACAACTTTGGATATTCAGTACTGAGCATAATAACTTAACTTTTAGTAGGTACTTGGTTCTTTCACGTGTACATTCCCACATTTAACTGCTATGTTTTGAGCATTTACTGTGTCCAAGTCCTCTCACTACAGATGTGAACATGTACAGAGTTCCTATCCTCATGGGGCTGTAGTCTACTGGATGTGATAATTAATGAAAATTTTATAAACTTGGTGATATAGGTATCATGATGGTAAGTGCATGTTTGATGGATAAATTTAGTTTCCACAAAAACATGCAGCTAGAAATAAGTAAATTGACCACAGTAGCAGAATGTTTCATGGTCTAAATTATTTTCATGTTATCTTTTACTCTGCCTGCATTGAAAACACACAGTTTTTTTGTTTGTTTTTGTTTTTATATAGAGGGTAGTGTCATTTAGATCGGAAAGGGACTCATAGTTCATAATTTGATGTTCTTATTTTGTCAACGGAGTGACAGAACTCTAGAGCAGTGAAGTGATAAGCAAAGGTCATAAGTAAGTATTTGAGGAGCTCCATTCTTGGACAGAATTGAGAGATAACTCGATATTCATGCATTAGTGGATATTCCTTCAAGGTTATTCTTTTGCATAGTTTGTAATGATCACTATATCATTGTGGATAGAAGACAAGACTGGCTTCATGATCTTTTTATTTGGCCCCAGCATAAAATAAAACTGTGTGACCCCTTGGTTCCACGGTTATGAAGAGTAACTAATATGCGGCAGGGCATTAAGCCATGTGTGGAGCCCATCTTAAGGCAGAGCCCTGGGCAGTAGTCACATCACACACCCATGAGGCTGGTATGGATGGAGGAGACTTTGGAACACTTGAGAGCCTGAACACTTTAGGGCCATCATGAAAGAGAAATTAAGAAGTGGGAAAGGATGAAGAGAGGAAACAAAACATCAGAGAGCCTTTAGCTCTTTCAAAATATTACCTGGGATCAGTCGTGTCTAAGAGGTAGGAGAGAAGAGTAGGACTCTGATCTTCAGCTCAGCACAAAGCTAGTCCTCAGGCACTACTGGTCCTGGGGGCTGGGGAACCTTCCTGTCACTTGCAACCTTATCTTTCTAAATTCAATATAACTTCCCACAAAAATGAATCCATGGTCTTTTAGTGAGTTGAATTTGCCCATACATTTCATCAAAGGAAAGATCATTTTGAATATTAATTATTTTAATAGCCAGTTTTCTACCAAAACCACTTAGGTCATACTAAATAATCATAAGGAACTAGCAATTATTTTTCTTATTTCTGGATGTATATTCATTCTAATTATATCCCTTTAATTTCTCTGTCCTTATAATTAGTAACATGCAGTCACATTTGTAAGAAACGTGATATATGGCATATAAAAAGATTCGTTGGAAATTTTTTGTTCTGATTTCCTCTTATGCAGTGAAGTTGTGAAAAATCCTTAAAGAGTGCAATGCTCTTGTGTTTGTAAGTCAAAATGTATGAAAATATTTAGTTGTGAAAGCATTACCAAGTTCATGAGTCTCATACAAGGAGAGTAAGCTATTTTGAGATCATTTTTTGTTTGAATTTTGATATTTTTTTATGTATATTTATTTTTGAGAGAGAGAGAGAGTGAGTGGGGAAGGGAAAAAGAAAGAGGGAGAGAAGATCCAAAGCGGAGCTGTCAGCACAGAGCCCCACGCAGGGCTTGAACTCAGGAACTGTGCAATCATGACATGAGCTGAAGTCAGATGCTTAACCGACTGAGCCATCCAACCACCCATGACACTTGTCTATTATATCATTTTGGTAGGTAGACACCTATGCCTACTTAATGAACTTAATAAATTAACATAAAGTGCCTTTACATTTGACTAGAAACATGTATATACAAATAGCACTCTTTAACACTTTGTTTGGTTTTATAATATGTTTTCTGTAGCATACATGCATCTCATCTCTGTGATAAATGGCTCCTTTTCAAAATAATATCTCTTACCAGACAATAATAAACAAAGAAGGAATGTTATTTCTGATATGTTTTAGAGCTTTGCATATCTGCATCTTTCGATGCTTTGTACTCTTAAAAAGAATGGTTTTATAACAATATTGAATTTTTTTCTTTCAATTTTTTTTAATCTTTAATTTTGAGAAGAGAGTGTGAGTGGGGTGGGTGCAGAGACAGAAGGAGACATAGAATCCGAAGCAGGCTTCAGGCTCCGAGCTGTCAGCACAGAGCCTCACGTGGGGCTTGAACTCACAAACCATGAGATCATGACCTGAGTTGAGTCGGATGCTTAACCAACTGAGCCACCCAGGTGCCCCAAAAATATTGAGTCTTAAAGATACTTTTATGAGTTTAATATAATGACAGCAGTGGTTACATAAAACTTTATTAGTATCTATAAATATTTGGAAGATGGATAGTTATAGTAAAAATCTAACACTGGCCATTTATTACGCATAAAAAGATCTGCATTTTTTAGGTTTTCTAAGTGATACTTAATAGTTGAAATTGAAGTGTGCTGGAAGACTTATAGAATCTCACAATTTTTGAGGGAAAAATCTTAAATGATCAAGTTGTCTAAGTCTGATTTTAAAAATAAGTGATTGAAATTCCTAAAGCTTAAATGACTTAAAGTCATGCATTTAGTGGAAGCAAAACAGAACTAGAACCTAGATTATATGATTCTCTACAGATTTATGAAATTTTGTGGAATTTTCCCCTCATGGTAAAATTAAGTGGTTCATTACGAAGCATTGCCTTTTTAGCTTGGTTTTGTGTTGAAAAGCAAGATTGGTGTTTAGTATGTGCTGTGTTTATATAACATTATATACTTTGTATACCTCTAATTAGCATTTAATTACAAATAATTAGAGCTGCTCAGAGCTATAGCCAGTATCTTTCAACTTTGAAAAATATGGCAAATATTCACTAACTATTTGTCGAATGGATGTCAGGTTAGTAAATTCAGAGAGATAAAAGAGAGGTAAGGATGAGGGGGAGGAGGGAGAAAGAAAGAGAGAATCTTTAGCTCATCACTTCATTCGGTATTGCAAAGATTTCTCTGTAGGTACAACTGACTTCCTATCGTCACTTCAACTGATAAATATCAATTACTAGGCTATAGGTTAAAATATAATGCTGTTCTCAAGGATACATTTTCTTCTGAAAATATTGCCACACGCTTGATGAATTTATTTGCATGTGTGGGACCTTTTGTCGTGCAATGAATGCAGGAATGAGTGACTGTTCAGCAGATATTCCATTCCTACAGGAAATGTAAATTGAACGCGTCCTGTGCTCCAGATACTGTGTTGAACATCAGGGATCCAATTCTGAAACAGACAGTGGTGTCCTGACCCTTCGGGAACTTCAAAGATAGTGACTGGGCTGTAGCCATGATCGAAGAGTTTTGCAATGAGTCACTCCGGACCAGGGGCGGGGGGCGGAGGACCCTTTAGGGGGTGGTTGAGATTTTTCCAGGGTTGGCTCCAGGCAGTCCCAGGAGCCTCGCTGGCTGCTGCTGGGCTTGTCCTCTGGCTTGGGCACTGGCCCTTCCTCACGTTAATTCTCATGCCAGGTTTTAGGAACTAGGCCACATTCTGACAGAACTGCCAATGAGCTCCCCTTCTTGCCACGCTCCAGATGGGCCATTGGGTAATAGACAACAAGCTGTGGTGCCTTCTCTGCCAAGCCACAGGCTGTGAAGATGGAGGGGTGGAGGATGCTCACTTCCTTCCCCACAGCGCGTCCATAGTGTCAACCCATTCTTCATTACGCTAGGGAAAGTTGGCTGTTCCATGTCCGAGAAATTTAGGAATGATCATTATTATTACTTTCCTGAACTTCATGCTTTAACTTTGGTTTGGGAAATGTATGGACTAGTGGAATAGCACACTCTGCCCATTTTATTTAAAACCAGGCACTACTCTAATACACACACATGCACAGAACTCCAAGAATAATTAAAAAATAAGTTTTTGAATTCATAAAGCCCCAAGACTTAATTGCACCTGTAAAAATACCTTCAAACATCTGCCTTTAGAACAGTAAAAGTGTTCCTGTGTTTCAAACTATAAAGAGAACTTTTCTGCCCAGAAAGCTCTGGGCAGTTTTAACTTAGAATTGGTTTTAATTGGCTGAATTACCGATGCCTCAAGAAACGGGGTTTTAAGAGAGAAATAAGGAATCAGACTTAAGTGCACACTGCTGGACTGAAGTACTGTAATGTATTTCTTCTTGGTAAGCTTGCCTTACAACCACCTACCCATTAATATGAGCTTTTACATGTTTGATAAGGAAAACAATTTCTTGTTATCCAAAATAGCTTCTAATGTGGGTCAGATTATTGATGCAGAACGTTAGACACTCCTTTTACGTTTCAAGGACCATCGGTGCTTTGAAGTACCAAGTGGCCTTTGTTTTTCGTTTAAGGAAGGAAACATGAGTCCAATTCTTCATTGCTAGTTAGCTGTTTAATAATTTAACATAGAACATGTGATGCCTAGAAAATAGATTTTATTATTACTTTTTTAGCCACATAGGCTAAAAGAGATGAGTCCAAATGGAAAGCTAGTCAGATTTCTGTATTTAAGCAAACATATTCTTCATACATTCTAGTGGTTGTTTTAATATTCTGCCAGTGAGATTGACCAAAGAATATATTAGATGGGTTTCTGAATTGTTTTCCAAAATTTAAATAGCTTGATTTTCTCAAATTGTACAAATAACTGTTGATTAAAATTCAACCAACATTGAAAAGTAGAAGGAATGAAGTGATAGTCTTTCCAACATCACTACATAGAGAGATAGATAATAGAAAAAGAAACAAAGAAAGCAAGAAAGAAAGAAAAAGAAAAAGAGAAAGAGAGGGAGGGAGGAAGAAGAAAGGGAGGGAGGGAGGGAGGAAGGAAGGAAGAAATGATTTTGATGGACATCCCCCTCCCCTGCCCCCCATCAATGTATACACATACAAATGAGGGGAAGGGTTTTCACTGCCCTGTTCACAGTGCTCTTCTGTTCTCTGTGGGGTTTTTAACAGAACAGTATATTTCTCACATCTTCACACATCAGTAAGTACTAATCCAGTGACATTGAATGGCTAAAGAACATTCTATTCTAGATAAGCATTGCTGTTGGTCTAACCAATCTTCTACTATGTCTAGCTTTTCACTCTTTTAGGTAAGACTGATAATCCTTTAAAACAAGATGCTTTTCTTTCTGCATTGAGTTTTACTTTAAGAAACAGAGAGTGAATATGAGATAGTTGATGACTTTTAAGAATCAGTTTATGAGGCGCTTGGGTGGCTCAGTCGGTTAAAGTGTCTGACTCTTGGTTTCAGCTCATGTCATGATCTCATGGTTCATGAATTCGAGCCCTGTGTTGGGCTCTATGCTGTCAGCGCAGAGCCTGCTTGGGATTCTCGTTCTCCCTGTCTCTCTGCCCCTACCTCACTTGCACTTTCCCTCTCTCTCAAAATAAATAACAAACTTAAGAAAAAAGAACCAGGTTTATAATAATTTTAATGAACAAGTTCCCCCCACCCTACCCTCAGAATGAGATCGTGAGAGTCCAGTAATCATTATCAGTGACTTAAATGTTTGAATATAAGTTAGGATAAACTTCCCATTACTTGTGGGATATTTTTCCAATGAAGTCCCCACACCTTTTCCCTCAGAAACAGCCACACTACCTAACCTGGAAAGTCCACACCCACTTGAAATGGGAACATTTGTGTCAAGAGCTGATGCTTCTTCCTTTCCTTTGATCAGACTGATTCCCATGTAGTTAAGGGCAGAGCCGTCAGCAGCATTTTATGTAAAATGACACAAACACTTTTGCAGAATAACACCACCTGGGTTGTAATGAAGTTGAATTTAGTCCGTAAGTGCAGAATGTAACACTGAAATCAAGGAGGCTGGCCAAATCAAGTCTCCAACTCCGATGTAATATGCAGGCCATTGAGGTGTCGGAGTTTTATTTTCTGTTTCCTTGAATTACCCAGACAACTAACTGTCTGAGCTCTCAGTTTCATGCTGTGAGTGGGAGTGAGAAATTGTGGGAAGTCATGGAAATAATAGACACCAAGATGCTAAAGTCTTGCTTCATGTTCCTGGCAATAGTCATTTCACCTGCAGAATAGTTGCTTTGGTCTGAAGTACACATGTCCTTTTCCCTGCTGGCCCTACCATAGCCGCCCCTGCATTCTGCCCTGCCTCGTGTTTACTCCTGCTTTGTCCCTTAGCTTTTGTTTAATGGTCACCCGGGAGGCACCTCTCCCTCCAAGGTAGCGCTCATCCGAAGACTCGGTCCTCCTCCCTTCCTTCTCTCCAAATAGTAACTACTTAAGTCTCAACAGGTATTAACAAAAACAAAAAGGAACCAAAAAAAAAAAAAAACCTAGCTCTGGGTCTGGTTTCAGATCATAAGGAATCTTTATATCCAATTTATTCCAGAAAGGATTGAAAACAACAAAAATGCATACAACCAGATGCAGTTTGTTTTTAAATGAGGAAGTGAACAACTTGGGCCCATGGAAAATACTAATTAACATGGCCTTCGTTCTTGGCTTAGCACAGACGTGTCCAGATTTTTCTGAGAGTTGAGAGAGTTGGGGTGGTGGAGGAATGGAGAGTGGAGAAGATTGATTGAGTATCGTACTCCCAAGTTGCTTACTGCCAACTTTGACATCAATCAGCGCGTAAGCACTGACCAGAATGAGTGGGAATAAAGGGGTAGGACAATCCAGGACAAACTGAAAGTGGCCAGCGAGCCCTGGGGATGGATTTCCGGAGTATGAGTGGCTTTTTGCACACAGCCTGTGACTGATTATAAAGGGGTTGGTATGTAATCAGTAAGGAACAGATAACCCACCACACACACACACACACACACACACACACACACACACGCTCATTTTTTAGACGTTCTCACACTGCCCAAGGCTTACATCTCATTCTATAATCCGTGCCTCACAGTGCTGTCTAAGTTCCATTCCTACCAGAACTATTACTAAGCCTAGTGATTCCCAGATCACTTCTGGTCATGATTTGTAATCTTCTCTGTGGGAGTCCCATGTGTCCCTCTGCTCAGGGCTTGCACTCCATCTTTACTCTGTAGCTGTTCAGCAGGACTGTATCTCTGGGCTCTTTGTCCTTTGGGGAAGGAAAGCATTTACATCCTTATCCTGCTGCGCTTTTCTGACCTAGTTTAGGCTGTTGTCTCTTATTTGCTTCTGTTGCCCCGACTGGAGATTTCCATGGCATTGATTATCAAAATTCCACCTCAACCTATTGTTTCCTTTCTTGTGGTGTGTCTGAGATGTATTGTTTAGCTTATGATTATGGATGAATATCTACCTAGGTGCACCCCAATTGCTTCAATTAGGTTAACACTGTGACTCCCAAGGTCTACTGTTGTTCATGATCTTGACAATTGGCACAACTATCCATAAATCCTGCGTCTCCATAATCAGCACTTGCTTGTCTTCCTTCTATTTTAGACATTTAACTGCCGATTGAACTTCTACCTGTGTTCCTGTTTTTGGTATAAGTGAGTACTCCTTAGCTTGGTGTAAATCATTAGAATATATACCTTGTATATTAAATGAATAGTAGAATGAACAAGGCTTCCTCACCGTGGACAATCTTGGACACCTCAGATCAACAGTGTCATTCTTATTCACAAGTTCTCTTTGGTGTCTTAGATTTGCTAGGTGATCTGTCTTCCCCAGTTATTTGGAAGGCAGCTATGCTCACCACTATACCACCAATGCACGCTTCCGCAGTTATTTGATTTTAGGCTTGCAAATGGAAGGCAATATAAATACATGGGAAGATTCATAGTACAATTTCTTTTAAGAAAAGAGGGAAACTATTTGTTCATACTCTCAGTGGGCATTGCGTTCCTTAGTGAATTATCATTTTTACTTTACCATGGCTATATTTAAGTAAGAGCTTTTAATGTCATGGTGTATAAATTCATATTCAGAATTTCTGAGAACTTTACAGATTACATGTTTTTTCCTTTATGAAATAAAGAGCCATCTAGAGAGAAAAACTTTCCACCATTAATTCCAACTCCTTCCCCTCTCAATTTCTCAGAACATCAAGGAGAATTTAGACTGCTGACAGGCAAAGCCAAGAAAGAGGGAACCAATCATAAGATAGAGCTAAAAGATTGTCATTAGTTCAAAGAAAAACACAGAGGCAAACTTTCAGCAGATTCATTTGCTTCTTTTTTTTTTTTTTTAATTATTTGTCCGCACTTTTCCCACGGGGGAGAAAAGTTACTGTAGCTTCTACCTAGTTACGTCTACCTAGTCCCTTCTGATTCTAAACTTCTGCATCCCATTCTCCATGTAAGATAAAGGAGACACTAAAAAGAGATTTTTGTTCGCTTTTGTTTTCTTATCAGGAAACATTTATATTTCACCCAATGATTCCCATTTATTAGCCATTTAATTAAAAATTATTGCTTGGATGGTACATTTTATATTATACTCTAGTGTCTGAAAGAAAGCTGTGCAAAGGTGAGATTTGTTTGGACTCTCAGTCCCTTCTCAAATAGGTGGTAGCAGCTGTTCTTTGTCGCCTCTCGCCATCTGTTGTCTTGTTTTGTCACCTCTGCTAAGGTTTTCAGCACAACACGTCTACCTTCTTGCTGTTAGGCTGTTCATCTTTGTTACTATATGTGAAGCCTCAGGGTTTGTCAACTGCTACTCCATCTAATACATTGGTCAGTCCTAGCTAATATTACTGGGCTACGCTTGCCTTTGCTGCTGCTAAAGGAGAGACATTTTACATAAATTACTGAATGTTCTCAAGAAGACATTATTTTGGAATTCAACCCAACCAACACTTTACATTATCCTATTGGGTCTTATGTCTGTACTTTATCTCCTACTTTTTACCTACTGGTTATTGTTCTGTGTATTTAACACTCATCTGTTGACCTGTAATACCTTATTAGAGTGCCAAATACACAACTGAATGCTTGCCATTGCTTTTTGGTGATAAGCAGACAATAGAAGACAGGGTGATGTAAATAAAAATAATAACCCTAAATACTCAACTCAAGTGAACCTGACCAGTGGATTTTAATTCTTACTGTAGACAGGCAGTAGAGATTCAGTTATGTAAATGGTCAGTATTGTGATCAATAGTTTGGAGATTTATACCAAAGGAATTGACCAAGTCTCATGTAACTATTTGTAGTTTATTCATCCTGTCTGCAAATTCAGGGAGAAAACACTGATGTATCTGGTTGTGGCAAATGATGTCCGGAGTACTAATTCCAAGATGCATGTCTATCTGATGTTTTAAAATAAATTTACCTCCATATGCTTTGAGGGAAAACATCATGTTGTTCAAAACTCAAAAGTCTGTTGGTTTACTAAAATATCTAGAATCTTCCAGCACAGTGCATTTAAATGGGATCCATCATTTCACATTAAATTTAATAAGAGTCCTTGTCTTACTCCTTTAGGAGCTGGAGGTATTTTTAGTTCTTTGATCTGAAAGTGTCACCTGTGTAGAACTGCTTAGTATGTCAAGAGAGTGTGGGTGTGTGATAACCTAAGGCCATCAGATAAGTAGATCCAAATAAACTTGCAAAAACAAAACAAAACAAAACAAAAAAACCCCAAATGCCCCAAAACCCATTCTTCTTTGTATTCCAAGCACTTAATACAACAACCCACGGAGATGTTTTCCTTGGCGGGCTTACAGAGCACTTATCAGCCCAGGGAGTCACCAGTCTGAAATTTATGACAGTTCGAGAGACGTACAAGGGCATGGATTTCCTGCTTTATTTAAATAAATTCAGAATGATAATTTTCATCCCGTAGGAATTTTCATTATTGAAATTATTAAACAAACAGTAAACTTTCCTAGGTTGGGTGGCTTATATAACTTCTATGAAGCTTAAAACTCAAATCCCTGTGTTTGTTCTCTTTATTTTTTGAATATTGTAGAAGACTCAGAAGAGGCCTTTGATCTCTTACAAAAGACTATATGACATCACTTGAAATAACTAATTATTCTGTTTCTCTCTGTGACACAGACGAACACAGCAAAACATCTGGGTTAACAGAGAACAGCTACATGAACAATAATGCTATTAATTATGTCGTAAAACCTCTTGTTGGTCAGTGTATTGCCTGTCAGTTATCAATCAGTTATTGAATATATATGTATATATTACTGATGCTTTATCAACCTGATTCTTTTTCTGCATAAAGAGCAGATTTACCCAGACACCTAAAAGCTGTTATTAGCTATCAGCAGTGGTGAGTAATTACCACCTTGTCCCTTCCTCTTGTGTTCTACAAAGAGTAAGCTTTTTTTTAATCTTACAAATTCAGAGTATTACATGTCCACATGATGCTAGTTTGAAAATGCCGAGCCTGAAACAATGTTTATTTTGGGGAGATAACTGCAAAGACATCACTGAGTTTGTGAAAAATTGACCAAAGTGGTTTAGTTCTCTAAATTATTTAAAGAAGAATAATCTTAATATTTTGATGTGTACATTCAGTCTCTGAATCCAAACTCCAAGGCTGAGCTTCTTCCTATAAGGTGTGTGATAACCTAAGGCCAGGAAATATTTCCTGCACTTTGTTTAATTATAATAAAAGGACAGTGCATTTGCTACCACTTCATCAACCCAGTGATTCTACTGAGTTAGAGGGAGCTCATGGATCAAGACTCAGTGTCGGGAAAGACACAAAAGAAGAAGGAGAAGGAGGAGGAGAAGAAGAAGAGGAGGAGGAGAGGAGAAAGAGGAAGAGGAGGAATTGGAGGAGGAGGAGGAGGAAGAAAAGGAAGGAGGAGGAGGAGGAGGAGGAGTTGGAGAAGAAGAAACATGCATATAAAAGAATATCCATATAAAGTGTAAATGATACTCAATACCATAGTTGCCATGGGGACTATGAAAGAAAAAGGAAGTATTTGTAAAGGAGAAAAACTTTCCATTTAACTCTAAACTATATTACATATTTAAGCATCTATTTTGCTTTTTTCCCTCTTTTGAATATATTCCTAATAATTACAACAAAAGAAAGAATTCCTCACATGTGGCTAATTTCTCATTAGACACGCACCTTACAATTGGGTAATAGTTGATGTGGTCCCTGGAGCTTATCTGTACCTTAAGCACAATAGCTCTTTGAGCTACTGAGTTAAACCCAGCTCAACAGGTATTTATCTTGTACTTGCTAAACCACATAAATTTCATAAGGTAAGAAATTTGAGGGAAAGAGGAAGATACTTTCAAGAGTTTAATTTTTGGAACATGCTTGTCTATTTGATGTTTAAAGATAAATTTGCCTACATATTCTTAATGGGACACATCATGTTGCTCAAAAGTCAAATGTCTGTTTCTTTAATAAAATATCTGGAACTCTCCAGGGCAGTGAATGAAAAGGAAATGCACCATTTCACATTCAATTTAAGAAAAAATCATCCAGGGGCACCTGGGTGGCTCAATCGGTTAAGCATCCAACTTCAACTCAGGTCATTATCTTGCTGTCCATGAGTTCGACCCCTGCGTCAGGCTCTGTGCTGACAGCTCAGAGCCTGGAGGCTGCTTCAGATTCTGTGTCTCTCTCTTTCAAATGCACCTCCCCTGCTCACCCTCTGTCTCTCTCTGTCTCTCAAAAATGAGTAAATGTTTAAAAAATAAATCATCCATGTTGCTAAGATTTAAAGAAGATCGTAATAGTGGTATTATTGAACTTTATCTACCAATATGATATCTACATTTTTCCTAGCCATATGAAAGCACTCTTGCTCTGGGCACAGAAGTCAGGCAGTTTTTGCCTGTGCCTTTAATCTGCATTTCTATAGAGAACCAGTTCTTTATGAATAAACCAGTGCTCCAATGAGTTAGAACATATAATGCCAAATTTACCTAAGGCTATCAAAATTAACAGGAAGGGAAGATAATAGGAAGGAAGTTCTCTATTCAGTTAATTTTTAAAAGCTTTGTTTTATGAGTTCCACAGTGAAGAGGATATAAGTGAAACAGTCCTATAAAATCATGCTTCTTGGGGCACCTGGGCGGCTCAGTGGGTCGGACTTGCGCTCCAGTCATGATCTCATGGTTTGTTAGTTTGAGCCCTGCGTCGGACTGCATGCTGACAGCTCAGAGCCTGGAGCCTATTTTGGATTCTGTGTCTCCCTCTCTCTGCTTCTCTCTCTCTCTTTCTCTCAAAAATAAATAAACATTAAGAAAGTTTTTTTTTTTAAATCATGCTTCTTGTACACTTTCCTTTTCTGCTTATATAGAACACTTACCTTGAGCATAACTACACTGTTAACAATTCCAGGCTCTATATGTAGTGGAAGGCTCAAAGAAATAAGAATAATAAAGTAGAATCAAGTTAAAATTGTATAACAGTTTTAAATATAAGAAAATAATCAAAAAATATCTATCTCTTCATGCAAAGTTGGCCTTTGGGTATATATCAATAATTACTTGTTTGTGTTTGTTTTTTATTGGAGTATAACTGACATATGGCATTATATCAGTTTAACGTATACAATGCAAATGATTTAATATTTGTATATATTGTGAAATGATCACCACAGTAAGTCTAGTTAATATCTACCACTACATAGAGTTACAGAATTTTTTTTCTTGTGATGAGAATGTTTAAGACCGACTCTTTTAGCAACTTTCAAATATATAATATGCAGTATTATTAACTGTAATCACCATGCAATACATTATATTCCCAGAACTTGTTTATTTTATAACTGGCAGTGTACCTTTTGACTCCTGTTTGCTCACCGACCGACCCTTGTCTCTGGCAACCACTATATACCACATTTTCATTATCCATTCATCTGTTGATTGACATTTCAGTTGTTTCTGTATCTTGGCTATTATAAATAATCAATAATTAATTCTTCTTTAAGAAAGACCCAGATCATGGGGACTATTTTTTTTTTAAGTTCTCCTTCAGGTGCACCCTTTTGGAAAAGAAGCACAAGGAATACAGAAAAAGCCTGTTGGGTCAGGCTCAACTCTTTACCTGTGTTGGCCATGAGTAGACCACCCAGCTCAGCTTCTCATCTCATTCCTAGGTACATATATAAGGCAAAGTCCCCAGTTAGTTACTCAGGGTATAAAATATTTGAAGCTTAAAAGCATGGAATTTCAGAACTGGTTAGGACTGTAGAGATCATGGGCCCAACAGCAGCATCGTACAGGTGAGGCAGAATTTGAGCTTTGCCAAAGCCTACCCTTTGGGTTCGCTGCTCTTATCACTTTCTCTTTATAATGTTTCCAAAGTTCCTAGTAAGGGCAAATGCAGAGCCAAGTACATTTTTCTACAACAGCTCTGTTAACAGATTTCTGTTCTAGTGATTCCAGCTTCATGAAAGAATATAGAGTTTCTGGCAAGACGGTTTGGAAGAGCTTGTGGCAGCATTTTTAAGTATTATGATAAAAAGAGATCAGTGATTGCTCATTTATTCATCCACTCACCACTTAATAAATTTCTACGATGCTACCAGAGACAAGGTTGTCAGCAAAGGCTTGTGTGAGAGTTAACATTTGATCAGAGACATGAGTGAGAAGGATACGTCTTTGAAATGGGGAAGGACATTCCAGGCTACATAAAAAACAAACATAAAGCATTGTGGAACATGTTTTGCTAGTATATCTGGAGGATGAGGCATAGAATTAAGTGCCGTGCTTTAGAAATGTTCAGGTTGAGTTGTTATGAGATCTCCAGTGGCAACGTTGAGAAAGCTGTTTCATCAAACTGCAGCTCAGGGGGGAGTTCAAGACTGGGGGTAGATGTTTGTGATGTAGGGGCATAAAGATGACATTTATCTGGATGAGACCTCCTGTCGGAAAACTGTCAGCAGAGAAAGAAGTGATGACTGCTCATTTGGTCCTCCCCAGTATTTGTGGTTTTGTGAAAGGACAGGAGATAACCATGGGAACTAGAAAGGGGGATAAGGAAGACACAACAAAACAGGAGGAGAGATGACTTGGAATCTATGTCAATAGAATTTCCAGAATCAGGGCATAACTATGAGAGATTATATAATCCTCTACCTGTGAATTAAGCTTCAGGTTTGGTAAGGTGTAGGTGTCACACTGACAAGAATGTTTTCATTGACTGTTTTGGGGACAAAAGCCTGGCTGGAGTAAGCTCAAGAGAGACTGGGAAGTAAGGGAATGTGAGTGGCTCAGTCAGTTAAGCACCTGACTTTGGCTTAGGTCATGATTTTGTGGTTTGTGAGTTCTAGCCCCATGTCAGGCTTTGTGCTGATAGATAGTTCAGAGCCTGGCGCCCATTTTGGATTCTGTGTCTCCTTTTCTCTCTGCCCCTCCCCCATTCATGCTCTGTCTCTCTCTTTCTCAAAAATAAATAAACATTAAGAAAAATTTAAAGAAAAATCCTTGGAACTTTTTCATTACAAGAGAGTAGGGAAAATTGATGGTAGCTGGAAGGAGACATGATATCATGTCATGGGAGGCATTTACTTAATGAACGGATTTTAGTTATTTTTAGAATAGATTTATGGCATGATTTAATAATTTAAAATAATGACTGTTTCCTATAGGTTGAGTCCCATGCATTACCAAACACAAAGTTTCCTGAAGATTTCATAGTTTTATTGGATATCCCATTTAGAATAAACCCTACAGACAGTATGGTCTGATCTCTTCTTAGACCAACTACTCTGTCAAGAACACAGTGCATTCCATCTTTGGATAGACTGAACAGTCAAAGCCAAGTTCTTCATGTGTACCCAACAGAAATGCCTTCTTACACTTCAAGTGGGTGCTGTGGTGATCCAAATAGGCCACACAAACCTTGTCTAGCTCTTACTGCACATGAGTTTCTGGTCTTCTTGGTATTTCTTTTTTCCAGGCTAATGCTTCCATCCCCTCTCCACTCCTTGCATAATATTCACGTCCCTTTGCCAGTCCCACAGCAGTTCCTTTCTGGTGGCCCCCGTCCCCCATAAAACAGTATCACCAGCAGATTTCCTTTGTGGACCTCACCTCCTCCCTTATTCCCCTTATGCCTCTCCAGAATCCAAGTGAATAGGAATGTGAAAAAAGGGAGTATTTTCCTCATCCAAAATATTGGTAAAAGAAGTTAATAAGAAGGAGAGTTTGGTGTGGAGGAAGCCATGTTGTCTTCTCCTGACCTGAGTGATGGAAGAATACTTGTTTGTGGAGTCCTGCTTTACGTATATGCTGAGAACACATCTAGGCACTTTGCTTAGCGGTCTCTTGCATTTTCACAATGCTCTAAGCTGGTGTGTCCATCCTGTTCAGTAAATGGGAAAACAAAGGCCCAGAAACTGTAAATAAAAATCATCCAAGCAACATTATTTGCAAGTGGCCCCTTTGACATTAAAACCAAAGTCAGTTTGACCTCAGAGGTTTCTTTTAGGCCTGACCTGGGTACTTCTCAATGTACTCAGATCCCAGGAGCACCTTGGATCTTATCCTTACTCTGTGGATCTCTCTTGAAGGTGTGTTGTTTCTTAATGCATTGCAATATGCATTTTCCATTATAGTATGGGTTTCATTGTCCTATACGCTCCAGAGGTTTTATTCTGTAAAATATTTTATATTTTATATTATTTTATATTATATATATATTATTATTTATATTTTATATTGTAAAACTATATTATATTCTTCTATTGAGTATCTTCTCTGGTCTGGTACTTCATTAGAAGATGCTAAGCTGGGAAAAACTCAATTCTTGCCCCCAAGAAATTGATAGTTCTGTAGAAAAAAGATAATATAAATACACAAATAATTACCTAAGGTGAAATATGAGGTGTGAGCATGCAGAGAGGCACTAATAAATTCTCTGCTCTCTAGATCTATGTACAGAATTGGAAGGACATGATCAAGTAGAGGATCTTGACATTCTCCATAAGAAAGTTAAAATATCAGATGAATTTGAAAGGATGAGTGAGTAAGATTGTTCACAGGAAGATATATATCTTGTGAACAGCATGAACCATGGGGTGGAGGTAGGAAAGGCTAAGAGAAGTCAGAGGACAGTCTGATTTCGTTCAGCTGTAGGAAACGATGCATGTGGGAAAGGTCAATGGCAGACAAGTGAGGAAAACCAGGAGCATATTGACAAAGGTATGGCTTTTATTTTGCACCTGGTAACAAGGAAGCCATACAGGATTTATTTTTAAGAAAAGTAACAATTTTACTACATATAGGAGGCTCATTGTGTGAGGGTGAGGGGTTGGTTTTGTTTTGGTGGTTAAGAGAAATTATATTTGTAATTATCTTAAGAATAATTGTTTTTTGCCTCTATGATACTGTGCAAAAACCATTTAACATAGAAGAACAGGTAATATGCTACAACCTATTCAAAGTATGGCCTATTGGGAATTGCTGGATTTGCCCCATGAATTACTTAACCTACAAACCTTTTTTTGCCGTTTGAGACATTGTTGTATCTTCAGGTGATTATTTCATAAGATGAACACAATTTACAAAGTTACTGGTAATAAGAAATAAGTGAAATTTTAGGGGAAATTAGGTCTAATTCCCCTAGGAAGCAAAGTTTTCTTTTTATATATTAAGATTATAGATTTAAATGAACAAATACACTGCTGAAATATGAAAGACTATGTATAAGAAATGATGATTGATTCAACTAAGATTTGCTAAGTTATTATTTCATTTTGAGTTAATATTACAAGCGAATAACTGTAATTCATGTTTAGTTTAAAAAGCTCACACTAGGTTGTCATACTGGTCCTTTGCTGTCTCCCTGATGTCCCTTAGGATTAATGATTCTTGCTTGTCTCAAAGCTGTCAAATATTAATGCTGTTTTAAATTGATGGATAAAATGTGGACTGCAGACTGAAATGAAAAGTCCCCCTTCGGTTCTATTTTTGTACCTTTCAGGTTGTAATTTATGCCACATGCCTCTATCTATTGAGATCCATTTATTATCCAAACTCATTTTTTGATTGATTTTCTGGTAAGAGGATGAAATTGTTTCACATTAATGGGTTTTTATTTAAAGCTCATAAAAGACACATATTTAAAAGAAACTAGATTTATATGAAATTTCCTAGTAGGGAATGGTTTTCTGAGATTACTAGTAGTAGTTCCTAGAGAACCAAGACTATTTATAGAATATTCCTTTATTATGTACTTCTTCGGTAATCCGATGCTAACACGTGGCTAACAAATAGCTAACACATCTCTTGTAAAAGGAAGGATTGAAAAACAAGCATTTAAAACTCTGGGCTTTTCCCAGATTTGCTCTTGCAGTCTACTAGCTGAGTAGCTCCTCCTATGTGGCTGGAGAGGGGTAAGCCGGCTGTCTCAGAAGGTGCTGTTAGGTACTGGGTGCTCTCCCAAGGACCTCACTGGGTAAATCTCTCCAGGACAGTGGTCCCCGCAGGCCTGTGTGGATGCAGAATAAGGTAAAAGTCTGGTAGGAAACTTCTATAAAGCATGGCTGCATATCTCCTCTTGTCCCCTGGAACTACAAGGGGAGGGAGCCTAGGCATGTGTGTTTTGAGAAAGCTCCTCTGATAAGTCTGATATAACCCACCTCTCTCTCCTCCCCAACACCAGCATCCATAATGTAGGAGTGGCTAGGCCTTCTGAGAGGACTCTTTTTCCCTTCTCCAAGTTTAATCTTGACCTTGCTTGACTTAGAACCAAGCCAGCCTTTGGCCAGGGCTCTCAATGGCTGTCCAACTTGTATCTACTCAGGAGCTGAAACCATAAAAGAACCTGGAAGACGGTTCCTGCCTTTTTCTCTGGTAGTGCATCAATGACCACTTCAGTCTTAGAATACTTTACATGCTGCAAGTTGTCAACTGTAGGTAAATGACCTATTTAACACAGGTCTATTTAGACTCTATTATTTATTATATAATAAACTTCTGTGCCCTTATTGCCTAGCACAGAGCCTCAACTTTGCAGTTTTTGAACAGTGTCTGTGGTTCTTGCTGTCGACATTGACCTTGTTTTAGTCCCTATGGTCTGCCTTAGCCCTCAATCTAATGAGGCATCTGTATCCAATGAAGTAGGTGCATGGTTGGTGTTGGAAAGACTTGAAGGCCAGTGGACCTGTTTAAGTCTATAGGTTCTTTGAATAAAGGATAAAAATGAAATATTTAAAAAAATTTGTGGCATCTATGTGTAAGAGAGGTGGCCAATAACATTTTGGTATCATTTTTCCTAAACAGAACAACATGTACAAGCTCAAGGTAGGAGTTGACTTCTTTTATTCGGAGTGTCTATCCACCTGACTTTATAGTGATGTACTATTATCCTAATCATAATTTCTGATAGTTGAATTCCATATCACAAAAGGAATTTTGTTCAGGCAAAAGGTCTGACCTAACACACATTACTAATGACAACCCAAGTATTTTAGCCCCTTACCCAGTGAGTGGTGTCCTAACCCCCCATAGCTGTATTGCCACAGAGATTTTGCATGAGATAGAGGATGTGGGAAGGAAAAAGAGAAGAAGATATTAAATAAGAGGAACTTGCTAAAGAGATTAAGTTCCCTTTTTACTCCTTTCTTCTTGAACAGCTCTTAGTAGCACACCTTTTCATTATTCTGCAGACACCCTCTACTTTTCTGATACTCATTATTTTGTATGATTGAATTGTATTTTCTCCAATCATTTCTTCTTTTCAGTGATATTTATCACAGTGAAACTTTGGAACAATCTAAATGCCTACAAGTGGGAGACCGTTCAGATAATTAAGGACAGCCGTACCTTGGGACCATGGACAGCCTTTAGAGCAATGGTGTAGGAGTTCCAGTAATGGCTTGGGAGAAAGGGTGTTTTTATTTTATGTCTCCCTGAAATTTATCAAAAACAATGAAAAGGAATGAAATAATGGTGGGAAAAAAATCTCTAAGGATGAAATTTGAAGTGAGGTTTGTGAGCAAATGGCTAAGAAAGAATTCTTGAGACATTTTGGTGCAATGAGGGGACTTTATTATAGCCCAGGGACAGGACCCCTGGGCAAAAAGCTGCCCCTGCAGGTGTGAGGAGGACTGATTATGTGTTTTTAAGTTTGTGGGGGGAGGGGGCATAGAGATAAAGTAAGTTTCTAAGGAATTCTGGAGCAAGGCTTTTTGGGCTTTGAGAGGCCAGCTTCTGGGGAGATAAGCTTACTTGACTGGGGCACCCGGGTCAGTGGGTGAAGCCTCTGACTCTTGCTTTTGACTCTTGATTTCGGCCCAGGTCATAATCTCACAGTTCATGAGATCGAGCCCCAAATCTAACTCCTGTGCTGACAGCACCCTGCTTGGGAGTTTTTCCCTCTCTCTGCTTTTCCCCAACTTGTGTTTTCTCAAAAAAAAAATAAGGTTACTTTGCATCTTTAATAAAACATAAACATAAACGAGTTAAGGCGGCGTGGAGTTCCCTGAGGAGAGTCCGTGGCTCTGCATGTTTCGGGGGTCTGTCGGTGGCTGCAAGCTGTTAGGAAATTTCACTTTAAACTGCATTTTTCTTGCCTTTGTTTCTCATATAACTAGTAAACGTAAAAACAGTTACATCTAACTTCTCTCAAAATATCTGCCAAATCGTAGTGACATTTGGATCAGCTCAAGTGAAGAGCGTTGAGAATCGGTGCACACTTCTCCAAAATTCAAGCAGAGCATGATCCCCTCTATTTTTATTTCTCCCCCCTGATCATGTTCATTTAGAAAAATATGTGTGAGGTCATATACAGAAAAAAAATCTACAAAAAAGTTATGAGAGACCATTGATACCATCAGACATTGGGATATAGTTAACAACCACAGTAATCTAGATAGCTACATCCTTGGAGCAGACTGCAGTCTGAAATAGGCCCATAGACTTAGGAGATGGATATTCATGAAATTATCTGGAGACAATTGGATGAATGTGGAAATGGGGAGAGAACCAGCTGACTTATTACTTCATGTCTTCACATTTCACACATGCATAATTATTCTCTCTCTCTCTCTCTCTCTCTCTCCTCTCTCTCCCTCTCTCTCTCTCTCTCTCTCTCTCTCTCTTTCTCTCTCTCTCACACACACACACACACACACGCACGCACTGGACCAAGAATTAAATATGTTTATTTGAAGTTGATATTTTATAAGCTATTACCACTTAATTATTTGTGATTTTACATGGTTAAAAGCATACTTTATTTTTTTTTAATTTAAAAACATTCATTTATTTTTGAGAGACAGAGAGAGACAGGGCACGAGCAGGGGAGCGGCAGAGAGAGAGAGAGAGAGAGAGAGAGAGGGAGACACAGATTCGGAAGCAGGCTCTAGGATCTGAGCTGTCAGCACAGAGTCTGATGCAGGGCTCAAATCCATAAACCGTGAAATCATGACCTGAGCCAAAGTCCAGTGCTTAACTGACTGAGCCACCCAGGAGCCCTGGTTTAAAGCATATTTTAACACACACACACACACACACACACACACACACACACACTTCATTCTTGAAGTAGTGTCTGCATATGTAAGAATGTGTGAGCATATATCAAGTCGTTATATTAATCAGTACAGTAAAAATGTAAGGATAAGCAAGAGGCTATTAACATATTAACATTTAGATAGATCTATCAAGATAAATTAAGTAGAAAAAGACAAAATATAATCTAACCCTATTTGTGGTCTCATTTTTCTTCTCTCTCTCTCTCTCACTTGCTCATCAAATTTATTAATGCTCTGTCAGGCACTATTCTAAGTGTTTTACTTGGATTATCTTATTCAAACCTCACAATAACCTTAAGGAAAGCTGTTGGTACTATGTCCCCAGTTTAACCAATGAGGATTTTGAGGCATAGAGTTTAGGACTTTGCCAAAGATCACAGAGCTGGGGCATGCCAGAGCTGGGGTTTGAAGCCCGGCAGTCTGGGCTTCCGAGCTTATGTTCATGACCTTTGGGCAATGATTTCCTGTGCATAGTGCATGAACACACATCACACAGATTCACATGTACAAAGTGTTTGAAAGAATATAGCATTATAGTCTCTGGATAGGATCGTATAAGTAATTGTTTTAACTTACAAATTTTCTACATACATTGTTTTACAACACATGTGTGTTTTCAGCATGACATTTTTAATAGGGTGTTTTTACTTAAATCCTACTTCTGTATGTAAATTATACCTTCTGTGGCCATTAGATGGTTCTGCTGTGGTATTACAGTTTTGTTTTTTAAATCAGGTATAATTATTATGTACTGTAAAAAACTCTAATGCACCTGGTCTGTTTTGTCCTCTAGTGGTGAAATCTAGTATGTTACCTGGCAGCTAGTATTTTAGGTTTATACTTTCCACGAAGAAAGAGATCAGATCAATGCTTTTTTATGTCGGTGTTCCCACATACCTTTTATCAGTCTGTTTTCTTGGGGAAAAATTGCACAAAAGGCAACTGTCTCTCTCTTAAGAGTGTCTGGGAATGTTTTTATTGCTTGCTTCAGGCTGATTCTTATCCTTACTAAGTGTTTAAACAGCAGATACCTAGTGCAGCTTTCTTAATTTAAGTTTCTGCCCTAGGTTACTTCATTTTTTTTCTCGTTTTTCACGATTCCTGACTTTTCTAAGAACACTAATTTTAATTTTGAGACTCAGTGGAATGGTAACATTTTAATTTGTCTCATGTTCATACTGCTTTTCAAGGCTTGATGACTGATCATCTTGGTTCATCCTTGTCAAAAATATGTTTATTGGCAGACATTTATCTGTGTTGTGATTTTCTGTGCTGATGCATAGAATGTTGTCAGAGGTGGCTAAATTTCATCATTTAGAAGTTATATTTCCTGGGGCGCCTGAGAGCTTCAGTCAGCTAAGCATCTGACCAGCTCAAGTGATCATTTTACAGTTCATGAGTTCAAGCCCCATGTCGGATTCTGCGCTGACCATTCAGAGCCTGGAGCCAGCTTCAGATTCTAGGTCTCCCTCTCTCTCTGCCTCTCCTCTGCTTGTGCTCTTGCACGCATTGCTCTCTCTCTCTCTCTCTCTCTCTCTCTCTGTCTCTCTCAAAAATAAAATAAACATTAAAAAAAAAGAATTTGTATTCCAAGTTTCCTGGACTGTTTTACGGGTGAACTCCTGACCGTTTCCCAGACACTGATCACGACCGAGCTGCTCCTGGCTCGTGGTCACAGCTCCTAACCGAGGGCTTCCACAACTTCTGATCTTAGAGGAAGTATTGTAGGAATTTCTTAGCACGTGAATGTCTTTTTTTATTCCAGTGACACTATGATGGAGTTATTTTTAGATGAATTTTTGCACTTTAGATTGGCAGGAAGATAGAAGCTGAGTGTTTGCTGGTCATGAAATATGTCAAGGTACTTTTTATCTCCTTCAGTAACTTGTGTTCCAAAAGCTTCTGCTGCTTCCATAGCAGTTACCTCGAGGTCTGCCTGCAAGGTCATAGCTTAAGAGTTGTGTCCTTGGCTACATATCATGGGTAATACTAACTCCGTGTTTGAGACAAAATCATTTTGCATCACACGGCTACAACAAAGTGTTTTATTTGTTTGTTTGTTTGTTTGGTTGCTTGTGGGAATGAATAGCTAGCCAGAGCCACACATCCATACTAATGTAATGTGTTTATTTCTTTAAAGCATTTATGAATCTTATAGAATTACATTACATTTTGTTTAGACACCAGGAGGAACTAGAAGGGAGACATAAACAGTACCCCACTGGCTGACAAAAATATACAAATGCAGTAGTTTCCCCTGAGCCACAGTTTTGCTCTCTGCAGTTTCAGTTACCCGGGGCCAACCTCAGTCCAGAGCAGATGGCCCACCTTCCGACCCGGCGTCGGAGGCTCGGTGGGAGCCTAACGCCGTATCATGCTGCGCGTGTCATTCACTTCACTTCAGCGCACCACGAAGTCATTTTGTCATCTCCCATTGTCAGAAGAAGAGTGCATAGAGTACAGTGAGACATTTTCAGAGAGACTCCTTTGACTTTTATCACAATCTATTGTTCTTCTTGTTCTATTTTGTTATTATTATTATTAATCTCTTTCTGAGCCCAATTTATAAATTAAACTTTATCATAGGTATGTGTGTGTAGGAAAAAACATAGTTAAGCAAGGTTTTGTTATATATAGTTTCAGACGTTCACTGGGGGTTTTGCAAGGCACCTCCGTTAGCTAACTAGATAACAGAGGAACTTCTGTAGATATTCTTCTCCAGTCTTGAGGAAAGCTTTATCTAAATACAAAATAACTAAATAGAGAGAAAATAGGCAGTTTACTTAGGTAATTTGTATCAATCTTTGACGATCAGTTTTTAGAAGGTTTGAGAAGCGTTATGGGAAAATGAATAAGTAGCATGAATCTTTATGATAAAATACGAGTGCATTATTATCATTTTGTTTCAGAAGTTTTGTATTTCCTCCACATGTGTTAGCCATGTTTCTGTGCTTTCCCTCCTGCCTTCTCTGTCTCCCCAGTGTTAGGGGAGGTGGTACAGGGTCATGGTGAAGAGGTCAGGCGCCGTGGCTATCCTGCCAGACTGGGACTCTCTCCTTTGCTGCTTCGTTGCACAACTTTGGATGAGTCAGCGAACCTCTCTCTACCTTTGTTTGGCTGTATATAACATGGTGTTACGTTAAGGGGAGGCTTCTGGATTTGTTATGAGGATTAAATGCTTATCCCCGTCGAGTGCCCGGAAGTTGTATGCACTGTGTCCCATATATGTGGGCTACTGCAGTACATGGACAGAGGTATATTCAGCTGTATCCACTGAACACTCGATGGTTGGAAGAAAGAGAATGGATGTTTGTCCAGCTGGTTCCGCATTTTCCCTCAGCGCCCCAAGGCCCGTGTGAAGAATTGATATGGGCATCCAAAGCCGACTCTTGCCTCAGTTTTCTCAACACCCCTGTATCCCTCCGTGCAGCCACCTCACCTCCTAGGCGTGATTCAAGGCTTAAAGATCAGCTTTTCATAGGAGGTGGCTGACCCAGGCTAAGTGTGTCAGTCTATGAAATTGCCTTCCTGTGACTGTTTTGACCTACAAAATTGGCAATTTCGTATGGTTCAACCTAATAAGCTATTGAGTGCTCAGCTGGAAAATTCTTGGGGTTTATTTCCCTTGCTTTAGAACTTAATTACTAAGAAAGATAAGATACTGTATATATTTTTCCTCACTGCTTTCCTCTCACTCCCGCCCAAGGAGTATGTTTTATGTTTTTTTCCTTCATTGTGTGGTAATGTCTATTTCTGAGGCAATTTTGAGTAGCAGAAATGTGTATTTGAGGACTCCATCCCTGCTCTCTGCCCTCCCTCGGGGCTCTAACCCACCCACATCTGCTCTCAGGAAAAGACCTAGTAAATTCAGTCATGCAGGGGAACAAGAGGCAAATAAGGCACAATGTTCTCCTCCAAAAGCTGTGTAGGTCTCAGTAACCACCATCCTGATTAAGGAGGGCATGAATCACAAATTACGGACTGAAAGGCTCTACAAAGTCAGTAGATGTTTCCATGGACCTAGAGGCTGGCCGTGGGGATTTGTGCAGTATGAGGTAGGAAAGTTCCTGAAACTTTTAAAAACATATGTGGCCCATTTACCTGCTTCTGGAGGTATGGAGTTCCCTGTTTCTCCTTATTTATTTATTTATTTTTTATTAAAACCTTTAAGACCGCATGTTGGGATTGTTGTAATCAAAGAGATAACATTTATAGATTTCTTATTATCTTATCAATCAATCTTAACAATCCTCACAGTAAGTGCCCTTAGGTTGCTGGTAGACACTATTATGATCACCATTTTAGGAGTGAGGAAACGGAGACTCGGAGCAGTGAGGTCACCTGCTTCAGGCCACGAAACTAGTAACGGAAATGTCACACTAGGTGGACAACTATGGATTGGGGTGTGGGAAGGAGAATGTTGACTGTGATGGTCTTGCAGGCCCCTTCCCTCTGAGATTCCTTGGTTTTAGGCTGTGACCTGTGAGGCCGGCATGTTCCAGAAGACCTGGCTTATGGTGGCTCTTTAATGAGGGTCATTATTTAGAATCTGAGTAGAGATAATTTATAATGTATTTTAATGTATTCTCTTTTACTGAAAAATAACTTTTTTAAATGTTTATTTTTGAGAGAGTGAGAGCATGCACAAGCAGGGGAGGGGCAGGGGGGAGGAGGACAGAGGACCTGAAGTGAACCCTGCACTGATAGCAGTGAGCCCAATGTGGGGCTCGAACTCATGAACCTCGAGCTCATCACCTGAGCTGAAGTCGGACACTCAACTGACTGAGCCACCCAGGAGCCCCTGAAAAATAACCTTTAGTTTGGTTAATATAGTACCAAGGAATAGCTTATTTACTGTCCTTTATCAATAAAATAATAGCAAAATGTATAATAAGATTTGTAACACTTCAAAAACCCTCTAATAAAAGGATTTATTTAGTTATAATAGCATGCCATGATTTTGTCCGTTATTATATTCATATAATGATTTGATAAAAACATTTTTAAATACTGAATGATTGTAGCGATCTACCAAATATTTAGAAACCATGAAACAAAATTTTATTGCAGAATTAGGAATATCAGCAAATGTTGAAATGGCCACAGTCCAAGTTGCCAGTCCTATTTGGAGTGCAGGAAACTGACATAACACAATTGTGCTAAAAAGGAAAGTGCAAATTTTGTGTTTGAGGCTACTCATAATTAAACAATAATGGGTCATTTATTTTGTCAAAAAAGAAGCATATTGTCTAGAAATTAGTAAATAAAAGCCAGTTTCTTATTAGATGGACTGCGACACTAAATTATATTTTGTGCTATATTCTTTGTGAATCAGCATAGCCATTTTACACTTCAAAAACCCTTTGAACTAGACAGTAATAGAATAAATTATCACAAGGTGATAGAACATGATTTGTTTCTGAGTTTCCTGCTGAGATTACTTTATATTTACAGTTGTCCAGGACTGCTATAAATTCTGTTTGATTTTCTTTTAAAGTTAACTGTGTGTGTGTATGTGTGTGCGTGCGTGCATGCGTGTGTGTAACACTTATCCATGAGCACTTTTCTGCAGTGAAAGGGGATGAAAACTGGCATTCTTACTGCCAGGAAAGATGTACCACTTAGTCGTACTCTGTCTGCATAGTAGGAGAACTACTATGAAAGTGCTACTGATTATGAGAGGAGGGAAGGTGAACTTCTGGGTTTGAAGATACAAGGGGAGAGCTTGCTCTTGAACTAGGTGCTAAGGAGAAAGAGGAGAATTTTCCCGGAAGCAATCACGGAGTTACCCAGGGTGGCAGGACCAAGCCGCATAGAGATGAGGCTGAGGCCACTGGAGGGAGGTCACGTCGCTGGGTGGGTGAAGGGTGGAGAGGGTCCAGTCTGGCAAAAGCTAGCTGCAGTGCCGAACAACTCGCTATGTGGGTTATTGGTGACATGACTAGAAAGTAGGTTGAGGCCAGGTTGGAAAAAGTTTGGAGTCCTGGGATCTGGAATAAGAACCCTGCTAGGCAGTGGTAACCCATTTTAAGGTGGCAAGGGAATGATGTTATCAGAGTTATGCTCTGAAAAATTAACCTTGTGTTAGTAGTATGAATCAGGTAGCAGAGAGACTGGAGTCCTGGGGGCCAGACAGATGCATAAGAATCAAGTCTTTACAAAACTCCCAAGCCCGGGTCCTACATTCTGATTCAGTAAGTCTGGAGGGGCCTAGATATCTGCAATATGAACAGGGTGCCCAAGTGACTCTTAGACTGGTGCAGTGCTGTGTCCCCTTTAAGAAACATCAAGGAAAGGGGGCGTGTGGCTCAGTAAGTTAACCATTAGAGTTCAGCTCAGGTCATGATCTCACTATTTGGTTCCCGAGTTCGAGCCCCATGTTGGCTCTCTGCTGTCAGCACAGAGCCCCCTTCAGATCCTCTCTCCTCATCTCTTTACCCCTCCCCACTTGTCCTTTCTCTCAAGAATAAGTAAACTTAAAAAATATCAAGGATGAGTTAAGAGGTATTTGAATTAAAACTGGAATGGAAGAAGCCTGAGGGTGGAAGGAATGACAACAATCAGTGGTGACAGTGACGTGAGGTTGAGAATTGGTGCCAGAGAGAGCCTTACCTCTGCTGAAGGTAACCGTATTCTACATGTTCAGTGCCTGCCTGAAGTCCCTGCCAGACACTAGTAGGACACGATGGGCACTCAGTGAATATTTGTGGAATGACACCATACTTTATGGGCTCAGAGACACCTGTATAGATCTGAGAAAATAGTTAAGTCACTCAGTTCCAGGTCCTGGGTGTCTTTGTGGCTGACAGAGCGGTCTTGAGGTCTTCCCCGTCCCTGGCCCTGTAGGCATCATCTCACACTAGTGCATGTGGACTTATGAGCTCACGCAGGCCATATACGTGTTGAGCCTACTCCAGTAGACCAGGAATTTAATTTAGGTACTCCAGTGCCGTGTGGGGGGAAAACTTAAAAAAAAAACAAAAACAAAAAGAAAAGTGTATTAATAGGGCACCTGGGTGGCTCAGTAGGTTGAGTGTCTGACTTCGGCTCAGATCAGATCTCATGGTTAGTGAGTTCCGGCCCTGCGTTGGGCTCTGTGCTGACAGCTCAGAGCCTGGAGCATGCTTTGGATTCTGTGTCAAACCTTCTCTCTCTGCCCTACCCCCTTGTGTGCTCTCTCTCTCTCTCAAAATAAGTAAACATTAAAGAAATTAAAAAAAATTAAAACAAAAAAGTTTATTCATATTTTTTTGAGAGAGAAAGAGAGCATGTGTGCCCACACAGGGGAGGGGCAGAGAGAGAGGGAGCAAGGATCTTAAGCAGGCTCCACAGTGTCAGCTCAGAGCCCTCGCATGGAGCTCGATCTCATGAACCATGAGGTCATGACCTGAGCCAAAATCAAGAGGGAGATGCTTCACCGACAGCCTCCCAGGCATCCCCTCCTAGGAAAACTTTTTACAAACTTTAAGTAGCTTTATAAGGGTAGATTTCAGTAGAGCTTACCAAGTGGAGAAAAACTGGTCAAGGAGAAAGTAAGAAATTGTTTAAAAAGCTGAGAGAAAGCAAAGTTCTAAGGTGTTGGCGGATGCCTCACGTGAAGGGCCTGATGGACCTTGGGCACCCTCTCAAGTCTACGTGCACATGTGTTCCGGCTAGCCACGCCTCTCTAACAAACCACAAAACCTTCATAGCAGAAAGCAATCACGTATGTTATTCTCACACATTTTGTGGGTCAGGAATTTGGACGGGCTGCAGGAGAGACTGCTCATCTCTGCTCCACAGGGCGTGGGTTTTCAGCTCCGAGATCGACCTGCTGGGGGCTGGAACCTTCTCTAAGCTCTCTTACCACAGGTAGCAGCCAATTCAGGCTCTTGGCTGGGGCTTTGAGCTGGGGCACCCCCATCTGGCCTCTCCGTGTGGACTGGTCCTTCTCTCAACATTGTGACTGGGGTCCCAGGGAAAGTGACCCCACGGAGAGCCAGGCAGAAGCCTTTTTGCCTTTGAGACCTAACCTCGGAAGTCACACGACATCACTCAGACACATCCTACTTGGCACTCCTACGGTGCCCAAATCCCACCCAGTTTCAAGAGAAGGGAAGACAGTCTCTCTCCCTCATGGAGCAGGTAGCAAGCTTCTGGAAGACTGTGTAGGACCAGAAATGGTGGTGGTGTCTTTTTCAGAAAATATGATGGTTAAAAGCAAATCCCGTATGTCACAAAATGTAAAGCATTGGAGCCTATTTAGTGGAAAGTAGCTGGTAAAGAATTATTATACCCTGGAGATTTACATTGCTTAGTTACAGACATTATGAAGTCCAATCTCTTCAGAAACAAATTAGAGTATTAAATTAACATCTGTTTCCAAAGACTTGATGGATGTTTAGGTAGATAACTTAGAAATAAAATGTGGCTCTTACAGTTAAAAAAATGCTAATGAAAGAAACAGAGAAATGACCACGATATAGAATATTATTAAATGAATTCATGAAGAGATATATGCACAGTATTTAGAGACCAAAATTCTTAATTATGAAACTTTGCAGGAATGCCCGGTTATCACTGTCACAGGGTTAACTAGCGTACAAGCATCCAAAGTCAGCAACCTTGGAATCAAAGTCAGAGTGTTAGAATTAAAGAATATGAAAATTTATATCTCATGAGTTTAACACAAGAGTAATCGTTTGCTGTCCTTTGGGGGCTGATGATAGACAAGAACTGTTCCTGCTGTCTAGATTTGCATATTTAATAAAAGAATGACACTTTACAAATATACAGACATACACAGACACACGCATGTACTCCCACACCCTGTGTCACATTACAGGTTACATAGGGAAGGGAAAAGCAGGGAGTAAAGATGTGGGTCTTGTTCCAAGAACTGTTTGTTTCTGGCGTTGACTCTCCAGGAGAGCCCTATTATCTGCTCTAAGTCTTCTTATAAAAGTAGGTAAAATTTTGTGTAATAAATAAGTAAATAATTTTATTGCCATATTGCTTGCAAAGCTAAAACCAAAGCAAAACAAACAAAAAAACAAAACACCACTCAAATCTGTAATAATAGGGTAATGTAGCTTTTTACTCTAAATCTGATCTGAAACATGACCATAATGATGACAGACATTTCAGTGCTAGGAATGTTTTTGATTTAAAATACCACAAGTATGTCAGTTTTACATTCAGTTTGTTTTTGTGGCTCTTGGCGAATTTTCTTTACTAGTCGCAGGATTCACAGAATCTTTTCAAGCGTGCTGCGGCGTGTCCATATCTCTGCCTACCAACATGGGCTCGATGGGTGACTTCTCTAAGTCCCTACGTTAATTTTAGCTCCTAAAAAATTTGTGTTACTAAACCATTTGCAACAGGTTTTATTCTTGGTAAAGAATAAAACCAATGAGCTCCAGTCCTGTGAGTGCCTTGATTTAATTTAAAGAAGAGACAAGAACATCCCTTTTTAAGGTATGAACAATTAATATTGTTTTACAGTTGAAAGCTGGCATTTTATGTATTCCTCCATTTCTTTTTTAAAAGCCCTTCTTGCATAACATGATCAGTGTAAAACACTTTTGCTTTGGCTCACAATCTGTTTTCCATGGATCTTTTGTTAAAGCTCAATCGTTAAGTTAAATGGTATCTCCATTTCCTTTGCTTGCTTTGAGGGTTATTTACTCTTCTTTAATCTAATGGCACTGAAGGAGATTAGATTTGGGAAGCACAAAGAAATAGCTGGATTTTTCCACTGATTTTTGACAGCTAGATTTGGGAGAACATAAAATAATTTCTGTACTTTCTCTAGCCAATTTTAATAGGAAGGTCAAGAATCTGGCTATTAATTCTTACACCTGCTGTGACCCAAAGACTCTTGCCAAGGTTTGCAAAGCCCTTTGGTCCATGTGTCATTGTCTCATTTGGAAATACCGGTGTCTTTTGGGGGTGAGTCATGATTTCATAGTCAGGCTTCTTTAGCTGCCTCTGATAAATTTAAAATATCAATACCAAATACCTAATAATGTATACCTTCGAAGTTATTTTGATAGAAAAAGGACTTAGTTTAGAGAAGTGAACACACCAAGTTGCAAATGATAAGTCACAAAGAACCTTGATTGTAATGTACTCTCATATACTGATTCATCGAAACAAAAAAAAAAAA
>NC_043706.1:131574144-131617119 GCF_006229205.1 Suricata suricatta | reverse complement strand
ATAATCTATTACTTTTTTTTTTTACATTTACTTATTTTTGAGAGAAAGAGACAGAGCACGAGTGGAGGAGGGGCAGGGAGAGAGGGAGACACAGAATCTGAAGCAGGCTCCAGGCTCTGAGCTGTCAGCACAGAGCCGATGCGGGGCTCGGACCCACGAACTGTGAGATCATGACGTGGGCCAAAGTCAGACGCCCAACTAACTGAACCACCCAGGCGCCCCAGAATATTATGTGTATACTTCACTATAGGCTTGCAGAATAGTTCAGAGAAAGAACTTGTCTAAAGAAAATGGAAAGAAATTAAAAAGTAAAGAAAAATATGAGTTAAGGAGGTGAGGAAGACGATAGGACATACAGTTTTCTATTGTTGTGAGAAAAGGAGCTGTTTCATTGTTGACATGTTGTACATGATTTGGTTCATGTTTAAAATAATATGTAGGAAACCAAAGGACATTTTACGAGGCCATAAGAAAACGGGACCTGTAGATGGCTTTTCTATCCCGAAATTGTAACTGTAAATGAAGAGAGTTGCTCTTACAACTGCTGTTGTTTGTGAAAGTGATCTGAGTCAGGGCAGGCTCTCCGTGGAATAATCCTGTGAAGACACCTTGCCGGAAGCACACCTGTGGTGTCTCTTCCTGCCCGATGTCCATTTGGCAGCCACGTTCCTGATAATTTCACTCTAATCTCCTAGAGTACCATGAACTTGAGATTTACTGCCAAAAGTGCAATTTTAACCCTGCTTTTAATGTAATTCAAACGGTGGTGGATTGGACTAAAATCGTCTCTAAGTATACAGTTTCCTAGTCTTGCCTCTTCCCGTGTTCCCCTTGCACTCCCTTCCTATCACACTTCTCTGTTGTTGCTGTTTTCTAAGCCAGATTTTTTTCTTTATGGTGGTTTTGTCTCTTCCTGAAGAGAAGCAGTACTGCCCTTGACAAACCCAAAAATAAAAGGGAAGGTCACGCTGGTTCCTCTGGTTCCAGAAGAGAGAACATGTTATTTGTAAACAAGGCAGCACCTTCATCTGGCTCAAGGCCTGCCTTGTTGACCTTGGTCTCTTTATCTCGATGGGATGTGATGCTTCACTCTGGGTTCCCACGGGCACCACACTGTGGGGGCGATATAATAAAACTGAGGTGACTGTATTTTCTCCCTCTTCTAAAACCCACAGATTGTTGTTCTGTTGCAGGGAACAGAATGCCTCATGGACGTGAAGGGACTAAGTTTACCAAAAGGCTAGGTTTAGGATTTTAGGATTTCATTTTTTCTCCTTGTTCACCTGTACTCCACCCTCCAAAGTTATTAATACACCCAATCAGTGCTTGTACATATTTTGTGTGTAGTAAATCTTGAAATTTTTTTAATGTTTATTTTTTATTTTTGAGAGAAAAAGAGTGAGCACAAGTGGGGAGGGGCAGAGAGAAAGGGAAACACAGGATCTGAAGCAGGCTCCAGGCTCTCAGAGCCTGGGCTGGGGCTCGACCCCACAAAGCAACTGTGCCGAAGTCAGACGCTTAACCTACTGAGTCACCCAGGCGCCCCTGTAGTAAATCCTTTTAAAATGCTAGTTAAGAAATGTGGTGCTGCTTGAGGACCATAAACCCTCTCTAACCTAACCTCTCGTCCCCACATTTTCTTAACCTTAGCGGTTAACAGCTGCTTAGCAAATAGGAATAAGGCTTAAATGAGAAATTTGAAAAAATAAGGTAGCCCATTTGTAAATCCATGTAGATCATTTCTATATTACTTGTTTTCTTCCATGATTCTTAGAAATAATGCCCTTTTTTGGAAGTGGTTTTAAAATTTCTTTCAGCAAGTATGGAGATTCGAAAGTGATAGGAAGTTGAATAACCTTTGACTCTGGGTCTTGAGTGAATACAAGTGAGAATTTCAAGAATAATAAGGGTAAAGACTCAATGTGAAATACATTCTCTCCACTCACTAAAGGATGAAGAAAAACCAGTGCTGGAGTGCCTGGATGGCTCAGTCGGTTAAGCATCTGACTCTTGATTTCGGCTCAGGTCATGATCTCACAGGTTGAGTCTGAGCTTCCGGCCGGGCTCTGTGCTGACAGCATAGAGCCTGCTTGGATTCTCTCTCCCTCTCTCTGCCCCTCCTTGCTCTCTCTCTCTCTCTCAAAAATAAATAAATAAACAATTAAAAAAAAACTAAAAAAACAGTGCCAATGAACACAAACGAATACTATTAAGTTCATACCTTGCACTGACTTTCCATTACAGCACATTCCATACTGTAAGACAGACCCTTAGGGGGGGAAAGGTAAGCCCTGATCTCAAGGCTGTAGGATTACTTTATTCCCAGTAATTAATTAAATAACTTAGTCACTAGTCCCTAACATGTAAAGTATATTAAAACCAAAGGCTCAGATTTTAAACTTAACACGAAGCTCTGATCCTTAGTGTTTGGGACATGTAAATAGATATGAAGTTTCTCCTGGCTTACAGAAATTTCTTTGTTGTCTCTTGTCCTTGTCAATCAAAGAAAGCAATGGTTGGTACTTTTTGCTTTGCTAGTGTTGGCTATCATATTTAAATTGATGAGTAAAAATGAATAGGACAAAAACTAACATTTATTGAAGAATAAATACTATGTGATATGCTTTGGACAAAACATTTAGGTAGAGTATCTTACTTAATCTTTACAGTGATTTGTAGGGGTTGTGTTATTTGTGTCTCCCTTTTACAAATGAGTCGGCTGAGGCATAAAATGGCTGAGTCACCTTTTTATGATCTCCCCGTAAATGTGGACTGATGCTGGGAACTCGAAGTTGGGTCTGTTGCATTCCCAGGGCCAAAAATTTACTCCTGAGGAAATAAGTATTTCATTCTGCCTCTACTGAAGAGTAGTTTTATTATTGTCTTCTGTAAATCATGATAATAGCTAACACTCTTTATAAACACATTTTGTAAACAAATTTGGTTTTATAATAAACACTCCTTACTCTAACTGGGATAGAAAAATGAAAACAATTTCATTACTAATTTTGTTGTGTCGTTTTAACAGTCATGAATATGGCTACAGCTGATTTCTATTTTACCTTGAAATCCCAGGTCAAGAAATTATTGTATTCTAGCTTGGACCCACAAATCTGTAAACATATCTTTCTTGGAAATCTAGTCTTAAATTGTCTTAGGAAGCATAAAATGGAACTTTAAAAATACTCTTTATACATTCTTGTACCTGTATTTGTCTTCTATAACTGATATTATATGTACTTAAATAATAGAAAAACTCTCTAATATTGTTTATAAATGTAAATATATGTATACACGCAATTTAGATACATAGTTATATATATAAACACACACACAGAGCAGTTTGACTACTTTGGGAACTTGCTATAGTGTATGTCTCTAATGCGGTAGTTACAATTTTTAACTTGTGTGTCACAATATTAGCTATTTGGATAGAATTCCAGCAAGTTCAAAGAGCAAACTACAAATAAGTAAGATTATATCTTGTACAAAAACAAACATGAAAAATTAAATGTCATTGTGATATTTGTCTATAAAGGATTCATTTAGTTTCTTTCTCCCAAATTCCAAAATTAAAACTTTAAATATATATCTAAGGTTATAATTTGGGACTTTTAAAAATTTGAATGATTTGTTTTCAACCAAAAAGAAAAAAAACCTCTCATAAGCTTTTAGGATTTTAACTTAGTACGAATGTCTGAATTCCTAAGTATAGACAAAGAAGGTGTTATTTTTTCACCCCCTGAAAATGCATCTGAAGCACTTTTTGTAAATCAATAGTAAAATTATCTTTGTAGAAATTCTGGCATTGGAGAGTGGTGCATTTGGTCAGTAAGCAGGGGGTAAGGCTAAAGAATGAGAGTATAATGTGCTTTTGTAGAGGTGTTGCTATAGGGATATTTTAGGGAGAATGTTGCTCGCTGAGCTGGGAGTCCCCTTGGTGAAAGCTGTGTTTGATTTAGATGCTGATTGAATTAGAACAAGTTCCAAAAGTAACTATAATAGGCGGAATATGATAAAACCAAACTTCAGGACTCCTGGCGCAATAAAAGGTACTTTTGTTATTATCTGTGTGTGTGTGTGTGTGTGTGTGTGTGTGTGTGTGTGTACACATGTGCATGTCTACTTTTTCTTTTAATATAATTCCAGTGTGAATCCATGGTACAAAACATTGAGATTGTGTAAATAGACTTTAAAACAACTCTAAGTTAAAAATTTTTTTCTTTCTACTTTATCTGAACCAAGCACATAAATGGAAGTGAAATAAATAATTCTGATTTATGTTTACAATTTTGGAAAACCTAACACAAATATTTATAGGGTAAGCCTGAACAGTGAAAATTTATGAGGAATACTAAAATAAGATAAAAGTCAAATTTTAGCATAGAAATTTAGATGATTGATATTTAGGTATTTTAAAGAAATGGTTTCTAAAACTTGAGACATCAGGACATCAATGTCTACCATTCATAACAAACCTGAGTGTCTTCCTCAGACTAATGAACAAAAATACTCTTGAAACATGAATCTCTGGTCTAGAGTTCGTCAGTCTGTTAGTGACTTAACTTTCTTTTTACCTCCAGTATTATTGTTTTTAAATTCTAATTTTTAAAGTACATTGATGTATTTCATATCTGTATCTGAATGTAATGAAGTTATTTCATCTTATCTTTTATTGTTTTCAGACCCCTATAAAATGTGATGATGACTCAGAATTTCACCACCTTACCCCTGTCTTTAGGTAGAAGATGGTACCCAGATGCATTTTAATTTGCTTCTGGGGTCACAACAGCTTTTTTTTTTTCCTCAGTGATGGACCTCCAACCATAATTATGTAGCTGAGACATTTTTCTTACTAAGAAACAAATGGAGATACTCTACTAAGTTTTATGCTAATGTTTGGCTACATGGAAAATAGTGATAGTAACAAGTTTGTTCTAGACATAGACTCTGGTGATTTCCAAAGTTTTATATGATGGCTACCGTGCATTCTTATAGCTGATTTAGATTTGGAATCTGGTATTTGCTTATATATAATAACACCCAAATCGTATATTTTGTATACATTTAGTAAACTGTGTTTCCTTGATTTAAATCTTTACATCTTAACTAATTCTGGTTGTTCTGAGTTTCTGTGAAATAATTCAGTTGAAATAATGTACTAATATTTGTATTAATTTAAAATACTGAGAGGTATTGGTGGTTAAAGTGAATAGAAAAGCCCCTCTGTTTTCCTCAAGGATATAATTAAAACAGCCATATAGAGGCGCCTGGATGACTCAGTCAGTGATGCGTCAGACCCCTGATTTCAGCTCACAGTTTTGTATATGAGATTGAGCCCAGTGTTGGACTCTGTGCTGACAGTGGGGAGCCTGCTTGAGATTCTTCCTTTCCCTCTTTCTCTGCCCTTCCCCCACTCTCTCTCTTTCAAAACAAATAAACTTAAAAAAAAAGCCCAGCCATATAACAACCATATAATGTCATATATTGTAATTAATATAATTGATATGATATATACATTAATGTCATCTATATTATAGTATACATTGTTATATATTTATTTTTAAATATTATTTAATGTTTTTATTTATTTTTGAGAGAGAGAGAAAGAGAGTCAACATGAGCTGGTGAGGGGTAGAGAAAGACGGAGACACAATTCAAAGCGGGCTCCAGGCTCTGAGCTGTCACCACGGAGCCCTACTTGGCGATTGAACTCAGAGCAATGAGATCATGACCTGAGCTGAAGTCGGGTGCTTAACCGACAGTCACCCTCGCACCCCTATACTATATATTTATAATATATTATGTGTTAAACATGATAAATAACCTACATCATATATATGTTTTATATATTACATATTCTTTCCCTAAGGATATAACTTAAATAATTGTATTAAAATTATAACAGCTTCTTTTTAAATTAGGAGAATCTTTACTCTGCTTGTCACCTCTTGCTAAGATTTCCCATCATGTTGCCTCCTTACTTCACTTCCCACTTGTGCATATATGGAAGTCAAGTCTTTCTTTTTTCCAGATGTCTTCAAGTCAGTTACCTTCAAGGGATCTGAGAAGCAGCTGCTCTAAGAAAATGCAGACTAATGGGTCTGTGGAAGACTAGGAAATGTTAAGTCTCACCCCAAAACACTCAAGTTAAAATTTTTTTTAATGTTTTTATTTATTTTTGAGAGAGAGAGACAACATGAGCAAGGGAGGATCAGAGAGACAAGGAGTCACAGGATCTGAAGACAGGCTCCAGGCTCTGAGCTAGTAGTCAGCTCAGGCTCGAACCCATGAACTGTGAACTCATGACCTGAGCTGAAGTCAGATGCTTAACTGACTGAGCCACCCAGGCGTCCCCCAAAACACTCAAGTTAAAACATATTCTTAGAATGCTGCTGGTGGAAGTATGCACATTTTGGGCCCGGTCCTGCCTGCAGGCCAGTGTCGGATGCTCCCTGTTTCTTATTTGCATGAGCCCCTGGTTGGTGCCATTTAGGACCTAGAAGGGGAGTATCGCCTCCAGAGGCATGGATCTGACAAGATGGATGGCAATATGGAGCCCAGACAGAGCGCAGAACTAGCCAGTGTTTGCTGGAGTTGTCTGGTTGGAGAAGCAGAAAGGGACCTCAGTAGGAAGGCCCTGATGACAGAAAGGCAGAACCAAGCTTGGCTGGTTGGACTAAGAAAGCATATGAATTGGCGAGAAAGCATTCAGACTGGTGGGACTAACGCATCGGGACGATTTGGAGAATGTGTGCAGTGGACTCTCTCATCGGAGGTGTGACCTCGCCTCTTTCTTGGCTTTAGAGGCCCTCCCTGGGATGTGTCTTCAGCCTAAGGGATCTGCCCCATCCAAGTTATGCCCCCTTCCCCAGGGCAGCCCATATCCAGTGAGTGATCAGTGCCTGGGGACAAAGTCCTGGCCCCTTGCCTCAGGTAGGACATCTCTGAGAGAGATCCCAGCTTCAGAGACATAACTGCATCTCAGTTTAAAAATTTAAAAATGTTTCTGAAAGCGCATGCCCAACAAAACCTCCTGCTGACAAGACTTCTAGATTTGGTTTCCCTTTCACCTGACGTGTGACACATGATAATGCCAAGGCAGATACAAATATAGAGATGGAGAATAAAGAGATGGAAAAGGTCAGAGAACTGAAGACAGCAGGTCAAAGTGTCACTAGGGAGACGTCCTTCTCGCTTGTAGCTCGGGGAGATGGGGGAACAGGCAGGCCTGGGCTTGTAGGTGCTCTATCTGTGGGCCAGATTCTAGCCAATTAGTTGCTCATATGATGCAGTTGGACAAGGATTCACTCAAGGACAATTGAGTGTCAGCTCATTTGCTGAGACAATTTATTTCTGAAGCTGGGTTGTTTCACCTGTGAGTCGGGGAGAGTGTCAGTGTTGATACTCCAGGGTTTGGTAACAATCCTATGATTAAAGTATTCTGGAAACCCCAATGGACGATGTGGACGTGAAGGTAGAGTGAAGTGATGGGAGGCACAGGCTTTGGAGAGATGTCGAGCCATGCTGTGACACTTCGTGTCTGTGACACCTTAGGAAGTTGAAGAACCTTGATAACCCCATGCTTTTTGTTTTGTTTTTTTCATTTAAATTCAAGTTAGTTAACATACCATGTAGTCTTCTTGGCTCCAGGAGTAGAATCCAGTCACTCATCACTTTCATGGAATAACCAGTGTTCATCCCAAAAGCGCCCTCCTTAATGCCCATCACCCACTGAACCCACCCCCCATCTCCTCCCCTTTAGCAACTCTCAGTTTGTTCTCTGTATTTAAGAGTCTCTTATGGTTTTCTTCCCTCTCTGTTTTTATCTTACTTTTCTTTCCTATGTTCATCTGTTGTGTTTCTCAAATCCACATATGAGTGAAATCATATGATGTGTGTCTTTCTCTGCCTGACTTACTTTGCTTAGCTTATTACCCTCGAGTTCCATCCACATTGTTGCAAATGGCAAGATTTCATTCTTTTTCCTGCCCCAGTAGTTTTCCATTATATACATACCACATCTTCTTTATCCATTCATCAGTTGATGGGCGTTTGGGCTCTTTCCATAATGTGGCTATCGTTGATAGTGCTGCTATTCTTCATAGAGATATCCCTGGGTTTTTGTTGTTGTTGTTGTTGTTGTTTTGTTTTGTTTTGTTTTGTTTGGTAACACATAAAATCCAGGTAGGGGGATATTTTCTCATAGGGTTGTTGCAGAATTTAAATGAGATAATATGGATTGTGAATGTACATGACATCATGCCTGCCACGTGATACCCTATAGATAGATAATAGCTATTGTTACTATTTTTAAAACTTAAAAATGACATATTACTCTACAGATAAGCATGGAAATGAGAGGAAGTTCATTTGTGACACTGGTACTCAGCAGCTCTGGTCTCATGTGGAAGCCCCTGTAAGTGGCAGAGTGGCTGTGGGTTCTATGTTCCAGTGAATTTTCATTTGGGAGGAAGGTCACTGCCGTCACTCCAGTCCTGAAGCACTAAAAAATGGCACACCCTCTAGGACTCTGCTTATGACCGAACATTGAATGCAGGTCTTCGGAGTGGCTCACTGACTGTATCTGTGGCTCAGGGTTGGATGTGTTTGAGATTGGAATTTCTGGCATCTCCTCCTAGAACTTTGTGATTTGATCTTATTTTTCAGTTTTACTGTTTTCAGCTTTTGTTTTTATTATTTTGCCTCCATTTCAAATTCACAAATTTCACTGTTAAGATCATAGCCGTCTTTACTTCTGAAGAGGGCATGTGGTATAAAATAGAATATTAGTAAAATTGTGTCCAGTTGTTGTGTTTGTGTTTGGATATTGGTAAAAATAGTGAAGAGAGAGAAAAAGGAAGATTTAGATCGCAAGGTGAGAATGAGAAATAATATTAGCAATAATTTAAAATATAAAATCCCTAAATGTGGGATTATAATCCTAAACCTGCTTAAGACTAAGGGCAATAATTTGATGAGAAAAAACAACAACAACTAAAAAACTTTGAAGGTCCTAGATAAGAAAAATCATATTTATTTGGAAGAACTATATGTTTTCTAAAAGCTTAGACTAAATATTGAACATGAAATGTGTGAACACTGTGATCAGCTACTCTCTCCCAGCCCCAAAGAAAACATTGTGTTTTGATTGATTGAAATACTAGTGTTGAAGTCCAGTTCTGTGTTAAAATAGAGTGGTTGTACGAAGAAGGTATTTTAAGAAGTTTTCCAGTACATGCTTTCCTTCAGCTGCTCTTGTGTTGCTAAGCACTCACAACAGGAAAAGATCTCAAAGTCGTGGTAGTTTTCTTGCAAAGTCAGGAGATGGACCACTTTTTACCATTCGGGAGCTACACGTGACAAGTTCATCCAGCATCAGCTTGAAACTTCTTTCTTTCTTTGATTCATTATTGTTATTTTTAATGTTTATTTATTTTTGTGTGTGTGTGAGAGAGAGAGGCAGAGTATAAGCTGGGGAGGGGCAGAGAGAGAGAAGGAGACACAGAATCTGAAGCAGGTCTAGGCTCTGAGCTGACAGCACAGAGCCCGACATGGGGCTTGAGCCCACAAACTGTGAGGTCATGACCTAAACTGAAGTTGAACTGAGTCCCCTACAGACCCTAGCTTGGAACTTTTCTAAAAATTTCTGTGCTAACCGGAAGTAATCCTCATCAAGGAGATCAGCTAGCCTCACTTTTATGCATCATGTGACTTTTATTTGTACTTTATTAGAAAAAAATTTAGATGTAGAAGCAGCATTTTCCCCTAGCTCCTATGTGAGCAAACAGTTGGCTTTCACTTTCTCTACATTCAAGTTGTCTTTAATTTCTGCAGTCTTTTTTTTCTTTAATCTACTCACATCTTCCATGTCCCTCTTCTTACTTCCTGCTGCATACACACAACTTGGACAATGGCATACTTCTTTACGATTCCCGTTGCCCCTCCTGTAGTAGGAAGGACACCCCATCCTCTCCAACTGCATCCAGTGCTGGTCAGAGCCGGATGCTAGCTCACAGGAGGGGTGTGGTAGTATTCATTAAATAAGTGAATCAAATAGTCAGCAAATGAGTCTGGTGGTAATTGGGTTAGACAAGGATACAGACTATCTACATGCTGGCCTTCGTTCCTCAGATCTGTAGCCTTTATTCTAATTTCTAGATTACTGGTATATTTCTTAATCTTCACCATACTTCATTTCCTTATTTACACTTGGACTTGTAATACCTCCTGTGGCTACTAGGCCTGGTTACTTGTATGAATGGAATGAGAAGTAAACATGAAAACATGAGTAAATACAAGTGTTATGAAGATACAAGGTATTTTCATTAATTCACAGGTTATCATTTTCTTATCAATGTTCCTTTTTAACTTTTTTAATGTTTATTTATTTTTGAGAGAGAGACAGACAGAGTGCCAACTGGAAAGGGGCAGAGAGAGAGAGAGGGAGACACAGAATCCAAAGCAGGCTCCAGGCCCTGAGCTGTCAGCACCAGAGCCTGATGCAGGGCTCAAACTCATGAGCAGTGAGATCATGACCTGAGTTGAAGTTGAACGCTTTACCGACTGAGCCACTCAGGTGCTCCTCTTATCAATGTTTATGTCCACAAATCGAGGAAGAAAAAATGTGACAGAAAAACAAAAACGCAAAAGCTCTGTTGAAACTATACAAACTTATTGTCTTTATTTAGAAGTAATGTTGGAGGCTACTGGTAGGAACTGCCATCATGAACTCTCATTATTTTTATTACTTTTCTGTATTATTGGTTATAATCCTCGGCACAGTACATCTTTCTCACGGTACTTCCATATCATACACACAGCCCTTTATGCAAATGTCTGAGCTTAGTTTTCCTAGTCAGAATCCTTTGGATTCGGGAAATATAATACGTTGGGAAAACCACATGTGTATCACCCTCAGTCAGAGACTGTGGAGGCATTAATATTTCTGCAGAGAAAACTATTAATGTTAACATTAGGTGGGATAAAGGAAGATTATAAATAGCCTCTCCTCAATTCAGGTGACATGTGGTTTCTTTTTTCCACCAAATGATTTTGCTAAAAATTTATGAAACTGAGGCCTAAAGGTTCCAGACTGAGGTATCTATTACATCCTCTCTCCCACATCTCCATACACATGTGATTAAAATCCCTCCTGGGAAGAAGGCATTTCCCCAGTATTGTATTTGGAGAGACTGGATAAGAGCCTGGTGCATTATCGGATCTGTGTATTCTTAGAAAACCAGCCACATTCAACTACCTTGCCCCAAACAAATACATGAAAATTCTCTAAATTTTTAAATATATATTTTTATCTTTGGCTGACTAACAGGCTATATACTTTTCCTGGTATGACAGTGATAAAATGTTTATAATGTTAAGTGTCAAAATGTTATAATATAAATAATATTTTAATGGTTAAAATTAAAATACTATAACAAATAGTTCAGACTATATTTTAAACTAACCAACTAAAGCCAATCAATTATTTTTGTTTTATATTTTTAGAGTTCTGAAAAAAATATTGTGAAGGTTTAGGATATAATACATGAACCAAATACAATTTCAGGATATATACACCCTCTCCTTCCCTCCCCATTCTGCACCATGTAAGACATGGATTTCCAGATTTGAATAACAAAGTATCTCTGACATCCTAGGATATTTCATTCTTATTGGAAAAATCATGTAGTTTTTACACAACCTTCCAGCAAAGATAGTAGACTTACTGCACTTTGTCACTTCTTAAACAGACATATCTCTGGGTAAATGATTTCTACTTAAATAAATATATAAACTGTGGGAATAACCCAGTATAGGAAGGACTTTTTGGAGTAGTTAACTGGACAATAATAATTCACCTAAAACATATATGTGTGTGTGTGTCTGTGTGTGTGTGTGTATAATTCATTTTAAACACACACACACACACACACACACACACACACACACACCCACCCTCAAACAATGTTTACTGCCATTGCTATCCATAGATGAAAAGGGCATAGTTTAGGTCAATGATTCTCAACTGGGATTTTCTTTTCAAATGAGTAACAGAGTGTGGGAATAACCCAGTGCCTGGAGACATGTTTGATCATCACAATTTGTTAGAGAGAGGGGAGTGGGGTGCTATAGGCATCGATGGATAGATGCCAGGGATCCTAACTGTCCTATAATGTAGAGCACAGCCTCTCATGGCAAAGGTTGATCTTGCCCGAAATGTCAGTAATGCTGACGTTGAGAAACTCTAACTTAGGAACTGAGATAATTATATTTTTCTCATTTTTCATGCCTTAGATTCATAGTGAGATAGTACTAAACTTCACAAAAGTAACTTTAATGATACACGGCTTTCAAAATCTGGTCATTGGTTTTACATAAAAGAAATACAATTCCAATTCCAAAAATCTTAAGAGCAATGTGGTTTTTTTGACATTTGCTTCACAAAAATTGCAGTGATCAGAGCACTCAGAGGCAAAAACTCCCTAAAAATTCTCTTTACTCCTCTTTTTCCTTAAGTCTGCTCCTCCAGTAGCTGTTTATCTTCTCTCCTTACCTTCTGTGTCGTCCCTGGTTAATCTATGCATAAACACGTGGAGAATAACTTTGGATATCCTTGTTCTTTGCCACTTTCTTCTCTGTTACTCATTTGAAAAGAAAATCAAGGGCCCAGGGAGTGGACCCAACCAAACAAGCTTAGAAACCTGTTGTAGAAGACAGACTGATGGGGGAGAAAAAGGAGGATTACTTGTGTGTCTGTTCTACAAGTAAATGCCTTTGTTTTAGTTAGCTATTGGTGTGTAACAAATGACTCCAAGCTTAAAATAATCATAACTCATCCTTTTTCATGATCTGTGGGTAGACACACTAGTTCACAGTTAAATATGGATCATCGTGTGTGTGTGTGTGTGTGTGTGTGTGTGTGTGTGTGTGTGTGTGGGTGTGTATTGTCAATATATATGTGCCAGGCCGTGATTTAGTCTCTTGGGATATAATGATGGGGAAAGTACTTTCTTGCCATGGAGAATTTGTGATCATGTCTGTATGGATGTGGGAGAGAGGAACTAACAGATGCATCAACCTTGAGTCTTTAGGTCTCAGTTTCCTGGCTTCACCTGGCATGAGTTCATCTGCAGGTTTGGCCGAAATAGGTCCAAGGTGACCTCACACATGTGTCTCGAAGTTGGGTCTGGCTATATGATAGGGCATCTTAATTCTTCTCCACATGGACTCTTGTCCTCCAATATAGACTTCTTTCCTTACATAGTGGTTTTTTAAAAACATTTTTTAATGTTTTTTTATTTACTTTTGAGATACAGAGAGAGACTGTGAGCAGGGGAGGGTCAGAGAGAGAGGGAGACACAGAGTCTGAAGCAGGCTCCAGGCTCTGAGCTGTCAGCACAGAGCCTTACACAGGGCTCGAACCCACAAACCATGAGATCATAACCTGAGCCGAAGCCAGAGACTTTACCAACTGAGCCACCCAGGTGCCCCCTTACATGGTGGTTTTAAGACAGGAATCCAAGACAGCTAAAACAAACAGCAAGACTTCTTAGGGCTAGAATCAGATGAAAAAAGTCATTTTTGCTGTGTTATTGATCAAAGAAATGTCAATACAAGATCAGATTATTTGTATTCTTTCCACATCAGAATACATTCACTTCCTCTCAAGACCTCGGAAATCTCATCCAATGATGTCAATAACTTCAAATCCAATGTCAATTGATCTGCATTTTGTCATTTGTCCACACACAAATGAGGCTTCTCGAATATAATTCTTCTAAATCCCCAGGCCTATAAACTAAAAAGAGAAGTGACTGCACCTGTTCATCCAAAATGCAATGATGAGGTAGGGGCCAGGACCATTGTAGTAGATGCCTCTGTTCCAAGAAGGGAAGGATGGAAAAGAGGTAACAGTCATGGTCTGAAATAATTCTGAAATCCAGCCAAGCACATGTGGCTAGTCCCGTTAATCCAGGGGCCAGTGACATTCCCTGTCTTTTTGATAAGAAGTAGCTCATGTTTATGGATGATTATCTTCTTTAAAAATATTGTTTTATTTAATTCTTTTTAGATAGAGCATGAGTAGAGAAGAGGGGAAAGGAAGAGAGAGAGAACCTGAAGCAAGTTCCATGCTCAGCATGGAGCCTGATGTGGGGCTCTATCCTGTGACTCTGGGATCATGACCTGAGCCAAAATCAAGAGTTCAATGCTCAACTGACTGAGCCACCCAGGTGCCCCTGGCTGGTTGTCTTCTTAGTCATATTAATTGTGGTTCCAAAGTCTTGTCTTCATTTTGAACTATCCTGTCCTTTTAGTACAAGGTGGTGCTGATTTTGCTTAACAGATTTGTTGATCTCCTAAAAATCTGCTTGGAGTCATTTCTGTGCCACTCAAATCCAAAATTTAAAACAACTTTAGGACCACAGGTAAAGCTTCTGTGAGCAGTGCCCTCGGGTTTCTTAGAAGCTTGTTTCTGTAGTAGAGAAGGTCAAGTAGGCACTCCCTTAAATATTTCTGGGTTCTTAACAATGGTGCTTATGAGTCTGCCTCTTGATTTTGGCTCAGGGCATGATCTCACTGTTCATGGGTTCAAGCCCCATGTCGGGCTCTGCACTGACAGCACAAAGCCTGCCTGGGATTCTCTCTCTCCCTCTCTGTCTCTGCCTCTCCCCGACTTGAGCGCTCACACTCTTTCTCTCTCAAAATAAATAAACTTAAAAACAAAAACAAAAACCAACAATGGGTCTTACAGTCAGACTCTTGATTTATTGTTATCCTAAAGCTACATTTTACTTTACAAATATTTTTCCAGGAGAGACTGAGAATGTCGTATTTTCTAATCCAATGCAAATGAAAAAGTGCCTTATTTGGTTCATCTCTCTCTCTCTCTCTCTCTCTCTCTCTCTCTGTATCTCCTAAGAAGCCAGTTGATACTTTCAGCTTTCTGCAAGGAAATATCACTAGCCAAATGCACAAGTTCAAGTTACTGCAGATGACAGAATATACAGTACCTAAAATAAATGTGGCTCTTCTTCTGATCTCTGACAGCAATGTTGATTGTCCTTTCAGTATCTACTAATGGTTTCTTTGTGTCTTTCCAGCCTCCTCCCCACCTGGTCCCAAGGCCACCACCACATGTTTTAGATTTTTGTTAAAGCAGCACTCTATTCCCAGTAGCAGTTTCTGTTTCACTTAGTCTTGGCTAAACCACCACCCAAACTTAGTGGCTTAAAGTAGTAACATGTTACGGTCTCTGGTGTTCCTGGGGGTGAGCTGGGTGTTTCCTCTGCTCACTACGCCTGAGCTCATTTATAGAAGTGCATTTAGCTGCAGCATCAGCAGGGCTAGTAGGTACACTGACTTGGATGTCTGGCAATGGTGCTAGTTGTCACCTGGAGTCACTTGATTCTCCTTCACATGATGTTTACCCTCTAGGGTGCTAGATCAGCTTCCTGGCATGATGGTCTCAGGAAAGACATCTTTGTGAGCCAGAATGGAGCCTTTAGAAGGCCCCGCCTTAGAAGTCCTATAAAATCATGGCAGCCATGTTATTTGGCCAAAGCAGATCTCAAAGCCAGTCTAGACTCAGGGGGTGTGGAAATCTACTTTGTGTTGATAGGAGGAGCAGCAAAATCAGATTGCAACGGCTGTGATAATCCAAATGACAGGAATTTGTGTACATATTTGGTAATCAGCCAGAGCCTGGTTTTGTAAATTTGTGTGTTATGTGTGTGTTTAATTTACAAATCTAAACATTGGGTAATTATAAGCTTTATTTTATTATGTTGCAATAGTCAACATACCTTGGACCCTACCCATGTATAACAAAGTTAGTGATGATTTTAGTAACTGTTGATATACAACTGGGATCATATAATTCTGATCCCCAAATCAATAATTTGATTTAGGTCATCTCTTTGTGGCTGTTATTTATGTTAATAATGATTCCATGGTTATGCAATCTTTTTGTTGTTTTTTCCTTTGTGGCCATGTCCTCTGATTGTGTCAAAAAGTTCAATCTACTTTCTACGTTAAAATTTCTTTCCAGGGCACCTGGGTGGCTCAGTCAGCTAAGCATCTGGCTTTGGCTCAGGTCATGATCTCACAGTTTTTAGGTTTGAGCCCTGCGTCAGGCTCTGTTCTGACCACTCGGAGCTTGGAGCCTGCTTCTTCTGATTCTGTGTCTCCCTATCTCTCTGACCCTACCCTGCTCACACTCTATGTCTCTCTCTCTCTCAAAAATAAATAAACATTAAAAATTTTTTTAATTAAAATTTCTTTTCAACTTTTTACTGAAGTGAATTCTTCTGCATCAGAAATAATGAAAAACTTTGTTAGGTATCATTAGGAAATTATGACAAAATTTTTGTTTTAATTCAGCATTTATATTTTCAGGTAACTAAAATCTGTAAGAATTTTATTTAAACCACCATTGTCATTAATGCACCTAAAAAATAAAATGATAATCTGCAAAACACAAAAAAGTTAATCATAGCCTATTGCAAGCTATCAACGTATCTATATATGATACATTAATATTTTTATCATGGATTGCAATTTCAGACCTAACAACTATATCTACTTATATAAACAGTTTTTCTTGTTGGTATTTAAAAATTTTTTTTTGCATTTATTTATTAAAAAATTTTTTAATGTTTTTAATTTTTTTTTTTTTTGAGAGACAGAGAGAGAGAGCGCGAGCAGGGGAGGGGCAGAGAGAGAGGAAGGCACAGAATCCGAAGCAGGCTCCAGGCTCTGAGCTGTCAGCACAGAGCCCGAAGCAGGGCCAAACTCAAGTGTGAGATCATGACCTGAGCTGAGGTCAGACCCTTAACGGACTGAGCCCCGCAGACACCTCTCTTGTTGGTATTTTTATATTCAGATGACATTAAGGATAAATACACCCAGGAATTCACTAATGTGATCTTTATGATTGATTAGGACTCTGATGAAAATAAATATCTTTGTGTGCGTACCCTTTTATGAAATGCTCTAAGAAATAAGTTCTCATAGATGATTTGTTAAATACAAGGAACAAGCTGAGGGCTGCTGGGGGGGATTGGTGGGGAAGATGGGCTAAATGGATGATGGCCACTAAGGAGGACACTTGTTGGGACAAGCACGGGGTTCTTCTCCTGAAACCAGTACTATGCTGCATATTAACTAACCTGCATTTATTTTATTTTATTTTTTTAAATTTTTAATGTTTATTTTTTATTGAGACAGATAGAGACAGAGCATGAGTAGGGGAGGGGCAGAAAGAGAGGGAGACACAGACTTGAAAGCAGGCTCCAGGCTCTGAGCTGTCAGCACAGAGCCTGATGTGGGGCTCGAACTCATGAGCAGTGAGATCATGACCTGAGCCGAAGTCTGCTGCTTAACCTACGGAGCCACCCAGGCACCCCATTAACTAACAGGAATTTAAATAAATACATAAAAATATTTGTTAAATATATTGAAATATGCCAATTTCAATTATTTTTAGTATTTTTAAATAGCATCACTTAAATGTTAAAAAATTAAAATATATGCCAATGTCCTTCTAATAGAATTTTTCTTTATTTGGGGGCTATACTAAGTAAAATCCGAAAATATTTACGTAGAATTCAGTTGGCTGTGTCTGATGATATAAAAGGTGAATTGCCAGGACCCAGTAAACTCTGCTTTTGCAACTATGATATAGAAGGAAACATATAGAGAACTTTGACATTTAGAAATATACAATGAATGCTATGAAAAAGCCATATTTTTGGGCTTATACTAAAAAGACCTTTTAGCCAACGTCTAAATATAAACTCAGATTTACCATCAGATGAACTGTTATAATAGCACTATTATTTCATTAATGGTGAGAATAGTAAAAATATAACAGCTTAAAATCAGGAAGTCATATCAACAGATTATTACATAAATTTATAACTTATACACTAACACTATGCTAATTTAAGATTTTAAAACATCGACATCTTGTAACTTTAATAAAATTGTGTATAATCTCAAATTGAGTTTAAAATTTTATATACACACTAACTATAGTCTATTTTAAACTTAGAACTGGATTTTATGTATTATAGATAAAGATCTGAATCTGTCAAATCTGGTTAGATTAGTTAAGATTATTCTGCTGCTGCGTGACTTTATTCATAGAAGCTAAAGATTTTTAAGGTCAAACTCAATTTGAGTTAACTATGACTTTATCATTTTAATATGATTAATATTTGATATGACTAAGATGGGTATTCCTGTGTTATCCTTGGGCAGCAGTATCATCGTGTAGAGCCTGACTTGAGGAGACTAAAGCTTGGCTCTGTGACTGGGTGGCTCTTGGTAAAAATGCTTAACTTCTATGTGCCTTGGTTTTCTAGTAAAATGGCATTATAATAGTTCTTGCTGGAAGACTTGTCACAAGAATTAAATGAGTTAAAATGGATATATTACATATGGTATGAAAATATTTAAATTATAAAATAATTAAAATATAATGGGATCTTTAGAGAGAGAAATATTGGGGCCTCAGTATACCTGACACTAATATAATACTGTGTGTCAATTATACTGTAATTTAAAAAAAAGGAACATGTCTGATGCATAAATATGTCTGAAGAAAAATATCCTGACTTAGCCAGTAATATTTCTGTGGGGAAAGGAAATGTTAATAATTTTGAGGAAGGGATGATTACATACATATAGATTCATCCAGAGTATTTTCTTACTGAGTTATTCGAAACCAACCAATTAATAATTAGTTTGATTCTTTGGGGAAATAACACTACTACAAATAATTAAATGCATTTGGAGCAAGAAGATGAATTTGCGTCATCACTTCCTGTGCTGCATAGAAGAAGACTTTAAGACATTATGAGTCATATAATGTTAGAGCAGAGACTTTATATATTATAGGTGGCAAAAAGCTGCTTTTGTGCTAATTGTTTCACTTAGCACTTACCAAATCTGTCACCTTTTTGATTAAATAAATAATTTTTCATTTTTTCCCTTTGTACCCTTCCTTGATCAAAAATAAATACATATTGGAATGATATTTTTAAAATTTGAACCAAAGCATCTCAGTTTAGTATTTTAAAACTTACTTTCTATAGTTCCCAATAAATTCTGATTTTTGCTCTATATTTAGTTGTCACCTAATTTTTAATATAATAGGCCGTTCATATCAGGAGAGAGCTAAAAATAACTATTTTTGTCAGAGCCAGATGTATCAGATACTCAAATGAAGATATGTAATAGAAAATATAAAGCAAATACAAATATTAGAATTTAGCTCTCAGCAAAGTTTGACAGGACATTGTCAGGGGGTCATATAATTTCGTTACATTTTTTGTTTTTCTGAGAACTCAAAGCAGCTGTATTTCCAGTTTGTTTTGTAGTTAAGTTTGAGATTTTATTTGGGTTTTCCCAAAAAATATGGACAGAAATCATTTTTTTTACATTTATTTAATTTTCAGAGAGACAGTGTGACTGGGGGAGGGGCAGAGAGGGAGACACGGAATCTGAAGCAGGTTCCAGGCCCCAAGCTGTCAGCACAGAGCTGGATGCAGGGCTCAAACCCATAAGCCATGAGATCATGAGGTGCACAGAAATCAGATGCTTAACCGACTGAGCCACTCAGGTGCCCCTGGACAGAAATCTCTTAATCGTCTTTTAAACTCCGCCCATTAAATATCCCATATAATTCTTAAGTTCTCAAAAAAAAAGGAAAGAAAGAAAGAAAATAAGTATCAGTGCCTGGTACATAAAAAATATATGTATTATTATTTGTTTTTATATGTACTTGAAAATTTTAAAGTACATTAGAAATAATGATATTCTGTATGTTCTTTGGATATATGCAAAATTTCTCCAAATTAAAATGTTATTAATTTTTTTCATTCATCGAACAGTATTTTTTTCTCATATTTGTAGGCATTGGGAACAAAGTTACTGTCCTCATGGGGCTTATATTCCCATAGGCAGTCAGACCTTCTCACTTGAAGCCCAGAAGAGGTCAGCTCCAGGGATGTGGGGCTGAGCACACCAGCCCTCAAAGGGCGAGGAATTGAAGTAATGTCTGTAGATGTTGGTGGAATGAACAGAACTCTCCTTTTCCTAGAAGCTGTTAAACTAGCCCTCCCTCTCTGGCCTTCATATCTTCATGCCTCTAATTAAAGCCTCCTTGGACCCTACCTCTTTTTGTATCTGATGTTAATTTCCTTATTTCATAAGAAATTACCACAGACTTAGCAGTTTAAAAACAATTTTCATTTATTATCCTCAAACTTTTGTAAGTCAGGAGTCCACGCACAGCTTAGATGTGTTTAGTGCTCAGGGTCCCACAAGTCTGCCATGCCTGCTAGGTTGCATTTTTATCCAGAGGCTGAAATAGGGAAGAATGCACTTTTGAACTCATTCAGGTTGTTAGCAGAACTCATTTCCTTGTGGCTGTGTGACTGAGGGCCCCAGCTTCTTCCTGACTTGTGGCTGGAGGCCACCCTTCCCTAAAGGCTGCCCACTCCTCCCGGCCACACGGCCCTCTCCATGGTCAGTTCACAACATGGCTGCTTCTTCCAAGCCAGAAGGAGAATCTCTCCATCCAGTCAGCTAAGACGGAATCTAACACAGAGTCACATGTCTATCAGTGTGACATTCCATTGTCTTGGCCAGATTCTACTCATTAGAAACAAGTCGCATGAACTGCCTGTAGTCTGCCTGCGCAAGGGTGTGAACTCCAAAAGGTGGGATCTTTGAAGGTCACCCTAGAGAGTGCTTACCACACTCCCCGTCTGGTTGAGGTCCCTATAATGCTTCACACGCACAGCTGTATCTTAGGACATTACTGTGTAACCCTCTACTGTCTCACCTGCCCTTGCTTGTCTGTCTCCACTTCCGGATATTTCAAGGTGGAGATATTGCCCTGTTTGTTTTCTCTCTATCTCTTTGTACCTTACATAAAACTTGGCCCTTGGTTGGTCTCAGTGAACTTTTTCAAACAGCTTTATTGAGGTATAATTGTATAGTGAACTTTCAATAAATGAATGAAGATTAACATAGGGCTAACATATTGAAAATTTTGAAGGATTTGCTAATAATTTTTAAATAGTGTATGGGAGCTTGGGTGGCTCAGTTGGCTAAGCGTCTGACTTCAGCTGAGGTCATGATCTCATGGTTTGTGAGTTTGAGCCGCACTTCAGGCTCTGTGCTGACAGCTCTGAGCCTGGGCCTGTTTCTGTGTCTCTCTCCTTCTCTGCCCCTCCCCCACTAGCACTCTGTCTCTCTCCCTCTCAAAAATAAATAAACATTAACAATTTTAAAAAAATAAATAGGGAATAATCTAGTTGGAGTTGTACTTTCCCTTCCTCCAACACAACAATTCGCAAAATGGGTTAGAAGACAAAATAATATGATTACTTCTAGAGTTTGTAACTGAATGTTTTATAGGATACAACTTCATGATATACTGTGTTACCTAACTAGATTTATTTTTTTTCTTCTAGATGAGCAAGAGATAGTACAAAAACGTACTTTCACAAAATGGATCAACTCTCACCTGGCCAAGGTAAAGAAAACCAGAGTTCTCTGTTTACTTGGTTGGAGCCAATAATCATTGAATGCCAAGTGTAATACAGAAATGCTGTTGGCACTCTCGTCACTGATACTGATCAGTGATATTCACAGTTCTCTCAGTTTAGCGGTTGCCTACATGTGGCATTCCCTAACATTGTCTCTGAGAAATGAATGGGTAGCTAGAGTCATGAAGTTAGTTACTTCATGTCAACTCTATGAATTCTAATGAAATATTCTGTTCAGTTATTTCTTCTGGATTAATGTGTATGTCCGATGAAAAGAAGAATTTGTGGGGTGCCTGGGTGCCTCACTTAGTTAAGCATTCGACTCTTGATTTCAGCTCAGGTTATGGTCTCATGGTTCGTGAGATTGTGCCCCATGTTGGGCTCTGTGCTCACAGCATGGACCCTGCTTGGGATTCTCTCTCCTTCTCCCTTCCTTCTCCCACTTTTGTTCTCTGTCTCTCTGAAGTAAATAAACATTAAAAGAAAAAAGGAGAATTTGTGCTGAAATTTGGTTTCTTTTTTAAATTGATTTATAAATTCACGTTAGTTAACACACACTGCGATATTGGTTTCAGGAGTAGAACCCCATGGTCCATCACTCACATGTAACACCCAGTGCTCATCCAACAAGTTCCCTCCTTAATGCCCGTCAGCCATTGAGCCTGTTTCTGTTTAGAACAGAAAGAAGCAAGGAGTGGTCTGTCCTAGCAAAGAATTCAGTATGAGTAGATTATGACAGTATTTGGGTTCTCTTCTTAGGTGCTTAAAAAAATTTTTTTTTAAATCTTTATTTTTGAGAGAGAGAGAGACAGCATATGGATGAGGGAGGTCCACACACACACACACACACACACACACACACACACACAAACACACACATCTGAATCAGGCTCCAGGCTCTAAGCTGTCAGCACAGAACCCAAATGCGGGGCTCAAACCCACAAACTGTGAGACCATGACCCAAGCCAAAGTCGGAAACTCAGCCGACTGAGCCACCCAGGCACCCCTCTTCTTAGGTGCTTTGATAACCAAGTAACCATGGTGTCAGGATGCTAAAAAGACTAATTATTCTGAGATTATCCATACCAACATTAGGTTGTATTAGGTGACTATGTATTTATGCATCATAATGACTTTGAACATAAAGCTACTGTAAAACAAACTCCAACATGGCTATACTACAGTAAAATTAGTCTCATAAATATGCAGATGAAAAAAATGTGTGAACCAAAAAACAGCTCTTTGTAAATACAAACAATTGTCTGAATTCAGTTAATGGATCATTTGCGGAGAGTGGTACCTACAACGTGCCAGGCACAACCCCAGGGGCAGCTTTGGATCAGGGACTTCCCCCAAGTGTCTCTTAAGGTTCAAAAGCAAACAAGCCATGGCGATTCACTGCAGCCTCACTGAACACATGAACTGCTTACTGTGTGTCTGAGGTAGGCTTTGGAGACAGAAAACTGCCGGTCAGACACTTTCCCAGGCCTTGAGAGGCTCACAGTCCAGTAGAGACAGAAGGCTAAACAATGTGTCTAGATTTGGGTAAACTGGGATTATCTTCTATAATTGCTTTTCAAAAGCCCCTTGTTGAGAAGAGAATTCTCTGCCCAGTGGTTGCCTCCAGAATCTGCCCTGTAAAAAGGCAGTAAGTGCCTCTGGGGGCTCATTTTCTCAGGTCTTGGCCGGTGCCAGATAGTCATTACTTTACTGGAGAATTGTCCTCAATTGGGGAAGATTATTTTTATTTCCAAAATGAAAATAGAGTTATTGTTTTTTTCATATTGTTAAAAAGGTTACATGCTAATTGTAAGTAGTATTAATAACAACCCTCTTATGCAGTGTAAAGAAAGTAGAAATCAGCTAAAAGCTCACGATCTTCACCTTAAATCATCACTATCACGTTGATCATCGTTTCTCTACACATAGACACACACGATTTCACAAACAGTCTGCAGGATGTTGTGTCAGCCTGTGTTTCACTCAGTGCATATTTCCATGTTAATAGATACAGAACTGCATAATAATTTTAATGGCAGAATATTTTATTAAAAAATAAATACTTATTATAAATCATAAGTTAGCCTATAGCATATTGATGGCCATTTAAGTGGTTTTCAATTGTTTACTGTTATATAAAGCGCTGCGCTGAGTGTTTTGGGGCACATATCTTTGCACACTTGTGTGATTTTTCGACTTAGAATAAATTTTCAGAAATGGGTCGATACGTCACCAGGTAGGCATGTTTGTAATTTTCATATATACCAAGAGCATATGTGAATGCCCGTTTCCTTACACTATTAACATTCTTGGAAGTTATTAGATTAGTTTCTAATCTAATTGGCAAAAATATTTATAAATATTTATAATTATAATTTATAATTATTTTTATGATTTTAAAAAATGGGAATTGAGGGGCATCTGGTGGGCTCAGTTGGTTAATTATCTGACTTCGGCTCAGGTCGTGATTTCACGGTTTGTGGGCTCAAGCCCTGCATCAGGCTTCATGCTAACAACTCAGAGCCTGGAGCCTGCTTTGGATTCTGTGTTTCCCTATCTCTCTCTCTCCCTCCCCTAGTTGTGCTCTGTCTCTATCTCTCTCTCAAATATAATCAAGCATAAAATAATTTTTTTAATAGGAGTTGAGTACCTCTGTGAAAGTTTTTCAAGTAGAATTCTTGGGATACACTCATCTATGTACTGAAAAAGAGGGGAAATCTGAATGTGTGCCTTGGCATACAGTATATGAAGGGCCACTGTGAAGGGACTGTATGCCAAGAGCTTGTTTTCTTTTTTCTTTTTTTTTAATGTTTTATTTATTTTTGAGAGAGAGAGAGACAGTGCGATCAGGGGAGGGTCAGAGAGAGAGGGAGACACAGAATCTGAAGCAGGCTCCAGGCTCTGAGCTAGCTGTCAGCACAGAGCCCGATGCAGGGCTCGAACCCATGAACCGCGAGATCATGACCTGAGCCGAAGCCAGATGCTCACACAACTGAGCCACCCAGGCACCCCTAGGGCTTGTTTTCAAATATTATTGTTTTACCATTGTTCCAAGTTACTATGCACATGTGGTAACTGGTTATTGGAATGACCGATGTGCATTCTATTCTGTTCTCTTCCAGCCCTGCATGTAAGCTCAGCCCTGCCATTTCCCATCTAAATATCTATAGTCCTACCTTTACCGTGTGGTACCAGCCTTTCTCATTCATGAAGTCATTTCTGAGCACAGGTGAAGCAGTGAGGCTCTCTGTTTCCTAGCACACGCTCCAAGCATGGTGGCCTCGCCCCTGCACCCTTCCTACAATGCCACCCCCCTGCCTTTTCTGGTTTTCCCACCTCTAGTGCAGTAGAGTCCAAAGTCTTAGCACATCTCCAGAACCTGTAGCATAGGTGGAAATATTTAGTACGTCTTAAAATGATTTCGAACCATGTACCTCACTTTCCCAACAACCATGTAAAGTCTTTAAGGCATAGGCTAATTCTCGGAATTTCCTTACAAGTCTTACTAGCTCTGAGCACAGTACTGAGTACCAGACAGATTAACACAACAACAGCAAAGAGTCCATCTTTTCTTATTTTGTTAGAGTCATAAAGATGTCACCTGGGGAAAATGATTAATTTCTGGTATTGTGCCAAGTGTTTGAAACAGATTATTTTATAGCCCACATCCTCATGCACCTGGTAGTTGGTGCTGCTGAGATTCTAATCCAGACATGGATCTAAAGTCCACATGCTTTCCCGACTTGACACATTTTTGCATCAATGGTATTATTTTAAAAAACCCAGAAACTTACTAGGTCCACAACGGCTCCATTATTACCTTAACATAATAGAGATTTTCGGTTATGTTTTGTTTTGTTTTTCTCTTCTCTATTTTGATTTCTTTCTTTCTTGGGTCATCTTGAAAACTGAAAACTGAAGCATAAGAATAATACCTAAACTTCCTATCCTGAATTTATTTATATTGCCATTGTAGTATCTCACCAAACATCACTAAAACACTCAAATTCATTTGAGAATGTATTCCTTTTAGGACTCACTTATATTTGGAAAACATTTGGAAAATCAAATCTGACCCATGACCCGGCCTTGGCAGAGTTTTGGGATATCTCTCTATAGAGTCAGTGTTTGTCTGCATTTATCTTAGCAACTAATCACATGATTCCCAACTCATTCCTCTCTCTCTCCCATCCTTTGCCCACCTTTGTACTTTTTTGAGTTTTCCACTTCCAGCCCTATCTTTCTCATTCTTTCACCCAACCTTTCTCCTCTCCCTTCACCATCTCTCTTTCCATTCCTTCTCTTTCTCCATTATACCTCCCTCCAACTCCCCTTCTGTTTCTATAATAACTTCTGCATCCCTGTCTTTATTCCCATTTCCATCTCCTTCTATCTGTATCCCAAACCCTACAAAGACACATGCAACCTGCACATCGTGGGCTTCACAGTGTCACTGAGTTCACCTTTACTTGTACACCCAAAATGAAACGGTAGCACATACTTCCCACTCCATTGCACTGTGCTCACTTACTTCCGAGAATGATTATATTTCACTTGCAACAGAAAAGAAGGCCAACTTCCTATCTGTGATCTGGCCTCTGGATCAAGATATTGTGTCACTTTTCCAACTGCTGCAAGGGAAGGCTTGTTCCCAAAGCCATTCTGTGAGGCTTGAGTGTGCTTGGTCCCATCCCTCGAGCACCTTATGGACACGGACCACAGGCATGCATGTGCGCGCACACACACATGTACCCTGGGAGTCAGCTATGCTTTCACAGAAGTGTATGTTCTGCTGAGAGTCTTATTAAGTCTCTTATGAAAGCAGCTTCTTGAGCTTTTGGTCCTTGGCTCCCCATTACCTGTTAGCCACACCCAGGCTTTCAGTCACAGGGAAGGCCGTACCCAGGCTACAAACATTGCTAACTAGACAAAATAGCCCACAAATAAGCAACTTGACCTATCTCAGTGTCTTCTTTTACCCACCAGTGCTTTTTGAAGCACACTTTCCCTCTTTCTTCTTGCTTATTAAATAACCAAAGTGGTAGCTTACCCTGTAACTAAGAGATAGTCTGCCCCCACCATGGAGACGTAAATTCTGCAGGCTTTGAAAGAATCGGGTCCCCTGTAGTTTGTTGGATTAGACTGAGTCTGGCTTGGCATGTCGTTTTTGTTTTTTCTTGTTTACTTTGCCCAACAAGTAGTCAACAAATTTGGCCCCTGTGTTATTCAGCCTGGGCTTTTGTTACAAAATACTGTAGACCGGGGGGACTTAAAGAACAAACGTCTATCCCTCATAGTTCTGTGCCTGAGAAAACCAAGATCAAGGTGCCAACAGATTCAGTTCCTGGAAGAGTCCTCTTCTGGCTGTGTCCTCACTTGGCAGAGAGAGAAAGAGAGAGAGAGCTCTGGTCTCTCTTCCTCTTCTCATAAGGACATTAGTCCCATCGTGGAGGCATCATCTCATGACCTCATACACATGTAATTATTTTGTAAAGGCCTCATTAGCATTTGGAACATGGATTTGGGGGACACTCAAACACTCAAGCCATAACAGGCCCCAAGTTCATTCTGACATTTGGCTCGAAGCACATGAACTTTTCTTCTAAATTTATAATATAGGAATGAGAACTCAGCCCTGGCATGATGACCGTAATGAGCTTGTTTCCTCTTTCATTGTCTGGTAAACCTTGTAGTACATCGCTCTGTGCTTTTGGATTGTTTCAGATAATCTCAAACCAAACTATTTAGAAGAGTTAAATGCATTTTATTCCTGTTGTGTTTCTTCCCCCTACAATTTTCTATTGACATCCGCCAATAAAGGTAAGAGAATGACACATGTTGAAAATATTCTTTATGCTAGAACCAAGATACTCGTTTTGATTCACCTATTGATTGTTCTACATAATGTGCCAAGTTATTTTATCTCTAAGAATAAGAAAGGAGAAAAGTGCTAAGTTGGCAGGAAAAAACTTTTTTCTAGAATGCAAGTTGAAAATATTTTGCAAGATCTCAGTTGTCTGAGAGCATTTGCATAGTAGTCACGGGAATGTTTGTGGATTTGAATTGGAATGGTAGGGGCACTTGGGTGGCTCAGTCATTTGAGCATCTATCTAACTCTTGATTTCTGCTCAAGTCATGATCCCAGGGTCCTGGGATTGAGCCCCACTTTGGGCTATTTGCTGAGTGTGGAGCCTGCTTAAGATTCTCTCTCTCTCTCTCTCTCTCTCTCTCTCTCTCTCTCTCTCTCTCTCTCCCTCCCTCCCTCCCTCTCTCTGCCCCTTCTCCTCCTTGCGCTCTAAAAAAAATAAAAACAATCAAACAAACTGAAATTGTAAACCGTCTCATCCTAAAATCTGTGATGATAACTTGCTAATCCAATGCCTTCTCTAAAATTTTTAAGAAAGCTAAAAGAATAAAACTTTTATTTTAAAGGACAATTAAAATTTTTTTTTGGAAATTGACCATTTCCAGAAATAGCTTTAATAATAAGTTGTGTCAGGGTTTAAGAGCTAGAATGCTGAATTTAGAAGCGGAAAAATCAATTCTTCTCCCCTAAGGTCATTCAATCTTGGTGCATTAGGAGATGTTCAAAAGATTTTTCACGGAGATGAATCTGGGGAAGGTTTTTAATGGGAGAATTTTAATTTGGTCTTGGCTGCTTTACCCAATTGTAAATTAACAAACTATTTATTTCTAATTAAATAAAATGATAAAGTCTTGTGCTGATGGCATTCCCTTCTATTGTAACAATTGTTTATAAATATTATGACAACAGTGTGAGAGAGAGGAAGCAAATAAGAGAGCAATCTGTTTTCAAATAAATACTTTTCTTAAAACAAAAATCTTCCTGAAGCAGGGAAAAAACCCTCAATCTTCTGCGTATATGTGTTTTATGCCATTTTTAGTACACAGATGTAGATTATTCAAACTTGTGGATATAATTATCAGTTCATTTTTCTGATGTTTGGTTTGTTTTCAAGTTGACATCTTTATGCTTCTATAATCATATAAAACATTGCAAATGATAACTTGTCACTACAATGTAATATAACATTAAAAAAATGAGTGGGTTGTGTTTGTTTTATATCCCTAGTAATTCCTCTTGGGAACAGGGTTTCATCAGACATGGACTCTATCATTTTCTTCCTTTTCAGAAGTATACCAGATTCTTTCTTTCTGTTTGCCCTGTTAATCAAAGAAGGTATTTGTTTATAATTTTTTAATTAGCAATTACTCAGTATTGATTTTGAGTAATTTTTTTTAAGTGTTTATTTTTTGAGAAAGGGTGTTGAGGAGCAGAGAGAGGGAGACACAGAAAGTGAGGCAGACTCCAGGCTCTGAGCTGTCAACACAGAGCCCAGTGCTGGGCTAGAACTCATGATCTGTGAGATGACACCCTGAGCCAAAGTTGGATGCTTAACAACTAAGCCACCTAGGCACCCAAATATTGAGTAATGGTTTTTTTAAGTTAGGTCGTGATTCAAGTCTAGCTTCTCATCACTCATTGCTAAAAATGTTTCTAAGTTGCAGGCTACCATTTACTGAACTTTTACCATACACCAATCACTATGCCTTAGCAACTTTGTCTTTTATTTAATCCTCACCCAAAGAGTGTAAGTATTGTTTTCTGTATCCTACAGATTATAATCCTGAAGCTAAGCGTTAGTTAATAAATTCAAGGTCACATAACAAGTAGATGAAAAACCAGATTTCAACCCCAAAACTCTGAAGTTTGGGCTTTAGCCATTGTGTTCTATACTCTCATGCTTCAATTGTTTATTTAGCCATTTATGCAGCAAATACATTTTAAGCATCTATCATATGCTTGAGGTTGTGGATACAGTGGTGAACGGACCCCAAAGGAAGCAACTTAAAGATGGGTTTTTAAAAAAAACTTGCGTAGGAAGTTAGATTTTGTTTCATTCTAAAGTTTATTTATTTATTTACTTATTTAATTTATTTTTTTGAGAGAGGGAGAGTGGGGGAGGGGCAGAGAGAGGGAGAGAATCCCAAGCCAACTCTGTGCTCTCAGAGCTTGAAGTGGGGCTTGAAACTACGAACTCAGAGATCATGACCTGATCTGAAGTCAAGAGTCAGACGCTTAACCAACTGAGCCACCCAGGTGCCTCGGAAGTTAGATTTTTACTTTATTTATTTATTTAAAAAATATTTTTACATTTTTTATTTATTTTTGAGAGACAGAGAGAGACAGCGCGAGCAGGGGAGGGTCAGAGAGAGAGACACACACAGAATCTGAAGCAGGCTCCAGGCTCTGAGCTAGCTGTCAGCACAGAGCCCGACATGGGGCTCGAACCTACAAACCATGAGATCATGACCTGAGCCAAAGCCGGATGTTTAACTGACTGAGCCACCTAGGTGCCCTGGAAGTTAGATTTTTAATTAGAAAAAGATAGTATAGGTAGTCATGACATTACCACTGGTTTCAAAATTTTGTAGTTTCACATTTTTTCTCATTTCATCAAATAGAATAGAATGTTATATTTGTATTTAAATCCCCTTGATTCAATTTTTAATGGTTATTTGTTGTAAATGAATATATGGTTTGATACTAAGTCCTTTGGGAAAAACAAATACGTCTCACAGAGTCATTGTTTAGTGCTCCTGTTTGGTGCATGTTTCAATATGCAAGGAACAGCCCTTTCTCCATCTGCCAGATCTATGGGGCTATTAAGAATAGGCACTAAACATTTAATTTGTTTATTTTTTTAAGTTTATTTATTTATTTTGATTTTTTAAATGTTTTTTATTTATTTTTGAGACACAGAGACAGAGAGAGAGAGAGACAGCATAAGCAGGGGAAGGTCACAGAGAGAGGGAGACACAGAATCTGAAGCAGGCTCCAGGCTCTGAGCTTTCTAGCAGTCAGCACAGAGCCCAATGTGGGGCTTGAACCCATGAATTGTGAGATCATGACCTGAGCTGAAGACAGATGCTCCACCTACTGAGCCACCCAGGGGCCCCTATTTATTTATTTTGAAAGAGAGAGAGAGAGAGAGAGAGAGAGGGAGAGGGAGAGGGAGAGGGAGAGGGAGAGGGAGAGGGAGAGGGAGAGGGAGGGAGAGAGGGAGAGAGAGAGCGCGAGAGGGAGTGAGCAGGAAAAGAGCAGACAGGGAGAGAATCCCAAGCAGGCTCTGCATTACCAGGAACCATGAATTCATGCACTGAGCCAAAATCAAGAGTTGGAAGGTTAACCGAACCAGGTACCCCCAAAATAGGCACTAAACATTTTAAATACTGCCTTTTAGATGACCACAGCCATGGTAGGAACGTTTCCTCATCTTTTAGAAGAATTAAAACAAAGCATCATAAAACATTATTTGGGATCTGTATTCATTTCAAACGTTACTGTAACAAAGCACCCTATACTGGGTGCCTTCAAATGGGAAATTTCCTGTCTCAGTGTTCTCAGGGCTAGATAGCCTTGCTCCCCTGTCACCCTGGATAGAATCCATCCTTGTCTCTTGCTAGCTTCTGGTGGTGTCTGAAGTATCTGATGGTCCTTGGCTTGCAGCTATATCAGTTTAGACCCTGACTCTGTGTCTGTCTAGATCTGTGTCCAGATTTCCCCTTCAATAAGGATACTAGTCCTATTGGATAAGGACTTTAAAGACATCTTGATGCCTTTATTCTAAGTTGATTACCTCTCCAAAGACCCTGTTTCCAAGTAAGATCACATTCGGAAGGACTGGGATTTCAAACTTCCACAGATCTTGGCAAGGAGGGGTATAATTCAACCCATAATACATTCCACTAAGAGTATATTTTGTTTTAAAATATCACACTAGATTCATAAACGTCTTTAAAAGGAACTCTTTTGATTTTCCATGTTTTCTTTTAATAGTCTATGCTGATGATGTCTTTGACATTTTGTGGCTGCCCACTTCTTCAGCAGTCTTTCTATCAACAGTGTTAAGAGATAATATAGATACACTTTCATAATTGCATTTTGTCTCCATCTATTTCCTTGTACACCCTTTAGTGGGACCATTAATTGAACTAAGATTAGGACAAAAAGAAGCAAAGATGAAAAGGAAAATGCAATAATTCCCCCTCTAAAATAATTCCTTAAATTTAAAAAATATTTGTTTGGTTTTGAAGGAAAGAGAGACAGAGTGTGAGCATGGGAGGGTCAGAGAGAGAGGGAGACACAGAATCTGAAACAACCTCCAGGCTCTGAGCTGTCAGCACAGAGCCTGATGCTGGGTTCGAATTCACAAACTGAGATCATGACCTGAACTGGAGTCAGATGCCTAACCAACTGAGCCACTCCAGCTTGCCTAAAGTAATTCTTTTGTTATTTTCTAAAACCACTTTAGTTTGATAATCCTAAGTGTACTGACAAATTTGTTATTTCCAAATACGTAACTAAAAGATTACAAAGGAAAATTGCTGTTTCAAAATGAATAACTTTTATTAATTCATTGATAATATCATAGATAGAGATCTAGCAACATTGATGCAGGTTAATAAACATTTTGATAATATTTGTCAAAGCTCCTTCTTTTAGGGAGACACTTTATTTCTTCATAGATTTATTCATTAAATATTTTAACATGCTTTTTACCTACTTGGCAGAGCTCTAGTTATGAAGAATGTAGCAGTGAACAAAACAGGAGAAAAAAAATCCTTGTATCCTGGTGCTTATATCCTGGTGGGGGAGATGGATAGTCAAGAAGGCAAAGAAGCTATTCTGTTGAGAAAAGCTATGTAGTGGAAAGAATTTTATCACACATGTAAATTGTTAAGGACAGAGTTTTCCGAGCAGATTTAAAGTTGGGCTGAGAAGTAGTCATTGCCTTTGGGATATGTATTTGGAAATAAATTAAGTAATTAAGGAAGCGGAAATGATTATAACTGTCTGTCAGAGGAAACAAAACAGAATGGGAACTGTCTTCTCATCTTTGACGAGCAGAGGTGGAAAATAATCACAATAGTGTTTTTGTGAAGGCGGTGAGCGAGGAACAGATTACACACAAAGGTTTTAAACTACTTTACCTTGTTTCTGGAGGTACTGGAAACATCGAATTCGATTTTCCAAATAAGACGACAAAATTTTTAGACATTGAATTAATTTTATGTGCCTACTGCCAACAGTTATCATCATGATTTGACTGCTCTGGCATTTCTAGACATTTTAGTGTGGTGGGCTCTTAGCCAATCTTTAGGGAGGTAACTCACTCCACATCTGCTGGTCAACCCCTCTTCCCTTCCCACTCTCCTCTCTGTTCCTGTTGTTTAGTAGCTTGCTGCTCCCACCCATCAGATAACCATCAGAGAATGGGAACACTGTAGACTGGTCTGGGAAGGGATTTTTCCCCATATACTGTCCTGCAGCCTGTGAAATAGTCCTTCCTGAAACATATGCACCCCAGAGGTAGTGGTTTGTCTGTCTCTAGAAGTGATGGGTCATTTTGTGGACAGAGATTTCAAGGCAGCACAGAATACACCTTGCCAACCTCCCTTTGCCTTGGGACCTCTCTACAGCCTGTGCAGAAGGCCATTTTGAGAATATTTTAGGCCATGATGTGCTCAACAGTGTGTGTGTCTCATTTGAAGTTGAGAGTAATCTGTGTCATGTGCTTTATGTTAGGCCTTTTTTAGTTCAGTTTTATTGTTATCAGTGGGTATCCAGGAATCACAAATTTTAATTTTTTTAATGTTGGTTTATTTTTGAGAGGGAGAGAGAGAGACACAGAATGTGAGTGGAGGAGGAGCAGAGAGAGCAGGAGACACAGAATCAGAAGCAGGCTCCAGGCTCTGAGCTGTCAGCACAGAGCCTGAAGTGGGGCTCGAACTCGTGAACTGCAAGATCATGACCTGAGCGGGTGCTTAGCCAACTGAGTCACCCAGGTGCCCCTCAAATTGTAAACCCTAGGATGTGTATTTAGTATATTAAAGTAAAATGCTATAGCTTTTGTGTGTGTCTTAAAATATTTTGAGCGCTCTTTCCCTCAGTGGAAATGCATTCAGTAAAACACTGTCCAATTGTTCTGAGATTAAAAGTTGTGATGGTAAATTGGGATGTGGGTTGGTGCTGGCATGAAACAGGAGATTTACCCTTTTATTTGCTCAAGGCTAAATCCTTCACTTACCTCAAGGCTCTAAGTCTCCTTGATCGCTGTGTGATACTTGAGGCTCAAGCACTCTAAGATTCTAGCAGATGTGTAGATATCTGTTGACGAAATGATGACATGCTTGTAATGTTTTGAGGTAGATTTGTACTCGTTTCCATTTCTCAATGCAATCTAATATCAATGCTTCTTTCATCTTATTTGCTGTGCATATGATTTTACATATGATTGTGCATGAAGTTAAAAGTGGTAAAAATACTTTTAGGCTATTAACATTTTTGTTATTTTTGGGTATAGGCATACAATTGTCCATGAAAATGGCTCGCTCACTCACTCTATCTATCTATCGATCGATCGATCGATCGATCCATCTATCATCTATTTATGTGTTTGATTATCGACCACATTCAGCTGTGTCTACCTTCTTCATTTACTGATATCAATTGGTCAGAAGGTTATAAAGCGTCTTTTCACATCAAATGCAATTAGATCCCCCTGAAAATGTGCACTCTCAACAATAAAGCATAGATTTGTTTTTGGTCACTTCTATGGATCTCATCATGGGCTAGGAGTGGAAGGGCACTGAACTGTAAATTGCTACAGTCCGAAAGTGTTTGCAAAGTAATAACAACATAGACCCTCTTGTCAGTGTGCTTTATTTTGTTGCAAGTAAATGAAATTGATTTAAAATTCTTTAACCAAGAAGTGAAATCGATTGAAAGGCTACATTCTGACCAGGCAGCAGAGGTTAGCTCAGCAGGTGTGGGTTGTACAAACTCCGTACATTCCAAATGAGACCTGTCTTTGGGAGTGGCCCTTGACCCACTCTTGGGACATAACCTCTGAGCCCTTGGAATATTCTGCCTCAAAGGAGTGTTTTGTATGCCTAGACCTTAAGCCTGCTGCACCCTTTGAGGAGATCAGTTTATCTTAACAATGCGCTTTATGGGAACACTTACCTTCTGTTGCTGGGGAAACAGGGACAGGAGGAGGGCTGGAGTCTGAGTAGCTGAGGTCAGTTATGCAAGCACTGTATGCCTAAGTTGGACAGGCACCAAATAAAAATGGGCACTGGGGCTCGAGCATGTTTTTCTGGTTGGCAACTCTTCACACTTATCATCATATGCCATCGTGATAAAAATGAGGCAACATTTCACACATATTGTCATATACTGTCCTGGGAAAAATTAGGCATGTTCCTGGGTACTTCCACCATGAGGGAATAGGTCACTCATCTCTGGAAACTCAGACATGTTTTCTCCTGGACTCTGCTTCATGAGCCTTGTCCATTTGCTGATATTAATGTATCCATTCACTGTAGAAAATTATAACCATGAATATAATCACTCTTCTGATCCTGTGGGTCCTTCTAGTGAGTCATCAAGCTGGGAATGTTCTTGAAGAACCTGGACACACTGACTCACCCAATCTTCAGGAAGACAGAGCAAATGTTTCTTGGGCCTCAGCAGCAGGACCCAATAACAATTGTATTTAGGTCATTGCCATGTGACAGCTTAACTCCAGCCATCTTCTGGATCCAAACAGAGAATGTGATGGGTACAGCTCAGGTCACTCCTGTCACAAAAGATAACGCAGACATGACCATAGGGGATACGGTGTGAGTTAGGCCAACCATTGTCTATACCAGTATGTATTTATATACATAATGCTTCTGTTATTACTTCTTAGTCTTTCTGATATCCATTTTTTTGTTTCTAATAGAGTGGCAGGTACTTCAGCTAATTAGTCAATGCTTTTCATACTGATATCAAATAAAAATCATATTTAAGACTTATGTATCATTCAGGAAAAATTAATGTGAATACTTGTACTTTTATACTAAAATTCCTATCTAACAGGTGGCTCAAAGTAGAACCATCTGGGCTCAGATCTAATCATGTGCTAGGGGGCGATCTAGGCCCAAGGTTGAACCTCTCTGAGATTCAGATTCTTTTCTTTGAAAGAGCAGGTTATCTTCCCAAAGGTGGTGGGTATGAAATTCCATAAGGTAACATGTATGAGCCCTCGATGCAGCATTGGCATACTGAGATATTCAACAGTATATTATTCATTCTTTCCTACCTCTCTTTTCCTCCTTTCATTCCTATTAAAACACCTACTAAATTAGAATGTGTAATATCTAAGCCACAGAATCATAATATCTAGTAAATATTAGAATTCATGTATGTCGTCTGTAGTGTGACTATTTTGTCATGTTTACTTTAGGCATCAACATTTTTCATTTCGTATATAATTTTTAAATATAAAGATTTCTTAAATTTGTATTTTGTGTCAAATAGTTCTATCTGATATTTTTTTTCATCAAAATTATTCTCTTATGCCTTTTCCTTCAAGTCATATAATTGTTTCTAGGGTCATAAAACAAACATGTGGCATAGCAAACATGGTCATCCTCTTATGAATAAAATTATGAAAATAGGTGGCAAATAGGACTTAAATCTGTGCTGATGCTTATAGACTAGTAAAGTGATGCAAGATATTCACACACACACACACACACACACACACACACGCACGCACGCACAGTGTTAGAGAATAGGGTATTTTCGCCAGATAGAGGAACTGCTCAGTAAAAATTATGTCAAAGACACCTGTACTTTTATTCCATAAAGATCAAGGATGAACTTTGAATCTCATTACATGTCATTAAATGAGCTGCATAGCAAAAATAAAGAAGGAGGAGAAGAAATAGAGAAAAAAGTTCTGTGAAGTCCATGTCAGTGATGAGTTAATTACCAACAGTATAGCCAGATACAGAGATATGTGTATCTTCCCTGCATTTCTAGGGACTCTCGGACCAAGCAGTCTTGTTAGAGCCAGAAGTTAAGGTGTAAACCTAGTTTGAAGAGAGCTGATAGAGGGGAATAGTCACAGAAGTGAAGTACTTCTTTCTCATTTTTATTCTCTCCCATCTCCATCTCCCTCTCCCCTCCACTCAATTGGGAATTCCTCTTCCTTGAACAACACCAGATTCAGCATGAATGTATTTTTGTTCCATTATAGAATACCTAAATGTGACTGACAAGGCCAAGGAGAATACAGTTTTTAAAAATACTGCTCCCCAAAAGAGCTTATTAAAATCTTACCTTATCATAATATAAAAGTGATAATTATGGTCTTGAAAAGTGTTTGATAGATTTCTGCCTGGTGCATAAAACTGAAAATTGGTGGACAGTACAGAATAAAATGGCATTATCTTTATTTTCCATTAAGTCAGGCTCCAGTAAGTTACCTTCATTTCTAACTCTTTCTTTTGGCGGCCAGGACCAGAGGAATCAGAGTGGTGCATGTAACTATTTATACATGTGGCAGGAGAGACATTTTAGCTGAAAGGTTTTTTTTATTAAAACATAGTCACAGAAAATAATTGTGATTTAGTGACAATAGTAAATGGCTCTTTTAGTTCATCAGTTGCTGTATGTAAATAATTATTTGTGCAAAATGGGATAGGAAGATGTGTTCAATAATTACAAGAACATTTTTATTCTGGTGTAATTTTTGAGAAATGTTTTGTTGATTTTGCACAATATTTACATTATATGCAATTGGATAGGACTTGTAGAAATATAGAGATCATTCTCTAGTACTCTTTTTCCCAACTCTTTGCAGTAACACTGACCAGAAGTTTTTCTCCCTTTTTTTTACTAGTTGAGGTAGTAAGTAAAGAATTGATTACATTATGCTTGGCCCTGTCATTCAGTGTGTTGAAAATATGATACCTGTGTATTACAAATTAAATTGATATAATGTTTATAATTTTTCAATTAAAAATTATTAATGTTTATTTATTTTTGAGTGACACAGAGAGAGAGAGAGAGAGACAGAGCATGTGCAGGGGAGTGGGAGAGAGAGAGGGAGACACAGAATCTGAAGTAGGCTCCAGGCTCCGAGCTGTCAGCACAGAGTCTGATGTGGAACTCGAACCCAAGGACTGAGATCGTGACTTGAGCCGAAGTCCGATGCTTAATCAACTGAGCCACCTAGGTGCCCCTGATATAAACATGTTTAAAAATTTTTTATTTTAAGGAGAAATATTTTCTCCCAATTTCTATTTAGACCATTAATAGCTACCAGACTGAGCACTGGGCCACGCAGCCAATTCTGCGTGGTCATCTCCTTGTAAATCCTGAGTACTGGGCCACACAGCATCTCTTTATTTTGTGTAGGAAGACATTAGTGGAAAATTTTCCAGGACGACTCATATTTCCTATCTTATTTATGTATATATCTAAGAATCCCAAAGATATTTGCAAATATGGATTGCATATCCCTGTTGAGTGTGATTCACTCACAATTTACATGTTTACCGCCAACTAGTGCTGAGCCCTGTGCCTGGTATTAGGTATATAAAGATACATCCAACTTCTTTATCTTCAAGACGACCCGTTGTCTGAGTTCCTGGGGACACAGATTTGCAAATAACTAACTGTAATGGAACACAATTATTCTAATCTAAACAACGTGCTTAGGGCAAAAGAAGTGACTTAATTCCAATCAGAAAACTGGAAAAGATTAAGTATGAGCTGAGTCATGAAAATTGAGCAGGAATTTGCTAAGTGGAGAAAGAGGAAAGTGGCAGTATTCTAAGTGTCTATTCTTAAAATTAAAACCATCTACCATTCTTTAACATGCAAAGACTGGAAATTTCATTCCTTCCTTCAACAAATAGTTAATGAGTTCCTACCATGAATGAGACATTGAAAAACAAGATACTTCTATGTCTGTGTTCGGTTGCAATCTGATTGCCTAGAAAGCAAAGACCATTCTCTTTACCCATTTTATATGTGCCATGTTTTAAGGGCCATTAATATGGGCACAGGCCCTACAAAGATATATTTTTAAAGAAAACTACATTTACTCATTCAGCCAACAACATGAATATTGAGTGCCTGTCATGTACCCAACAATGTTCAGAAGAGAGCACTTACCTAGAAGGAAGGATTCAGGAGTCCTATCTATCCAGACAAACTTTTATAAAGAACAGAGGAGACGGGACTGAGCTTGGCAAATGTCCACAGTCAGAAAGAAAGGAGAGAGAGAAGGAAAAGAGGCTTGTGCACCAGGCTGGCTGACCAAGGTTTGGGGAAGAACAGATCAAGGAGAGGTTGGTACCAGCCGTCAATGCAGAGAGGCTGATGGGCGGAGCTGTCCAGTGGTCACATCCAGGAGCATGTGCGGGAGCAACCAGAGGGAAGAGGAAGCATGGGGGACCCCAGTGGAGATGCAAGAGGAGAAACATGAGAGGGAGAATGGGGTCAAGAAAAAACATCCTTCAAAATGGCAGAGACGAGTTGGTAGTAAAGGCAGAATGGATACATGGTTGTGATTTTTTGTGTGGGTCAGATTTCTTGGAAATTTTATTATTTCAAGAAAATTCCCTGCTTTGTTTCATTTCCTTTATGTGGTTTCAGGATAACAATCTAAGAAAAACTTCATTTGCATTTGTTCACTGAATATAACACAGATTTATTAACTTTTCCTCCTTGTTATACTGTATTTATATGATTAGGATTCAAATGAAGGTGCCCAGGTGGCTCAGTTAAGCATCCAACTTAGGCTCAGGTCACGATCTCAGGGTTTGTGAATTTGAGCCCCTCATGGGGCTCTGTACTGACAGCTTAGAGCCTGGAGCCTGCTTTGGATTCTGTGTCTCTCCCTCTCTCTGCCCCTCCCCTGCTGAAGCTCTGTCTCTCTCTCTTTCTTAAAAATAAATAAACATTAAAAAATTTTTAAAAAAAGAATACAAATAGACATTATGAATGATAAATAGGCCACATTTTTTGTGATATATATAGCTAATACAATAATTTTGATTCTTATCATAGTGAATAGTTTTCAGTGTAGCTCACTTAACCCTGAATAATTTTATTTGTATGCTTAGAATATAAAGTCATTATTACACTTTTCCTATATAAATTATAAGCACTGTGAATAGTGGAATTTAAAGGAGACTGCCTGAAAACAAAAACTTGTTATTTTTGAATGTGTATTTTGCAGCGTGAGAACAAAATGTATTGAGCTGTTCATTTTATACAGAGAGAAGATGCATTTAAAATTAGAATTGTGCCATTCAGAGACTGTAATTCATGCAGTCATAAGAAAAATAGAAATGCTCTGTATCAGTGAGTAAAGAAAAAAAGCCTCATTTCAATAAAATGGTGATTAAATATCTGTACGTAGAACTCTTTCTTTTTCAGAAAGAAAGACAACTGAAAGTCAGGATTATAGCATCAGGCTTTTAACAAGATTTGGTGAGAACCAGAGAGCTATAGAGCTTGAACCAGGGGGTAAATGGAAAACTTCTTACTGTGTAGAAATCTGAGGACACCTAACCTCCCCTGGCATCATCACTTCTCTGCTTTCGTCTGAGACAAGATAGACCTTAATTAAAAGTTTGATGAACATCAGAACATTGGGCATTTCAGCGACCTTTATAAAAAATAAAAGACCCTCCTTGGAAAATGGGCTTGGACTTATTTCGCGGGCGGTGGTGGATTTGCACTCATCAGCCTGTCATCTGTGTCTGTGGGCCTCTGGGTTCCGTGCCGCATCGTGAGAGAAGCTGCGCTAGATTTGTCAGGCTGTGACACGGAACACGGCTGGCTAAGCCACACGAGACAAAATCTGCCACCTTGCTTGTGCTCACGGTGCTCCAGCATCTGGCCACTGACCTAAGGAGATTGGTGTGGCCAGACGGGTCCCAGAAGTGCCGGTTTGGGTGACCCCTGCTTCCACACTTGCTCCCAGTGAGGTGGGAGGTTGGGTCCAGTGTCTCTGGGGCACCTCCTCTTCCCTGCTTAGGTCCTGTGTTAATGTCTTTCTTCTGATTTGTGTTGATATTCTTTTCCTTTCCTTATTCCGTACCATCTCTTTGACTCTTAACAAAAATCCTTTCTCGAAAGAAGCTGGTATGAATATGAAAGCCCAAGCATGAATTCTCCTCAGGTTTTCAGGGCAAATGGGTGGCTCAGTCCCTTAAGTGCGGGACTCAGGGACTCAGGTCATGATCTCATGGCTGGTGAGATGGGTTGGCGAACTTGAACTCTGAATCGGGCTCTGCACTAACAATTCAGAGCCTTCTTGGGATTCTCTCTCTCTCTCTCTCTCTCTCTCTCTCTCTCTCTCTCTCTCTCTCTCTCTCTCTCTGCCCTTCCCCTGCTCATGCTCTGTCTCTGACTTTTTTTCTCTCAAAATAAATGAATAAACATTTTTAAAAAGTCTCCTGAAGTTTTTGATATAGTTGATTTCCAAAAGGTTGCTTTCCTCCTTACAATTGGTAATTGCCAATCACATCCAAAATAAAGAATTCAGGTAGTTAGAGCTGTTCCTACAGATTTCACCACAATGAGTAGCAAAGGTATATCACAGAGAGAAGATGCATTTTTTGCATTTATTCATTTTTTATCTTCTAGCGAAAACCCCCACTGGTGGTAGAAGATCTCTTTGAAGACATGAAAGATGGTGTGAAGCTGCTTGCTCTCCTGGAGGTCCTGTCTGGGCAGAAACTGGTAAGGAGTTTTCCTTTGGAATTTGGGGTTGTGGAGTCGGGAGTGTAAAGGGTGCTGTTGTATAAAAGGATGTACTCTTTTGTAGTGGGAGATACACTGGGAACAGTAGCCTCTCAGTCACTTCTGAGAGCAGGAATGCATTTCCTTTCAAGTTCCCACACACATTTAGTGGATTTAAAACATTATAGATGCAGCAGTAGCAACCTTAGAAGGAAGAGTAAAGAGCTTCACCAGTAATCAATCTATCGTGGGTAACTGCTGCATCTGTATGCAATATCTGTCCAGGAAGACTGCGTGCAGGTTAACATCTGTCTCACTTACAGAGGTTGGTTTCCATTTGGAGAGGATTGTTGGTCCATAACTGTGTGTTATTTATATATTTGTTTGTTGAAAATTAAGTTTGAAACCAGCGTGACATTTTTCATACGCTTTTGGACATCGCCCATCACCAGTCATTTGTCATAGGAACAGCACCCGCAGAGTCATTTGTTTTTAGGTGCAATGGAAGCAGCAAAGTGAAAGCCACATTGATAGCAAGCTACAGAATATGCTTTTCTACATTACTTAATAAGGAAGTGTAGATAGCCCCCAACTTACAGTGGTTCGACTTACTGATTTTTTGACTTGATGATGTTGTGAAAGTATTAAGCTTTCAGTAAAAACGATACATGGAATTGTGAATTTGGATCTTTTCCTGAGCTAATGATATACAAGATGATCCTCTCTCATGCTGCTGGGAAGTGGCAAGGAGCCACCATGCCCAGTGAGCCTTGAGGTCATGAGGGTAAAGAACTGATGCACTTGACAACCTTTCTGTACCCACATAGCTGTTCTGTACCCACATAGCTGTTCTTTACCCACATAACCATTCTGTACCCACATAGCCATTCTATTTTTCACTTTCAGTACAGTACTGAATAAGTTACATGAAATATTAAACACTCCATTATAAGATAGGCTTAGGGTCAGGTAATCTTGACCAACTACAGGCTAATGTCAGTGATCTGAGCATGTTTAAGGTGAGCTAGGCTAAGCGGTGATGTTTGGTAGTGTAGGTGTATTAAATGCAATTATGATTCGCAGTATTTCCAACTTATAATGAGTTGGAAATAACCTCATTGTTAGTTGAGGTAGATCTGCATTTTTTTCTGGCTTATGTTTTGTTATTTGAGAGTAGTAGAGACGTAAGTAGTTTGCAAAGATCAACTACTTATCAATGATGTTTACCATACTTACAAAAAGATACTCAGGAAATTATCTTCAAAATGTTGTATGACATGCTAGAACACAGGGTCCCAAATTGGGAACAATTATTTTTTCTTTCTCTATTCCTTCTTGACAACAGCTACACAATCATCATTACTTGGATAATTGAGGTTTAAATGTGTATTTGCCTAACATAAATTTCCGGTTAATTTTGTGTGGAATCTTCAACATAAGGTTGTCTGTTGGAAAATTATGAACATACTGTAGTGGATGCTCTTGTGCCCTTGTGCCATCTCAGCTCCCCACAAGCTTCAGCAAGCAACTTCAGACAGTGGAGGATGTTGCCTATACACTCTAGTAGCATCTTGCTTCAAACACTAGTAGTTTGCCTCCAGGTTTCCACCCACATAGTTTTCATTTATTTATTTTTTGTTGTTTTTTTATTTTTCTTTTAAAAAATAGTTTATTGTCAAATTGGTTTCCATACAACACCCAGTGCTCTTCCCCACAAGTGCCCTCCTCCATCACCTCCACCTCTTTTCTCCCCTCCCCCTTCAACCCTCAGTTCGATTTCAGTATTCAATC
>NC_043706.1:131472058-131574044 GCF_006229205.1 Suricata suricatta | reverse complement strand
GTTGCAAATGACATATCAGATAAAGGGCTAGTATCCAAAATCTACAAGGAGCTCACCAAACTTCACACCCAAAAATAAATAACCCAGTGAAGAAATGGGCAGAAGACATAAACAGACACTTTTCCAAAGAGGACATCCAGATGGCCTACAGGCACAGGAAATGATGCTCAACATCACTCATCATCAGGGAAACACAAATCAAAGCCACACTGAGATACCACCTCATGCCAGTCAGCGTGGCTAAAATGAACAAATCAAGAGACTATTGATGCTGGCAAGGGTGTGGAGAGACGGGCACCCTCCTGCACTGTTGGTGGCAATGTAAACTGGTGCAGCCACTCTGGAAAACAGTGTGGAGGTTCCTCAAAAAACTATCCATAGAACTCCCTTATGACCCAGCAATAGCCCTGCTAGGGATTTACCCAAGGGACACTGCTTTTATCAAAGGCACAAGTTTCTGAAGTCAGCCTTGAAGTGTAGAATAGTTAATGGTCCCAAAGGTCCTTCAACTGATGGAGATGGGAGTCCATGAGTAAATGCTGCAGCCTGGCATCTGTAGGGTGGATAATTCAGTGGCATATTTACACATATCTCATAGAGTGTTTGGGTTCCCAGCAGGACTGAGGCCCAGTTGCTCACAGTGGAAACCCTTAATAGCATTTTTCCTCTTCCCTATCTCACTCTCCATGCACCCCCTCACCCTTGCTACCTGGGATCACCACCACAGTAAACTACATACATCCAAGTTTTTGTCTCAGGTTCTACTTTGGGGGAAATCAAACAAAACATATAGGAAAAGCCTATTTGGAATATGCATGAGCTAAATAAACTAGATTAGTATTCAGATGTGCGAGTTGACTTGTGATATATACTCCCTTGATTGCCAGATATAATTGGGCATCTTTTTATATCCTTCTGAATTAAGCTATTTACTAAAAGGTTAAAGGAGCCTTCATTACAATTCAGTTGAGTATTCAAGAGATATCATTCTGTATCCATATAATTTTGCCAGTATACTTTCCCAACAGGGTATAGAAACCTTGATGGCATTTCCTTGCCAAGCTAAACGATTCTAGAAAAAGTATATATTTTGACATAAGTGTCCTATTTCTGTTTATGTACCCTACTCATTCAGACATAAAATTATAACACCTTGAAGCTGGAAGGGATTTCAAAAGGAATTTCAGTGTTCTCACTTAGCAGGGAAGAAATGAGACATATGAGGGAAGTTTCCAGTCTAACCTTTATTATTCACTGATCGTGAGCCCTCCAAGATTCTGAATTATGTAAAATGAAATTGCTCTAAAATTATAAATAAGCCTTGGAAATGGTTATTTAAATTTTGGATATGTATACATTATAATTCAGGACCATATTAAGATGAAAAGTATGGTTTAAAGGAATGCGTATCCCAGGGATTCTTGTGGAGCATCCAGAGGGAGAATGGGGGTAAGAGCATTTCCATCAAGACAGAGTATTAACACCATTCAGAAATCCTAAAACGTCTCATAGGTAGAATTCTATTAAGAACACCGTGCATCACATCAGGGTTCACATAGCCTAGGACTCTGACTCTGCCCATGATCATCTGGGAGATGTGGCCAAATGGCTTAGTGACCTGCCCTGCCAGCATCTCAGGGCGAGGGTGGAACTTCAGTATCTAGTCTCCTTGAATAACCTGTTGTGACTCTCCTGAGAAAACTCTATAATTTTATTTAAGGACTTAGAGTATTTTTAATCTTTAAATTACTATTCTCAGATCTCTCTGCATTCTTTGATCAATTATTTGTGGAACATTTGCTCTTTAAGTAGATCAGTGACTATATATCTGTAATCACACATAAACATAGGAACACTAAATTTAATTTCACACAAGATTTTTTTTAAGAATGGGAGGAATTGCCATTGAAAAACTGGAAATAATAGAACCAATATGAAGAGTTTAAAGACTACAGAGAAACTTATTTCTTATTCATTTTGTTAAGCCTCTTTTTTTGAACTCCTTAATGCTTGGCATTCAGGAGAAGGCTAATAATCCACTTAAAAGTGCACAATAAAAGAAAGCAAAGCAGTAACTCAAAAACATAGATGCAGCCCTATGCTCATTGCAGCATGATTTACAATAACCAATATATGGAAACAACCTGAGTGTTTATCAGTGGATGAATGGATAAAGAAGATGTGATATATATGAAAGGAATACTATGCAGCCATCAAAAATGATTTCTTGCCATTTGCAACGACATAGGTAGACGTTAAGGATATTATGCTAAATGAAGTAAGACTGAAGAAGACAAATATTCTATGGCTTCATTTATTTATAGATTCTAAAAACAAATAACAACACGAAACTCATAGATACAGAGAACAGACGGGCAGTTGCCAGAAGGGAGGGGAATTGGGGTTGGCCAAATGGGTGAAGGGGATCAAGAAGCACCAACTTCTACCTATATAATGAATAAGTCATTGAGGTGTACTGTACAGCATGGTGACTATCATTGATAATATTTTAATATATATTTAAAAGTTGCTAAGAGAGTGGCTCTTGAAAATTGTCATCATAAAAAAATTCCATGTATGGTAATTAGACTTATTGTGCTGATCATTTTGCAAAGTATAAAAATACTGAATCATTAATCTGTATACCTGTGACTAGCATAATGTTATATGTTATTATACTTAAGTAAAGCATTTAAAAAGAAAATAGATCTGTAAAAAAAAAGTGCTCAGTGGGACTCTTAGGAAATCTGGAGCATCAAAGATTACTGAATGTTCACCTGGTGACTTTATTAGCCATAGATCATATATTTAGAATAGAATTCAAGTCTGCAACTGGGCTTGGCATTATCCACTGAATATCCACTCAGCTAAGATTTCTGGATTTCTACTGTGGAGAAGACACTACCTTCCCATAAGGAAAACAAAGGTGAATGAGATATGGCCAGTGCCTTGTAAGAGCTTGTAGCCTACTATGATGATGATATTAGGACAGACCGAGTTGTGTAAAAGTAGATGCAAACTGGAGAGGGACAAAACAATAGATGTTTAGATTTTGTTCACTTTGCTAGAGCACATCCAAAATGAAAAGTAGACACATGGTATTTGCCCCACATGATATCAAGTGTGACAGAAAAGTTATATCACTTAAGATAGTATAGTATTGGCACAAGGATGGACATACTGACAAATGCAGTAGGGTCCAGAAACAGACCAAGGCATGAATGGAACATTAGTGGAAGTCATATCTTGGAGGGGGGAGGAGAGACTGTTCAATAAATGGAATGAAAAAAAAGATGTATTGGATTCTTATCTCAGGGCCTATGCAGAAATCAAATATACATGGATTAGGACCTAATGGCAAAACCACTTTAAGCTCTTAGTAGAAAATATAAGTGAGTATCTTTTAGCCATTGGAATAGGGAAAAATAATAAGGCATAAAATATTAACTATAAAAGATTGTTGCATTTGACAATATTAAAACTAAAAATGTTTTAAAATAAAAAACCTTTAAAGAAAGTCACAAAAGAAGTTTAAAATTGGTAGAAGATATTCACAATACATGTAGTAAAAAGATTAAGAAAATATTATGACAAGAATATATAAAGTACATCTTCAAAATAGAAACAGTACAAACAACTAAAGAGAAACTTGGGCGGAGATATGAAAGGACATTTTAGAGAAGAAACATACGTTGTCAAAGAACAGAAGAAAAGTTTGTATCATTGTTGATCAGGAAAATGCAAATGAAGACCACAGTGAAAGACCATGTTACATACATTCAACTGAAAAAAAATTTATATCTGTCAAAATGAAGTGTTGGACAAATTGCATCCATAGGCTTATTCTTATTGTTGGCAAGAGTGGAAAGAAATATAAATGTTTTGGAAAAGTTTGGCATTACTTCACAAGTTCAAAGTCACATTCCCTCTGACCCAGCAATTTCACTCTTGGGTTTACAACCATTATACTTGTACCAAAGATAGGTGTACAAAAATGGTCTATCAGCACAGCTCACAGTAGAAGTAATCTGGAAATAACTGACATTCACAGCAAAGGGAGTGCAGAAAAGATGGCCAAGAGCTGTCAAAATGAATGAAATACAGTGACAGGAACAATATGGGATGAGTCTTACCAGCATAATATTACGTGGAAAGTGAGCCTCAAAAGATTAATATGATAACACCCTTTTATATATAGTTTAAAATAAATATTCTTTTCATGAATGCATGTAAATGAAATGACTCTATAGAAGAAGGAAAACATTGAACTGGATTTTATGACAGTTGCCTTGGGTACTAAAAGGCAGGAGGATGGACTGGATGGTGGTGGTATTAGGGGTATGACTGTCATACTTCATGTTGAGGCCCTCCTGGCTTTGTCTTAGTTGGTAGGCTTATCGGTGCTTTTTACATTATAGAAGATAACTCATTAAATGACTAAGTGGGCCATGCATGGACCAACGATGAGACTGTCATTCATGAAAAGGGTTCCCAAGTAAAGAATAAATAAAAAGTAGAAAGTACATTTTCTATTTAAATATTTGTTTAAAATCATATCATAAAAACCATTGCCTGGTACAGTATTCATTGGAATTTAAAAGATGTGCTGTTTTGAGTTTTAATGGGAGATTATTTCGAATTTTTGGTGGCACAGAGAAGGAACCAGATTACCAGCTGTGCAACCATGGAGAAATTTATTTCCCACAGTTATCTGTTTATTTCCTGTAAATGAAAGGGGCTAATGGAATCTACTTAATTGAAATTACTTTGAGTTTTAAAATTAACACTGCAGCACATAGAAAGCACATAATACATTTTGGTAATGCAAACACAGGTAAGTTAGAGTGAAGTCTTGTGAATTTCTGTTCTTGGGAAAGATACGTTAAGGGCAAGTGCATCAATGGGTAAGCTGAGAATGAGTGTTTGTTAAGTCAATGAGTACTGTGGGGTAATCCTCCTTTGTGTATCTATTAACCATTATAGAAATTGAGTAATTTTGTTGTCGAATATTCTTCAAGTATACTTCTAATCCATTTATATAGATTCTATAATTGCCTTTTTAATGTGTGCGTTATGATTTATTCCCATTCTTTCCCGCTTATAGCCTTGTGAACAAGGGCGCCGAATGAAGCGAATCCATGCTGTGGCTAATATTGGCACAGCACTCAAGTTCCTTGAAGGAAGGAAGGTAAGAGAGACAAAACACAGAAGTGTGGGCACACTGATGTTTTTCAACATCGGTTGTGCGGTAAAAGCACAGCAAGTAAATTATACAGCTAGAGATGCAATATTATTGTAACATAATTTTAGATTTACAGAAGAGTGGCAAAAAATGGCATGGAGATTTCATGTCTGTGCTCAGCCAGCTTCTTCCACTGTGAAGAACTTATATACATAGTGCATGTATGTATATACAAGAAAATTCTTAAAAAAGGAATTTTAAATTGGTTTGATACCACTCATTAAAGCATAGACATTAAGCTAACTTCATTTTTTTCCCACTGATGTCTTACTTCTATTAGGGATCCAATCCAGTGATACACTTAGCATTTCATTGTTGTGGCTCCTTCCACTCTATGACCTTGCCTTTCCTTGTCCTTCATGACCTTGATAATAACTCCTGGTCAGTTATTTTGTAGAGTGTCTCTCAGTTTGGATTTGTTTGATTTTTTCTTCTCAAGATTAGATGTAGGTTATACATTTTTGGCAATAATTCCAAGGATGTGAGGCTGTAATCTTCTTAGTTCACCATGTTAGTGGATATAGGATTCTGATAGGTCTTATTGCTGGCAATGTTATTCTCCTTTACTCGGGCAAGGCTGTCTGCTGTGTTTTGTTTTTTTATGATAAAGTCACTATTCTTCTCTTTATAATTGAGAAATAACAGGGAGATCATTGAGATTATGCTAATACTCTACTTCTCCTCAAATTTTCTCACTGATTTTAGCATTGATTATCTTCAATAATTATTTCTTTGATGTTTATCTAACGGTGATTTTGTATTTCCCTCAGTTCTTCTACATGTGTAAATTGGAATTGTTTTATAAGAAAAGGATGTCCTTTCTCCCTGCCTCCCATTTATTTTATTCAGTTATTTACTTTGGCATGAACTTATTTTATTTAATAGCTATACTTCAATGCTGCTATTATTATTATTTAAATTCTTATTTAATTTTTATTTATTTTTTAATTATTATTACTATTTTTAATTTACATCCAAGTTAGTTAGCATGTAGTGTAACAATGATTTCAGGAGTAGATTCCTTAATGTCCCTTACCGAATTAGCCCATTTTGCACCCCCACAATCCCTCCAGCAACCCTCAGTTTGTTCTCTATATTTAAGAGTCTCTTTTGTTTTGTCTTCCTCTCTGTTTTTATATTATTTTTGCTTCCCTTCCCTTATGTTCATTTGTTTTCTATCTTAAGGTCTTCATATGAGGAATTTGATATTTGTTATATGATATTTGTCTTTCTCTGACTAATTTTGCTTAGCATAATACCCTCTAGTTCCATCCACATAGTTGTAAATGGCAAGATTTTGTTCTTTTTGATTGCTGAATAATACTCCATTGTATATACATACCACATCTTCTTGATCCGTTCATTTATCAATGGACATTTGGGTTCTTTCCATCTTTTGGCTATTATTGATCATGCTGCTATAAACATTGGGGTGCATGTGCCTGTTCGAAACAGCACACCTGTATCCCATGGATAAATACCTAGTAGTATAATTGCTGGGTCTTAGGGTAGGTCTATTTTTAATATTTTGAGGAAACTCCATATTGTTTTCCAGAGTGGCTGCACCAGTTTGCATTCCACCAGCAATGCAAAAGACACCCTCTTTCTCTGCATCCTCGCCAAATTCTGTTGTTGCCTGAGTTGTTAATGTCAGCCATTCTGACAGGTGTGAGGTGGTATCTCATTGTAGTTTTGACTTGTATGTCCCTGATATTGAGCATTTTTTTTTCATGTGTCGGTCGGCCATCTGAATGTCTTTTTTGGAGAAGTGTCTATTCATGCCTTTTGCCCATTTCTTCACTGGCTTATTTGTTTTGGGGATGTTGAGTTTGATAAGTTATTTATAGGTTTTGGATCCTAACCCTTTATATGACATGTCGTTTGCAAATATCTTCTCCCATTCCATCAGTTGCCTTTTAGTTTTGTTGATTGTTTCCTTTGCTGTGCAGAAGCTTTTTATTTTGATGAGGTCCTAATAGTTCACTTTTGCTTTTGTTTCCCTTGCCTCCAGAGTCATGTTGAGTAATAAGTTACTTGGCTAAGGTCAAAGAGGTTTTTGCCTGCTTTTTCCTCTAGGATTTTGATGACTTCTAGTCTTACATTTAGGTCTTTCATCCATGTTGAGTTTATTTTTGTGTGTGGTGTAAGAAGGTGATCCAGGTTCATTTTTCTGCCTGTCACTGTCCAGTTTTCCCACCACCACTTGCTGAAAAGACTGTTTTTATTCGATTGGATATTCTTTCCTGCTTTGTCTAAGATTAGTTGGCCATAGATCTGAGGGTTCATTTCTGGGTTCTCTGTTCTGTTCCATTGATCTGAGAGTCTGTTTTCATGCCAATACCATACTGTCTTGATGATTACAGCTTTGTAATACAGTTTGAAGTCTGGGATTGTGATGCCTCCAGCTTTGGTTTTCTTTTCCAGGATTGTTTTGGCTATTCAGGGTCTTTTCTGGTTCCATACAAATTTTAGGATTCTTTGATCTCTTTGAAGACTGCCTGGTATTATTTTGATAGGGATTGCATTGAATATATAAATTGCTTTGGGTAGGATTGACATTTAAACAATATCTGTTCTTCTTATCCAGGAGCATGGAATATTTTTCCTTTTTTTTTTTTTTTTGTCTTCTTCAACTTCCTTTTTAATCTTTCTATGTTCTTTGGTTAGATTTATTCCTAGGTATTTTCTGGGTTTTGGTGCAATTATAAATGGGATCATTTCCTTGATTTCTCTTTCTGCTGCTTCATTATTGGCATATAGGAGTGCAACCTATTTCTGTACATTGATTTTATATCCTGCCACTTTTCTGAATTCATGAATCAGTTCTAGCAGTTTTCTGGTGGAATCTTTTGGGTTTTCCATAGAGAGTATCATGTCATCTGTGAAGAGTGAAAGTCTGACCTCCTCCTGGCTGATTTGGATGCCTTTTATTCATTTGGGTTGTCTGACTGCTGAGGCTAAGACTTCCAATACTTTGTTAAATAACAGTGGTGAGAGTGGACATCCCTGTCTTGTTCCTGTCCTTAGGGAGAAGGCTTTCAGTTTTTTTCCCATTGAGGATGATATTAGTGCTGAGTCTTTCATATATGGCTTTTACGATCTCAAGGTATGATCCTTCTATCCCTGCTTTCTTGAGGGATTTTATCAAGAAACGTTGCTGGCCAAATGCTTTCTCTGCATCTATTGAGAGGATCGTGTGGTTTTTGTCCTTTCTTTTATTAATGTGATGAATCAAGTTGATTGTTTTGTGGATATTGAACCAGCCCTGCATCCTAGGTATAAATCCCACTTGGTCATGGTGAATAATTTTTTAATGTATTGTTGGATCCGGTTGGCTAGTATCTTGCTGAGGATTTTAGCACCTGTATTCATCATGGAAATTGGTCTGTAATTTTCCTTTTTAGTGGGTCCTTGTTTGGTTTTGGAATCAAGATAATGTTGGCTTCATAGAAAGAATTTGGAAGTTTTCTTTCCATTTCTATTTTTTGGAACAGCTTCAAAAGAATAGGTGTTTACTCTTCTTTAAATATTTGGTAGAATTCCCCTGGAAAGTTATCTGGCCCTGGACTCCTTTTTTGGGGGAGATTTTTTATTATTAATTTCTTCACTAGTTTCGTGTATGCTCAAATTTTCTATTCTTGTTTCAGTTTTGGTAGTTTATATATTTCTAGGAATTTATCCATTTCTTCAGATTCTCCATTTTATTGGTATATAATTGCTCATAATATTCTCTTAATATTGTTTGTATTTCTACAGTGTTGGTTGTGATCTCCCCTCTTTCATTCCTGATTATATTTGGGTCCTTTCCTTTTTCTTTTTTTCTTTTTGATCAAACTCGCTAGGCGTTTATCAATTTTTTTAATTCTTTTGAAGAACGTTTTAAAGGTTAATTCTTTTAAAGAACCAGCCTCGGGTTTCATTGAAATGTCCTACTGTTTTTTGGGTTTTTTTTGGGGGGGGGATTGATAGCATTTGATTTCTGCTCTAATCCTTATTATTTCCTGTCTTCTGCTTGTTTGGGGTTTTATTTGCTGTTCTTTTCCAGCCCTTTAAGGTGTATGGTTAGGTTGTGTATCTGAGACCTTTCTTCCTTCTTTAGGAAGGCCTGTATTGCTATATAGTTACATCTTATGACTGCCTTTGTTGTATCCCAGAGGTTTTGGGCTGTGGTGCTATCATTTTCATTGGCTTCCATTACTTTTTAAGTTCCTTTTTAATTTCATGGGTAGTCCATTCATTCTTTAGTAGGATGGTCTTTAGTTTCCTAGTATTTGTTATCTTTCCACATTTTTTCTTGTGATTGATTTTGAGTTTCATAGAGTTGTAGTCTGAAAATATGCACGGTATGATCTCAATCTTTTTGTACTTGTTGAGAGTTGATTTGTGTCCTATTATGTGATATTTTCTGGAAAATGTTCCATGTGCACTGAGAAGAATGTGTATTCTGCTGCTTTACGATGAAATGTTCTAAATATATCTGTTAAGCCCATCCAGTCCAGTATGTCATTCAAAGCCATTATTTCCATGTTGATTTTCTGTTTAGATGATCTGTCCATTACTATAAGTGGAGTGTTGAATGAGTTTCTTTATGTTTATGATTAATTGACTTATATATTTGGGTGATCTCACATTTGAAGCATAAATGTTTACAATTGTTAGATCTACTTGGTGGATAGATTCTTTAATTATGATATAATGCCCTTCTTCATCTCTTGTTATAGTCTTTATTTTAACGTCTAGATTGTCTAATATAAACATGGCTACTCTGGCTTTCTTTTGGCCAATATTAGCATATTAGCATGTTAGATGACTCTCCATCCCCTTACTTCCAATCTGAAGGTTTCTTTAGGTCTAAAGTGGGTCTCTTGTATACAGTGTATAGATGGATATTGTTTTCTAATCCATTCTGTTACCCGGTGTCTTTTGATTGGAGCATTTAGTTCGTTTACATTTAGAGTGAGTGCTGAAAGATATGAATTTATTGCCATTATGTTTCCTGTAGAGTTGGAGTTTCTGGTGGTGTTCTCTGGTCCTTTCTAGTCTTTGTGGCTTCTGGTCTTTTTTTTTTTTTTTGGTCTTTTCTCCCCTCAGAGAATCCCCCTTAATATTTCTTGTAGGGCTGGTTTAGTGGTCACAAACTCCTTTAATTTTTGTTTGGGGAATTTTTTTTATCTCTCCTTCTATTTTGAATGACAGCTTTGCTATATAAAGAATTCTTGGCTGTATATTTTTCCAATTCAGTACATGGAATATATCCTGCAATGCCTTTCTAATCTGCCAAGTTTCTGTGGATAGGTCTGTTACAAGCTTGATCTGTCTTCCCTTGTAGGTTAAGGACATTTTTTTCCCTTGCTGCTTTCATGATTCTTTCCTTGCCTGAATATTTTGTGAATTTGATGTGATATGCCTTGTTGCTGGTCAGTTTTTGTTGAATCTAATAGGAATCTTCTGTGCTTTCTGGATTTTGATGTCTGTGTCTTTTCTCAGGTTAGGAAAATTTCCCCCTATGATTTGCTCACATAAACCTATCCTTTTTTCTTTATATTCATCTTCTGGGACCCCTATGATTCTGAAGTTATTCCTTTTTAATTAGTCACTGAGTTTTTTAATTTTTAAATCTCGCTCTTTTGCCTTAGTTTCCCTCTTTTCTTATGCTTCATTGTTCCCCATAAGTTTGTCCTCTATATCGCTGATTCACTGCTCTGCTTTATCCATCCTTGCTGGAGAGAATGGAGTGCATCCATTTGAGATTGCAGCTCAGTTACAGTATTTTTTATTTCATCCTGACTAGCTTTTACTTCTTTTATCTCTACAGAAAGAGATTCTAATATATTTTCAATCCCAGCTAGTTTTCTTATTATCATGATACTAAATTCTGGTTCAGACATAATGCTTGTACCTGTGTTGAATAAGCCCTGACCGTCATTTCTTCTTGTTCTTTCTTTTGGGCTGAATTCCTTTGTTTCATCATTTTGATGGAAGAAAAGGAATCAATAAATTAAAAATATTAAAATTAAAAAATTAAAAACAACATACAAAAAGTCAAATAAAGGATACTAGATCCTAGGTGTACTTTGCTCTGTTGTTGAAAGGAGCTCAACAGATTAGAGGAAAAAGGGAAAGATAAGAAAAGAAAAAAGGGCAAAAAAGAAAGAAGGAAAATGTGTGAAAATTTAAAAAAAATACAATAAAATATAACAAAATGAAATGATGGAAGTAAAATAGAATTTGAAAACTTTACAAAAAAGTAAAAAAATATAGAAAAAATTTAAAATATTTTTAATAAAAATGAGAAATAAAAATAAATTTTTTCTCTTTCTGTATTCAAAAATAAGAAAAGAAAAAAATTGAATAGATGGACCCACGAACAGGCTGAAATACAATTGAAATTACATCGGTTTCCTCTATACCTCAAACTATGAAGCACTTTATAGTCCATAAATTAAGCAGGCAGCGAGACTTGTGGTACTGAAGAGCAAGGTTGGCCCAGTTGGGCAGGGCTTAGTGTAATGCCTCTATTCCTCACTGCTTACTAAGCAGTAAGCTGCTTAGCTTACTGGTATGGATTATGGTGCATGTAGGTGTGTATGTGCATGCATGGGAGGGGTAAAAATGACGTCACCCAGGACCCAGTCTCTTGTATCAGAACTCTGTGCTCTCCTTGATTGGCAATCAGGCACCCTCCTTTGTTCTCCGGCTTCCATCCACCTCCCACTTTTACACCTTCCATGACTAAGCCAGGCTACCAGGCAGCACTTCTTCCCTGAGATTCATCTCAAATGAGGCTGTTTCCCATCCCCTCACTTCCGAGGAGCTGTGGCTTTGACTCGCTCAGACCTTCTGGGGGAGGGTCTCACTGAGCTATGGCCAAGTGCCAGCTCCCCCAGGAATGTTCATAGGTCCATGTTGCTGCTGATGCTCAGAGACTGCAGCTGGGAGCCAGGCCACCCCAGAAAAAGTTCACATGATCATGTAGCAGCAGAGTTTCAGGGATTATGGTAAATCACAACACACATCTGGCGCCAGGCTTCACCCTTAACGTCCTTGTTCCAGGACCAGAGAATGTGTTTGTTTTCTAAGATTCACTGGTTCCTTGGCCTGTGGGGTGGCCGCACAGCCTCTGCTAAATGTCCCTTCAACAAGGAACCACCCCTTCCTGGGAGGCCCAAGGTTTCTCTGGACCTTCCTTGCTCTCGCTCCTGAGGATTTGCCCTTCCCACCGGAGCACCACCAGGTGTCGTACTGCAGCATTTCAGACTCTGCGCACCCCCTATTTATAGAGTCTTGATGGAATGCAAACCCTCTCTTTTCTCCTTTCTCCCCTTTTTGTTTAGTCCCTTGTGTACTCTTTCATTTCTCTCCAACTGTTCTTTGCAGGGAGCGGGGGGGATGCTCTCCTGGACTCTCCCCGTCTCTGTCCTCTTTCCGCAAGCTGTTTCTGCTTCTCTCCGTGGCTTCTCTCACCGGGTTCACCTCCCCACGCTGTGCACCTGCCGAGTTCTGTGATTCAGGCTGTGAGATTGTTGTGTTAATCCTCAGGTCAGTTTTCTAGGTGAGCAGGATGGTTTAGTGTTGATCTCTGGTGTACACTCAATTATGTTGTCCTCCCCAAATTCATATATGGTATTTATTATTATTATTACTATTATTATTATTATGCTGCTCAAATTGCTCCTGCTTTGGCCATTAAGAGTTCCTTCAGACTGCTCCCACACCCTTTTGATGTGGCCTCATCCTTTTTCAATCATTCCCTTACTTTTGAAACTACAGGGTTTTCATATTGATCTTATATTTTCCATGCCCCAATTCTGGAATCAACCACTTCCCTAAGAAAGTATACACATACATCTGTCTTCTATCTCTCTTTTTTCTCTCTCTCTTTTTTTTTTGTGTATGTATGTAAACCCTATTTTAAAGTGATACTTCTGATTCGAGTGTAATACCACAAGGTCAGTTACAGGCTTCCATGCTTATTTGTTTCTGTTTTCTCTGAAAATGAGAAATCTGTTTCTCATCTGCAATGCATTCACCTACTTTTCAATCCTAGTATAGACATAAAACAGTTTAATGTCTATACTACCACATCCCTCTGAGAAATGGATGTACTAACAGGAGAACAGTGTGTGTGTAGAGTTCCTTGGGTCTTTAGTATTAAAACATTCAGTCAAAAGACTGTTTTCCAAATTTACTTGGGATACTTCTGTTCTTCTTCATTCCCTCCAGTGAGACTACGTTATTCATTTGTAATAGAGTTAGGTCATCAAATCATATTCAGTTTTATGTAACACTCCCCTGTACACACATCCAAGTTGACTTTAATTATTATTATTTTTTATTTCGAGGAACTAGACATTATCATGATTCGAAGAGTAAAAGTTAACACTTGGAGAAGGACCCTGCTCTTTATCTCTACTATTGCATTCTCATCCCTCTTCCTTCCATTTCCTGTCTCATTGTAGGTAACCAAGCTCTCTATCTTCTGATTTATTCTTCCTACATTTCTTTTGCACAAATGAGCAGATGTATTTTCATACACTATCTTTTTTACGTGAAGGGTAACATCGTATAAAACACTCTTGCACTCTGGTTTTTCACTTAACACCATATCCTGGCAATCATTCAAACCAATTCAGTTCATGGAGATTTCCTCACTCATCTTCACAGCTGCATAGTATTCTATTAGCTGGATGTGCCAGAGTCTATTCCACCGCTCTCTAATGAATGGGAATTTAGGTTGCTTCTAGTATTCTGTAACCAAAACGATGCAATTAATGGCTATCCACAGTACTTTCATATTATTGCAAGTGTAATTTCAAGTGTGATTGCTGGGTCAAAAAGTAAGTGTATGTGTAACCTTGTTAGGTATTGCTGTATTCTCTTCCAAATGGGCTGCAAGAACCCTTTTAGATTTAGCCTTTCCCAAATTTGTGGGAATTCAGGTGTCTGTGGAAAATACTCCTGGAAAATAGAATGATTCAACTATTTCCTGATAAGTTTCTATGCACTAAATTGATTTATTAAATGTACAAATGCATATTTAAATACTTTCTATATGACAGGAACTCTGAAAAATAAAAATACTTGATTCTATTCAGTGATGAATAATTTGTATTTTGGTCAGGTGGTAGTGTGGTGAAACAATATAGTCATTTGTGCAGACTCCATAACAAAGAGAATTTCTGGACATTAAGATGGTAAAGAAAGAACAATATTAGCTTCTTTTTAAAAAACGTTTATTTATTTTTTAGAGAAAGAGAGAGAGAGAGAAAGCATAAGCAGGTGAGGGATATAGAGAGAGGGAGACCCAGAATCTGAAGCAGGTTCCAGGCTCTGAGCTATCAGCACAGAGCCTGTCGCGGGGCTTGAACCCACGAACCAAGAGATAATGACCTGAGCTGAAGTCAGATGTTTAACCGACTGAGCCACCCAGGCGCCCCAACAATATTAGCTTTTTATAGACTATTATTCATTGTTTCCAGGTCACTCTAATATTATTAATGGAGTGTTTCTCTTTTTCCAGCCCCCTCTATGATTTTTTTCCTAGAAAGGTGAAAAAGCCATGTTGAAAAAGATATTCATAGTTTTCCAAGTTATTCAATCTCCCATTTTACCTTTATAACAATAGTGTCCGACTCTTTCTGAGGTATTCTTCACTGACTAGAATATAAAAACAAAATCCCCTTATTAATGTCTTGGAGAAAACTTAAGGACTATAAAGGCATCGTTTGCAAAGAGGACTGGAGGGTCTTCTTTTCACAGAACACTTGTTTTACATAAGATCATTTCCCAAGAACAATCCTAAGCAATAAAAAATTGACTGTGAGGAGGAACGAGTTTTTTAAGGCTCTTTGGTGTCTGCTATTTACTATTTATTTATTTATTTATTTATTTTTATAATTTAGGAACTTAAATTTCAAATGTATTTTCAGGAATTTGTCTTTGATCTTTGGACTTACCTTGCCCTCTGTTGAAATTCTTTTTCTTTAAATAATAGAATGTTAGTTTAGTCCTTCAATTTTAGCTTGATTTAAGGAATAATGAGGAGGACACTCCTCAAGTTTTACTGGAGAAAACTCTACCATTGTGCTTCTTTGGTTACAGGGCAGTTGAAAAAAACGTACATTAGTACCTGCTAGGAACCATATAATGTGACTCTAATGAGTAGAACCAACACCATTTCCCCCAGTGTCTTTCTCCAGGGAGTCATCAGCTGGGTCCTTCTGACCAGTGCCACAAGGACCACTGACCACCTTTCCCAAAACTTCTCCTCGGGCAGGCAAGGAGCATAATTTTAGATTCCTATGAATTTGGCTAAGTGATCTAAAAGAGGAAGCAAGTTGGAGGTTACCTGTGGAAACAGGAGAACCAAGCAGCCTGTGCTCTGCCTGCAAGATGGAAGCAAATATTCGGTCCTCACTAGTTGCTTCAGTGAAACCAAGCACAGTGATCCCAGATTTTCTGGCTGAAAAAAAAAGTCAGTAATTGGGATTTTTATTGAGATTTAATTATTTCTTTGTTATTTATTAAGTAATTCATGTAGTTGGCTACTGGTATTGCTGATTAGAATAGTTCACTCCACGCCTCGTTGTAGAAGCCAACTAGCATAAAGGGGCAATGCACCTATTTGTTAGGTTTTCCAATATATCAAGAAATACTAGTAATCTGGAGTTTCCATTGAAATTTTTTTGAAATTTATTCCTGAATCACTTGCGTATTTTTTTGAAACACCTGTGGGCCTTGTATTAGAACGCTATGGCTACCACAGAGTGGATGGCTTAAATAACAGAAATGGATTTTTTCACAGTTTTGGAGGCTAGAGGTTGAAGATCAAGGTACCAGTAGAGGTGGTCTCTTCATCTCTTCCTGCTTACAGACAGACACTTACTCACTGTGTCCTCACATGGCTCTTTTCTCTGTGGCTGTGGTGGGAAGGAGACCCAGTGTCTCCTCCACTTTTCAGAAGGATACCAGCCCTCTTGGATTAGGGCCCACTCTTCTCACTTCATTTAACCTTAATTACCTCCTTAAAGGCCCTGTCTAAAATACAGCCACATTGGGGTTTAGGCCTCAACATGTGAATTTGGTGGGGACCACAAATTCAGTCCACATGGGCCCCTGGCTTGCAAAATCAAACTTCTTGAGATTACACAGGCCAAGTGCAATTGTCTAGTATGGGATTCTCAAACACTGACATACATTAGAATCAACAAAATCTAGAGGTTTTGTTAAAGCAGATGCTTGGCTACATTCCTGTAGCCTCTGGTGGGTCAGCAGGTGGAAGGTGAGGTCCATCATTCTGATTTCATTCTCTTTACGTTTCTGGGAATTCTTCAGTTTCTCTATTGCCCATCCCACTCTCCTAGGCTATTAAGAATGTAATAGGATTTTGCAAGAGAGGGGAGGCAAAACAAGCTAACAAATAGGAACAAAAATACCTATGTTCCATAAACCCATTGTGGAACATATAGTTTTTAAGAGAAAAAATAACTATGAAAATAATTTTTCTTTTTATTATTATTATCATCATTATTATATTTAATGTATATTTATTTTTGAGAGAAAGAGACAGAGCATGAGTGGGGAGGGACAGAGAGGGAGACACAGAATCCGAAGCAGGCTCTAGGCACTGAGTTGTCAGCCCCGATGCGGGGCTTAAACCCATGATCCATGAGATCATGACCTGAGCTGAAGTCGGCCTCTTAACCAACTGGACCTCCCAGGCACCCCTGAAAAACGTTTTTTTCTTAGAAGTTGAGTGAGATATCTTTAGGTTCTATCATAAATAGAATATGTTAAGTTCATAGTAAAGTTGGATCTGGATTGAGGTAAGAAATTCAAATTATCATTTTAAAAAATAATGATATATAAGGAAAAAGAAATAATCTGTCCTTTATGGAAAACATTAATCTTATGGTTATCAGCTGTGTTCCATGTATGCTAAAATGGAGGTGCAGAAAATTCTAGAGAAACTGAAAACAAGAGTAATCAAAATGATTATGGACATTGCAATAGGTTTCCGTCACAAAATGTAAAAATGTGATGTTCTTTATTTTCTAAGAACATGGATTATGTGTCCTATGCTGTGCTAGGGTTAAAGAAGTAGACATATTTGTTTACAATTTATGGAAGTTCTCAGTTTTTTTCTGTCTCTAAATCTGATAAATGAATTTTACCACTAAGACAGAATCCCATAGGTATATTTCAAATGATTTACAGTGATTTTCATGCTAGCTTTTACTCTAGTCCTCAAATATATAACTAATAAATTTAAAATAATTAAAGTATCTTTGCATTTGATAATTTTTAAAGTTAATCATTTACGAACTTCTGAGCCTTATTATTAATAACACACCTTATTTAAATCTCATCAGAGAATTATTGAGCTTGAAATCAATGTAGTACTTTATTATTTTTTTGTAATTTGATTCAAGATTCTGGAGAGGACAATGAGCAATGGTTAATTGTGTTCTATTGTGATTGGCTGAGGTAGACTTAACCATACAGTCCATTTTGCTGGGATTTAGGAAATAACATTTTTAAAAGTTAGGAAGGTATTGAAATAAATAATTGGGGACAACTGTAGGCAGGTTGAGATCTATCCTGAATGCTTTATAGGTACCAGTGACTAAAAGTAAGAAACTGAACCCCAACTGTCTCTTCTACTTCATTATTTCTTGACATAACTGTGTCTTTAAAATATTTTCCCAAAATCATGCTCTAAAAATACTATCTACATTTTTATTCCCTTTGAGCAAATTACACTGATTTTGAAAAATAATTTATGTGTGTGTATCATCTTCTCCCTTTTTTTTCATGTCAGTCCACATACAGAGGATCACCGGTTAGTACAAATTTTAGAATTGTTAACTCCTGACTTTTATAGGTAAAAGAGAACATAAGTGTCATGCTATTTGGTAACAAACTTCAAAGTAAGTGCATTTTCTTTAACTACTGATTACAGTTTCTTTTAAGATCTAGTCAATTTCTGAATGTAAAAAAATAACCCCCACTTTTTTTTGTCTGGTGTTTTGTTGGTAATTCCTTGCATGATGTCATATTTTTTCAACTTTAAAGAAACGTTTGAAATTCATTCCGTGGTTGTTTTTAGTGTGTGTACCTAATGAATGCTCCTGAAATTTCCACTGAAGCCATGTGCTTGCTTGTTTTGATGGCTTCCTCTACTTACTCTTGTGTCTCACCACATGGGCATGACCAGATGGTACTGATGTCGAACAAAGTGCTAATTACTGCATAATTAGGTGGTCTATAATCTTCTAGCACATTGCTAGTGGAGTTTTTCTTTTTGAACAGATTAAACTGGTCAACATTAACTCCACCGACATAGCTGATGGCCGGCCATCGATAGTTCTCGGACTGATATGGACCATTATTCTGTATTTCCAGGTATTGAACTATCACTCCCTTTGTGGTTGATATAATGTCATGGATGGAGTCAGTGGTGGAAAGTTTAATAATACTCTCCTTTGCCCTACCTTGGGGATTGATCCTTATGTTAGCAGAAATGTGACCTTCACATGTACCTTTTTTTGTGGTTAGCAGAAGAATTTCCTCTCTTTGCAAAAGTGTCATATATGTCATATATGAAACCCTCCGAAAACATTATGGTGTAGGTAGTCAGTCTGAAAAGTGAGCAGGGAACAACAGAGATGAAATATTGGTGTAGAAAGAGTTAAGGAACATTTTTGTTCCTTGGAAGGGACCAGTTTTATGCTCCTATTAGACATTAAGGGGAGAAATTAACTCATGATTCCATCTAGAATAAGTTTTCTAGCCATTATGTTGATTTTTTTTTAATTTTGGAGAGACAGAGACGGTACAAGCAGGGTAGGGTCAGAGAGAGAGAGAGAGAGATACAGAATCTGAAGCAGGCTCCTGGCTCTGAGCTAGCTTTCAGCACAGTGCCTGATGCAGGGCTCAAACCCATGAACCACGAGAGAACATGACCTGAGCCGAAGCCAGATGCTGAACCAACTGAGCCACCCAGGCACCCCCATTATGTTGGTTTAAAACAAGCACTTGTGGGGAAGAGCACTGGTGTTATATGGAAACCAATTTGACAATATACTATTTTAAAAACCTGAAATAACAAAAATAAATAAATAAAACAAGTAGACTTGGTATCTTAGAGCAGTTTTAGATTCACAGCAAAAGTGAACAAAATGTACAGAGATTTCCCAGCATACACCTTGTGTTCCATGCATATGTAGCTTCTCCCATAACCACATCCTCCACGGGGTGATACCTCTGTTACTATTAACAAACTTGTATGGACACATCTTTATCCTTCAAAACCCATTGTTTCCATGATGGTTCACTTTGGTGGATGTCCATTCTATGAGTTTGGATCGCTATTAGGTTTTACTTTATTCATTCCTTCCTGTGTGTAACTAGCATTTGTTACTGTGTATAACGTAGTCTTAGAAGTGGGAAGCACAAAGAAGAGTCCCCTGCGGATCATGCCCTTAAGAGCTTGCATGGTCAGTGGTGTTAAGGCTGTGAGTTTAAATCCCTTTTCCTTGGAAAAGTAAAACATCCAAGGAAAGAACAAGACAGTTCTTATATTTTTGCCCACCATGAATTCACAAACAGATTGAGGAGCTGACCAGCAACCTACCACAGCTGCAATCCCTGTCCGGCAGCACATCATCCATGGACAGCATGGTCAGCGCGGAGACCGCCAGCCCTCCAAGTAAACGAAAGGTGGCCACCAAGATCCAAGGAAATGCCAAGAAGGCTCTATTAAAGTGGGTTCAGTACACAGTAGCCAAGTAAGTACCAAGAGTTTGCTTAAATTCGAAACCCTTGAATAATTTAAGTTACCAGTGTATTGCTGAGTGCATTTTCCAGCATTGCAGAATTTGAAGAGACATTTGCATGAAGGATTTGCTTCTGGCTATTGCATTCTTTCCTTGACTTAAAATATAAACAGAAATCATCACTAATACTGTAGGAAAGTGCTGTAATTAAACGAATTCCTTCATTATTAATGTGATTGAGCCCACTTAATTTTTTTTAACAACTACACTTTGACAGTGTGAGGGCTAATCTACTTATGTCATTGTCTGGACTGATGTTTTTTCCCCAGGTTTATTTTTATTTTGAGAGAGAACATGAGAGCGAGTGGAGAGGGCAGAGGGAGAATCTCAAGCAGACTCTGTGCTCTCAGCAGAGAGCCCCATACGGGGCTCAAATCATGAGATCCTGCATGACCTGAGTCAAAACCAAGACTCAGACGCTTAATCAACTGAGTCACCCAGATGCCCCTGGATGTCCTGCTTTTATTAAATAATCTTTACACAAACAAAATAGAGGTTTAAATGTGATCATTTTTTCATAAGACTATTAAGTTCTCTTTGATAATAATGTGAACTCTGGTCTACATTCTGAAGTAATTATATATTTTTTTGTTTCCCAAAACTTTCTAGCAATTTTATCTTTAATTTTTTCCCATGAGTCTAATATAGATTCCTCTGTCAACTTGGGCTGTAGACTGTGGATTTGCTTCTGGGCTTAATAAATTTATATGTGTGCACATTCATGTGATAATGCTAGATAGAATATTCCTTACCTCAAGGAGTATCTATTCATAGCAATTTCAATAGCATTTTCAATTGAGCAGACCAATGTTTCGTAGTCTGGTATGGTCAGTGGTAAGATTTCTTCACAAAGAAGTTGTGCTTTTGTATGATTTTCCTAAATGACATATCAAATTAACTTACTTTCTGTTTTGTTTTTGTGTGCCTAAATCTAATCCGAATTGTATTCCTTACTTCTGAAAAATAGTCTTAAACAAGCATTTATCATTATGAAATATTGAAGCACTAATCATAGGGTGTTCTATTTTTAAAGCATTTGAAGAGCAAAAATAGAGAAAAATTAAACATAGAGAAGATGTAATTAGTGTTACTATTTTACACAGTTCAGTTTAACTTTTAAAGTGTGTTGGTGGTTTTCTAATTTGGGGTATATTTTTATGATTCAACTTGTACTCAAAAATATTTTTGAAAGCAAAGCTTTGTGGCTTCTTGGAATCTGTAGTGGAAATGAAGTTTTAAACCCCTGCCCACATTGTTGGTATATTGTTTGCCTTTATCTGTAGTGGCAATTACTAATCTCTTCAGCTAATTTGGCAGGAAGAACACATGTGCTAGGTAGGGAGACACAAGTGACCACATTCTAGGACACTTGTCATGGTGCTGTTGCAATAAAACTTTGTAATAATGTCAGTGCGATAGTCTCTTGCTCATTGCTTCACACGTTAAATTAACCAAAAATAAATTGGTTTCACTTATTATAGTTGCTTGAAGTAAACTGAAAGTGAATGATGTTGGAGGTTTTCTGCATTCGTTTTCTTCTACTGCATGTGGTGTAGAACATCCCAGAGCTGTGCGGGAATCCAATTATAACCAGAAGTCATTCCTGCAACTTACTTGTATATTTGTAACATCAGTGGGAATTGTATTTTTGTAATCTGCATAATGTCCAGTGTCGTAACCCAGAGTCCAGATTGATGGATCCCAGGGTTTTTCACCCATCAACGTATCAGTGAGATCCATTTATTTTACAGTTGCATAAATTGTAGAGATTTGAGGAGATGACTTCTCTAGCACAAAAATTTTGTGATGAACACATGATTCCATTATGCCAACCAAATTGTTGATAATTTTTCTAAAAGCTACCTTTTTTTTTTTTGTCTACACTATCCTTGGATGTATTTTTCAAGCAATTTTTTTTTACCTGATATGGGTAAAAGATTTTAGAATCTATATCCTTTTCAGCATGTGACATGTTTTTAAAATTATAACCTGTGACACTCTGTGGTCTGAATGTTTATCAGTCTTAGAAGACTGAAGATGACAAGAAAGGGCAAAACACCCAGTCAACACCAGACATTGTATGTGACTGTTTTCATGTAAAATTTAAAAATATGTGAGAAGTAAATAAAAGGCTGTTTGAGTAATGCAACATAATTCAGCCTTCTCTCTCTCTTTTTTAAGCCAATTTAATCTCCTGCATACTCTCTGCCATGAAAGCATTAAACTATAGCATATCTGATTTTGCATACCTTATTTTGAGATGTGTGGGAAGCACAATGGTATTTTAAGGCAAAACTTAATAAGATAATGAAACAAATGAAGAAATGTACAGCCAGATCCATTCAAAATGACTGGAGGTAAAACACTAGAGGTCAGAAATGCCTATAAATTGGTGATAATACTTCATCACTTCTTTAAATGAACTGTTCAAGTCTCTTTAAGCTTTTATCGCCTCTTTAAGTGACATATCTAAGTTTTCCTAGATTTTGTATTTGAGATTTTTTTATTTAAAAAAAATTTTTTATGCTTTTTGTTTATTTTTGAGAGACAGAGAGAGACAGTGCAAGCAGGAGAGGGTCAGAGAGAGAGGGAGAGATACAGAATCTGAAGCAGGCTCCAGGCTCTGAGCTAGCCGTCAGCACAGAGCCTGACGCAGGGCTCGAACCCACAAACCGTGAGATCATGACCTGAAGCAAAGTCAGATGCTTAACCGACTGAGCCACCCAGGCGCCCCTATTTGAGATTCTTAAACGAGAGATTTGGACTAAAACTAAAACTTTTAAGAATATTACTTACTGTTTCTATGTAATATGACACATTATGGGTATGTGTATGTGTGTTGAATATGTTACAGAAAAATAAAATATACTGAAACTTTTAAAATTACTCCAATATAGTAATATTTAGGGAAATATTTTATATATTTCTTTTTGAAAATATTTAAAGCAATAAAGAAGTTGAAGAAAATCAGAAAATATCTAATACATAACGAATGTTTGTTAGCTAATTATTACTTACACTACCTTGTTTTGTTAAAAAAAATAATTTGAGGAGGCTGTGAAAACAAAAACAACTTTATTCTTATTATTCTTTAAGTTTTTAAAAATATTTATTCTTGAAAGATAGAGACAGAGTACAAGCAGGGGAGGGGAAGAGAGAGGGAGAGACACAGAATCTGAAGCAGGCTCCAGGCTCTGAGCTGTCAGCGCAGAGCCTGACATGGGGCTTGAACCCACGAACTGTGAGATCGTGACCTGAGCCGAAGTTGGATGCTTAAGTAACCGAGCCACCCAGGAGATTCCCCAAAACAACTTTAAATGAGGAAATGTGAAAAATGGAATGTAGGTGGAAAAGTAAGATGAAGCCAGAGGCACATGAACAAAGCAAAGAACTAACAAGAATGCACTGCCCTGTCCCTCCGGGGTGGGTATCCGCCGATCTGCCAGACATTGGCTGAAAATATCATATGCATGCTACCAGAGATGGAAACCTGAAAGAACTAAGGGAAGATATAAAGTTACTTTATAACTACTGAAATCTTACAAAATTATTTGAAAACGTTTATTTATGAAGCCAGTGATAAGATCAGTGATACTATTTTTAGTATGCTTTATGCAGACTGAATGTACATTGGTAAAACAGGATTGAAAGTGAAACTTAAGTTGGCAGAGATAAGTTGAGAGCATTTGACTTGTATTAATCAATGTACCAATCGTATATAAAATATTTTATTTAAGGTATTTTATGCAAGCTGAATATACATTAGTAAAACAGGACTTAAAGTAACTTTTTAGTTTGCAGTGATAAAATTTAAGGGCATTTATCAACTTTGTATATTAGGCCATGTTATCAGTCAAATATCTTACAGGTCATGGAAATTTTGAGAATATACTGAAAATAAAAAAAAGAATTGGGTAATGTTACCTCTGCTCCATTTAGAAACAGCTGTAACGAGACTTAAAAAAATTTTTTTAGAGAGACTGCCAGGATATTTATCCATTGAATGGATCTAATGGATCCATCTAATGGATCGTCTAATTAACTGATCACCTTTAAAGGCATCAGACTTAGCCAAAGGATGTTGGTTAAAGACATCATTGCAACTTCCTTTTTGGATCTACCTTTGTATATAGTTGATAAGTTACACATAGAAAAAACAATTCATTGTGATTTTCTATCACTTTTATTTTCAATAGCACAATATGACTACCAACTTGAATTAATTCTTAATTATCGTAAGTGGCTTCAAATTAATCACATCCACCACAAAAGAACAAAAATTTGTTACCAGGGCATTGCCCTTAAGACAGTTCCAAAAACAGAGTTTAAAAAAGTTTGATCGGGGCACCTGGGTGGCTCAGTCAGTTAAGCAACCAACTTTAGCTCAGGTCATGATCTCATAGTTTGTGGGTTTGAGCCCTGCATTGGGATCTGTGCTGACAGCTCAGAGCCTGGAGCCTGCTTCAGATTCTGTGTCTCTCCCCACTCTCTCTGCCCCTCTCTGTCTCACACTCTCTCTCAAAAATAAATAAACATTAAAAAATTTTAATAAAAAGTTGTGCTAGATACCTCAAAAATATACGATGATGAATTACTATCAATTTGGTCCTTTATAATTTTCTTTTTTATTTTACCAGACATGTTTTCTCTGAATTAGTTCCTTTTAAAAATGTGCTTTAAATTGGATACCTCAATTACTGAAAAATATGATATAGAAAACTCTACATATGGAACTAGAATTTCTCCATCTTCTGACCCTCTAAAAATTTATTTTGCCTAATTTTTTTCAAGCAGCTAACTGATACAGCTACTGCACATCAGATGTTGAGGATTGGATTTTGCTTTAGTCCTTGAGGAAAGTGCATATTACCTATTCAGATTCAGAATGTGACATTATTTTATTTTATTAATTTTGGGGGGCACCTGGATAGCTCAGTTGGTTGAGCAGCCGACTTTGACTTAGGTTATGATCTTGCCGTTTGTGAATTCTAGCCCCACACTGGGCTCTGTGCTGACAGCTCAGAACCTGGAGCCTGCTTCAGATTCTGTGTCTCCCTCTCCTTCTGCCCCTCCCCAGCTTGTGCTCTGTCTCTCTGTCTCTCTGTCTCCCTGTCTCTCTCTCTCTCAAAAATAAGTATCGAAAAAAAATTTTTAATTATTTTATTTTCTTATCACATTAAAGAGAGACAGGAATAGAAGTAAAGGACTTTGGGCGGAGCTGGAGAAGTGGAGTTGCCTTTCATTCAGTCATCCATGCCATTCGGCCTGAACTAGTGGACTTGGAGAGAGTGAAAGGCAGATCTAACCGGGAAAACCTGGAGGAGGCTTTCACTGTTGCTGAAACAGAACTAGGAATTCCAAGATTACTGGATCCTGAAGGTAAGTTGAATAATTGTTGGTTCTTTTACCCACATTTCAACTCGGTAGGTTTCTATGTCTTAAAGGCAGAAATTACAGATCATTTCTGAGACCTTAGTAGAGGCCAGAAAATTTTAGAAAAGCAGGAAGAAATAGTACCTTCTTGTACTGATTTTCTTTTGGAAAAATATTTGCCATCATATATGGGAGCAAAAATATCTGTTGCTCCAAATGGCACTTTGACGTTGGTGGTGTCAGCCAGGTGAGTGTACGTCATCAATAGAGTAAAGAGAGAATGAAAGCTTTGGAAGTGTATGGATATTAGGGCAAAGAAGAAAATCCAGGATAAAAGAATTACTTTACTGATATAACAGAGCATCTGGAAGACAGAAGAGATTGTTAATAATCTAAGTTCATATCTTTAAAACGTCAGCCATTAGAAACTTAGATATGTTGGTAATCATTTAGTGTTCTGATGTTGATGAGGAAAACCACACCAACGGTCTACTACTATTTTTCATTAGAATTTTCTGGCACCTTTTTGGTAAGACTGTGAATTTAAGACATTATGGGAATGGATTATACTCCATCAAGCCTTCAAGAGACAATTTTGATGCCTTTGATAAACTTTACTAAACTCTATAAATTGTTTATTGAAATAAAAGGGTTGAATTTTCCAAATGCCACAGACAATTTTTTATTTGGGTTAGCAGTTATGGATATTTCAATTAATGATGCAGAAAAGTGACTATAGTGAAAGCAAGTGATTTTTAAAGATGAGATTTCAGAGAGAGCATGACTGCCTCTCAAACAGTGTCTAAGTGGAGGCACTTGTACCTGCAAAAAATTCCAGGTACCTGCAAAGCCCTGGTGGGCTCCCCGGAGATGAGAGCAACATGGAGATCCCTGGCCACTTTAGCAACCTGCAGGGGGCCCCCCACGTTCACTGAGGCAGCCATTGGGTTTCCACCTTGTTGTTGCACCACACACACACACACACACACACACACACACACACACACATGCACACGCACACACAGAAACAAGCCAGTAGTACCCAATATACTGTTCACCTCAAGGAGAAACTCACACACACATCCCTCAATTTCCTCTGCAACACACACACACACACGCACATACACACGCACATACACACAGCCCTCCATTTTTCCTAGAGTAGGACAGGAGGAGGGTAGAAATGGTGTTTTCATGCCCACTAGACCAGAGAAGTTCAATGTTTTTCTCTCATGGTAGAAACTGAAGTTGTCCAGATGTAAGTCTAGACCAGATAGAAGGTGATCTCTTGTTTTCCTCATGCAAACTACCCCCTCAAAAAGTTATTGAACTTAAACTTTGTTAATTAAAAAACATTAAAAATATAAAAATTAATTTTTTTAAAGAAATTTTAAAAAAGTTACTTAACCAACATGAATGTGTACACTTTTAGGAACACAGATGAAATAGACCAAACTCTTTTATAACAATTATTTTATGTTTTAGTTACATGTATATTTACATGCACTGATTGTATTAAATCATGTGTTGAATTTTTTTTTCATTTTCACATCTCATGAAATTTCACTCATTCTTCACACGGGTCTTCCACACCAGTGATCTTGTCGTTTCTGCAATCACCTTGGAATCCTCCAGCACGTTCTGGAATACATTATCACTGTTTCCTTTACAGTCTTTGGAGTTGCAGCACCTTTTAAATCCGGCACTGATCGTCCCTCGAAATTCTATCTCCCATCACAAGGAACATTACAAAATATTATGGCAGTTTATCTTTTGGTTTTCATGGCTTTTGTTTGGTTATATTTTTGCTTTGTGGATATTTGTAATCTCCAAATGTAATCGCCTGCTTATTGGCTTTAAAAGGGATAGTTAAAAGATGATTTAAAACATTCAACACGTGTTATGTATATGGTCTTACCCCCCATTCTAAGCTAATGATTAAATTTGTATAAATACCTTTGCTTGATTTTTACTGGTTTTATTAGGTAGACATCTATACACTTAAAAATATCTTTTCAGACTCTGTGTTTCCTTCAGAGGACTTGACTATTCAAAGGGAGAATCATGCATAAGGGAGAGGCTATCCAAGGAACTGAACATAAGGCATCTCCCTCTTTTCTAAAATAAAACTTGTGGGGGCAAGAGAGAGCTTATCTATATTTGGTCACATACAGTATACAGACTCTATAGTCACATCATTACCTGTAAGCACTTTTTACTCCCCACCCGCCCCAGTTCTGAAATTTACATATTATTTATATTATATTAATGACACAGAATATCTGAAAAACCATAGAGGATCTCAGATTTCTGATGAATTAATGTTGAGACTATTTAAATTAAACATGAATTACTTTGCTAAAATATCTTCGTTAAAATGTGTCATGTTTCTGAGTCATAATATTCCCATCATGTATCATCCCAACTAAATTGGTTCCCCCTTCCTCACCATCTTGAAATATTAATTCTATTTTTCTTCTGCACTGAGGACACTATCTTTTGGTATGTTAGCTGGTTTTCAGTATAGTTAGATTAGCACTATAAATAATGCTAATTAATCCATCCACATTTGGTTTTGATTGTTCCAGATGTTGATGTGGACAAACCCGATGAGAAGTCTATTATGACCTATGTAGCCCAGTTTCTGAAGCATTACCCTGACATCCACCATACAGGCACTGATGGGCAAGAGAATGATGTAAGTACTTTTCTTCTTTGAGCACTGATAGCACACTCAGTGATAATGACTCAGATGTTTAAGTGTGCGGCTTTCTAAAAATTAAATTTAAATGCATTTTATTTTATTTTATTTTATTATTTTATTTTATTATTTTATTATTTTATTTTATTGTGGAATGCATTTCAAAAAGAGAGCAACTGAATAAAGAATAGATATCACCAATTGGGGAGGAAATTATAGGGAAAGATTTTTCTGATGTGTATGCTGGATATGTCAGAGAGCATTATTAATGATAAATACTAGACATAACACTGATGAATTAAAATTGAGGAAAGACAGCCATGTTGGGAAATCCATTTAGTAATCTGAAGATGAAGTAATTTTATATCTAAACTGTCATTTGTGCTTCTAGATCTTAAGTCCCCATATTCTGTTCAATCTGAGAAAATCTAATTTTGACTTTTAGATTTATTATATAAGTCACTAGTCACAACAAACATATGGAAGTAAGACAATCTTGTAAAAGTTCTAATTATTCACTATGATTAGATTTTTTCAGCCTCTCAATAGTTTAAATAACATTTATATTTTTTATACTGCTCAAATGACATATGTTCATTGTCATAAAAAATAAAAAAGGGAAAAAAAGGGAAAAAGAAAATTATTTGTACTTGATCTTCTCGAGAAACCGTGTCCTAGAAAAAAAATTAGTATGTTGGCATCAGTTCCCAACATTTTTTATATGTATGTAGACACATAGAATATTTTAACAAAAATAGAATTATACATGCAATTTTATCATTTTCTTTTTCTGTTAACATTATAAAAATTCTTCTTATGCCATTCTCTCCAGAACATCAGCTAGATGTACAATAATTTATCTAATCTTAATTGTTGAAAATTTTCTAGTCTTAATTGTTGAAATTTTGCTATTATAAAATATTGTCTATGAACAATATTGTAATAGAATATTGTTTTAGGAGTCTTTCTTAAAAGTGGAATTTCTAAGCTAAAAATATAGATTTTTACTGCTTTTTGAAATGTTTTTTCAAGTTTTCCTGTAGAAAGTTTGTATTTTACACTTTAGCCAGCACACCAGCGTGCCTATTTTCCTGGATGTTAACTACCAATAGTAAAATTCTTCTCATTTTTAAGTATTATTATTTTTTAAAATTATAGTGAGGTATATTTACTACTGAATTTGAAATTAATTGTAAGATAAAATGGCAACAGGAAGAGAGATAAGTGGAATTTTCAAGATGTGTTAAAAAGCATCTGTCTGAATTCATTGCTCAGTCTCAGAGCTTTCAAAGCAGTGTGAGATTATCATGAAGGGAAGCTAGAAAAGCATTGAATGTTTTCTAAATAGACTTAGAAACAAGTCTTAGGAAGCAAAGGCCAAGGGCTCATAACCCGGAGTTTTCAACTATGACAAGGTATTACACTAATAGAGATCTGGGACTTCATAAAAAACAAAGCAAAACTATGGTAACTGGTATCTCCTAGGATGCTTAGTTGAGGGTAGTCTGGCACTTGATAGAACTATGTTAGGTTTTTAAAAGCTATCATTTCAGGACATCTGTTTGGTTCTTTGACAGGATTCAGGCACAAACGTTGACCATCCGAGTTACTTATCTGTAGTTAGCAAACTAAATGTTCCTAAGAAGACCCACAGGAGGCAAACGCAGATTTTCTATACAAATCCTAGCATAGGTGGACACATGTGCTTTGGAGTCATTTGGGACTTTCTGGCTTTTAGAACGTAATCGAGTGTGGATGTTGCCATGTGAATAAGAAACTCTGTTAGAAAGCATATTAGACTTAACCTCGTGCAACAATGAGAAAATCCACTTTCCATCTGATTTTTGTATCACAGGTTTTTATATTATCCAATTGGATTTGTTTCTGATCAGGTTTCTGAGGCTGTACTGTTTTAATGTCTCTGACATTAATCAACTCCTCCAATGAGTAAACTCTTTGATGGCAGCGTTAGAGAAACAAAACAAGGTGCTTTTGTTAATGCTCCTGAGCAAGAGTTTAATGCCAAAACGCTTCAAGATTTGAAAGACACACATTCCTGACCTAATCTTGTTAATATGCCTTACTAAAGAGGCTTTATTATTAAGAGATTAATTTCATTGTCTAGAAAATAAGTTCTGACTGTTCTTTTAAAAAGTTTTCTCTATTCCCTTCCTAAAAAGAGAATGCATATGACTCTTCAGGGTTTTTTCAAAAATTACTTTTGAGGAAAATATATTATAAACTTTGCTCCTTTTTTAATATGGCATTTGTAATGTAAAATCTAAAAATGAATATTTTCAAAAAGAAAAAAAGAATTTTACATGTTTTTTGTGATATAGGGCTTCCATTTGCTTAATGTGGCTAAATGGTCAGCAAATTCTATTTAGTGAAACTTTTTTATTTTATTTATCTGTATTTAATTAGGGCTTTATTTATCCATAATTAATTTAGGGCTATTGATGCCATCACCTCAAAATACTTAGTATTTGTCATATCAAGTCTTAGGAAATAGTTCTTTTAATTCACATTTATTTTGTTTTATGTTTTTAAGTTTATTTATTTATTTTGAGGGAGAGAGAGCATGCGTGAGCAGGGAAGGGGCAGATTGAGAGAGGTAGGAGGAGAATTCAGGTACAAGCCAGCTGCATCTTCCAGCAGGAAGCCAATCCTAGGGCTCGATCCCATGAACCAAATCGTAATATCATGACCTGAGCTGAAATCAAGGGTTAGCCAGTAATCAAATGAGCCACCCAGATGCCCATCTTTTAATTCTCTTTTAAAAAGCTTGACATCGGTTCAGGTCATGATCTCACAGTTTGTGGGTTCAAGGATCGCATCAGGCTCTGTGCTGACAGCTCAGAGCCTGGAACTTGCTTCAGATTCTGTGTCTCCCTCTCTCTGCCCCTCCCCCACTCAGACTCTGTCCCTCTATCTCAAAAATAAATAAATGATTAAAAAATTTTTTTTAAATAAATAAAAAAAGCTTGGCATTAGTGGTTCTCCCAGGCTTCCATGTTTTAGTATATTTGATTGCTGCATCTTCTTTATGAGTTTATTTAAAGTGGATACTTCATAGATAAAGATTTCAAATCTAATTTTCTTATTGGAAATAGACATTGCTATGCCTTTCTTACTCCAACGAATAAAACTGATAGACTTTTACCCTAAAGGTCTTCCTTGAATAATTAGCACTCAGTAATCAAATAAATAAAATATGCCTACTAGTTTATCTCTCTGACCTATTAAACTTTCAATTGTTTATTCACGCATTCCTTCTCCCACTGCAACAAATACTACAGATTGTTTTCAGAAGTACAACACCATCTTAATTGACACAGTGATACAGACATGCATCCTATTAATGTGTTTATAAAGAAAAGAAATTAATATACCTCTTCTTTGTATAGTTCACCATTTAAATGGTTAATATTTTAAGATGCAAACATCTATAAAATGTAAATACTGTCCCAAATTAAAACAAAGCACCAAATACTAGAATACTACATTGCCTTATTATATTTGAACATTTTGATGCTTACAAAGTTATGAAAATCTCTGAAAGTAACTATACCCATAAAATTGTCATCTGTTTATTTGTGGATGGATGCCTCTCCATTGTTTTTTTCCCTGTTTTTATATAATTTTTTGTCCCTGATTTATATTCTTTTTCTATATATTATCTTCTTTTCATATTGTTAGGAAATACTTCTAGGTTTTTCATCTTTTGCAAAGTCTATCCAAAATTTTAAGGTAAGATTTAAGTCATCTTGAATTAGTGACCTTTTCTAAATGTCCTGCATTCCATAGCTTACTAGCCATTCCTTTGCATGTATTTGCCTTTAGATACACATTTCTTTTAATACATTACTATTTTATTTCCTTTTCTATATAATAGAAAAAATAACCTATGTAAATGTTATTAAATGTTAGTTCTAGTCTAAGCGACTCCCATGGACTTTCCGACTAATCATTAATTATAAGGTGGCATCAATTAATTTCTTTTTAATAACACTTAATAGCACTAATAAAAGGAAAAATTTGCAATAACAAAATTTGGCTTCTTTATATGTGACATGGAAAATAAGAACAAAGCTAAAGACTTATTTTTATATTTTAAAATATTAAGTAGGAAATGATTATTTGAAAAAGGTAAATATTCAGTTAGCTTATATCCTGAGCTTCATTACATCTCTTCTGCTCAGTATGTGGCCACATAGTTTAGTAAAGTTCATGACACAGGTAAGTGCTCAGAAATATTTGTGGAATTAACGATTGTGAGTTCTTTCCCAGTTCCAAATTATCCTATTCTTTTTCCATCTTTCTTGATATTCCAGCTAGGCTGAGGTTAAGGAGCTACAATAAAATAGAGTTTATGCCAACATTCAAATGACAAATTAAAAGTAGTTAATTTTATATCAAATGTTAAAGTAATTTTTATTTCATGCTCCATGAATCATATGAGTTGATACACATATAAACATACTACAGAACATATAAATGTGCCTGTGCGTATGTTTGAGTGAAAAAGAGAGAAAGGGAAAAAGAAAGAGAAGCAAAGAGAAAAAGTCATGAAAATGCTGGCATTTCAGCGGTCTGGAATTTAGGTGATTTTCTCTAGGCAAACAGACCTCATGTCTTTGAGTGCCAGTAAAGGTTACCAATTGAAGAAAAGCCACTAGACTAAATGGGTTCCCGGAATCTAAATATTGTTTGTACTTTATTTTCCTCTTTAAAGGAGAACATTGAGTGTGTAAATATCTACTTCCTTCTTACCTTATTGCAATTTGCTTGCCACTGCCCCACCAGGAAAAAAGCCATTTACGAGAGGAACCCTAATGAAGTTATTTTAACATAATCCTTTCTCCAAGATGACTTTGTGAAATAGTTTCAGTTGGTGAGAAACAGGTCATTGGAGGCTCATGGGGAGGTCCATGTCACTTGGATGATCGCCCTCATAGTGGTCACATTGACGTCTGGTACCTTGGAGGTAGACCAAGAGCATTTCATTCCTCTGAGCTCATAAGAATATGCCATTTGTGCTTTTATGGGCATGAGAATCAACCAAGCCAACTAGTAGTTGATTCGAAAGAGCCATCTTGGGAAGAATTAAAACTTCAAAGTTTTGGGCTCCTGTTCCATTTCTGTCTCTACTTACCTATATTACCAATTATTTATTCTTCCATTATGTATTGAGTGAGACTGAGTGCCAGACACTGGGTTAGGCTAGACAAAAATAAGATAAATAATGGATTTGTACCATGGATGGAAGGGAAGAGACCATTAAGTAGACAGTACAAAACAGTGTTTTCCCAGTGAGTATTTGAGCTCAGGTGGTTACAGGACCAGAGAAGTGCTCTCAAAATGTGGTCCCTAGACCAGCAATGTTCGATTCACCTGGAAACTTCTTGGAAATACAAATTCTCAGCCTCTACCCCAGATACACCGAGCCAAGGAAGACCGAGGGTGGCGCTCGTTTCAGAAGCCCAGGTGACTGTCACACGCGCTGACGTGTGAGAGCCGCTGGCCTACAAGAGGGATCCAACAAGACTTCTGGATCAGAAAAAGCTTTCTAGAGAGGTTGTGTCTGAGCTGAGCTGTGAGGAAGGCATTATCCAGGGCAAAATGTTTCAGGCAGGACAAGATTGCTTTTCAAGATTAGAAAGTGAGAGAAGGTGTGGGTCATGTCAGCCCCGTGTGCCCATCTATGTTCTGGGCGTGTCACACGGCCTATCTTGAATTCTCCTCCAAGCTGCGGAAGCCGTCAGATGATAGTATAGCCCTAGAGACGGTTTTAAAAAAATGCGTCCAAAGTCAGAGCTGATACATGTCAGAACCAGAATTCGGAACCAGGCTGACCTGCCTCCACGGCCAGCCCTCTGCCTACTTTGCCACTTCACATGTCATCAGTGTGTCATCTGTGTCACAGGGCTGGGACCAAATGAGCTCCTGTAGTTGGAAGCTTTTTGTAAGTGTCAAGAACCCTGTTAAATACATTTTTGATTAATTTGGTATTCTTCCCAGATAAGAAGTCTTGATGAAAACTTAGGATATTTTCACTAAATCAATGCTAGAATGGCTTGTTACTATTTTTGGAGAAAATTCTATAAATCTTTTTTTTTTTTTTTTCATTTTTGACATGTGAGCGGTAGCCTGGATGCATTCACTCAGCAAAGATTTTGGTAAATACTTTCCAGGTGCTGAGGTGCCAGAGTCTGGTAAAACCACATTGAACAAAATAAGTATCTTCTGTCATCGTGACGCTTCTATTACAATCCTGAATAGCATTTTTAAATAATACTAGTTCACAGTGTTACTGTGACTGTCATTCCTTGTATTCAGTCAAAATTAGTCTCATCTGGAATAGTTCTCTGGGCTATGAGTGACCTTGGGTCAAGAGCACCCCAGGCCTGTGAGTTCAGTCTTCTTCCAGCCATTGCTCTCACTGAGTACTTTTGTACTTAGGGCATTTCCCCTTGAGACATTCTCTTAATTAAATTAGTCTTTCTTGAGAAAGTAATGGAGATACATAATTTCAATATTCAGCAAGATAATTAAGCGATTTTTCTAGATTTAACTTTTGTCTTTTATTCTCCGAAATAGGTGAGGGAGAGAAAAACTTTCAGAGACAATTGGAACTTACTAAATATTTGGTGCATTTTAGAATCAGCCAGGTATGAATCAGCAATTAAACAAATGTACAGTTACTGACAAAATTGTAATGTCTGCTGGTCTCTAGAGAGAAGACAGGCTAGTGTTGAAGGAAACAGAAGTCTGGATAGAACAATTTGAAAGAGATTTGACAAGGGCACAGATGACGGAATCGAATTTGCAGGATAAATATCAGGTAATGTATGAAAAAGTGATTTCAGTTTCTTAAAAGCTGTTTATGAGTATGATTCATATATATCACTTAATCCATGTTCAGTCTTTCTAATGATATTAATGAGAAAAATCTTCAAGGAAATAATATGTATTATCTTGAGTTTGCATGTAATTGTAATAATTGTCACATACCAAAAAAAAAAAAAAACCAACCCACCAAAAAATAAATTCAGTGCCAACTTGAAAAGCACTATAGAAGTAAGATGAATTTGATAAAGGCTTGCAACATGAATATTTGGAGTGGCCCATTAATGGGATCAGTGTCTGTTGTGCTATTGCACTCAAAGTGAGTCCCGGGCTGTTACTGCTGCTGTTTCTTCCCCCATCTCCTTCTACCGCTGTTACTTGGATTTTAGCTTCTAATTTTCACTTCTAAGACACTGCGTCTTACAACAGGTTTTTCCCACTAACTTGTGATTCATTGTATGCAGTATTGACATTTTCCTCCTTTTTGAAACAGCATTGCATTTAAGTGGCCAAACTATAATATATCCTAGTCTACATTGTTTTTCAGTTGGTTTTGCTGTATAAGAGACTCAACATGGCGGATGATAAAAGATACAGCCATTGGCATTAGTGTGTGATTTTATATACCACATATAATTTCCTCCTGAATTTATATGGGAGGTTCCATCAATATTGTATTATTTGAACCCTGCAAAGCTATATGTGTTTATATGTATGTACATTTTTTGCTTAGAAACTTAGTGTAATCTTTTTTCCCAAAAATACAGTTTTCTGGATGAACTTCATTAAAAAAATGATTAAACCTGTAAATTGAGAATAGAAATACAAGAACAGAGTAAAAGACCATTGTGTGTTTTAGTTTAGGCTTCAATTATAAAAAATCAATTCCATATTATGAAATTACCTGTGGTACAGATGTTATTTTATAAAAGCAAAACAAAGGATTAGAAAAGCACAAAACAGAAACACTCCTTTCAGGCCAAAGATGAGGGCATTTCTTAAAAAAGAGTTAGAGACCATGTGAAATCTGAATGTAGAGGACATTGTCTTCATTTGTGTGTTTCTTACATAATGAGCATTTTCTGTTTGTACTTGTAAGTCGATGGTGTATTTTCCTGTTTTGGCATTCTGTGGAATAAAATTGAAGATCAGTTTCATATTTTGGTATTTTTAAATTACGTTTAGAGGAAACGGAAGATAAGCGTTGTGGGAAAATAGTTACTCACCGTCTCCCCCCAGTGTTCTTCATGTGAACTTATATGTTTGTTTACTCTGATTCTTTCAGATGTGTTACCTGCTAGATTCTATAGGGCCATTCTTATGTTCTTTAACATAATTACACATTTTAGTGGCATGTTCAATTCATGTTTGGACTTGGAATTTTATTCCAGAATGTTCTTTTTTAATGTAAAGTATTGAACTTTACTTAAAATCACTACTCTTTTAGATTAGCATTTGACTTATGGTTAAATCTACTTACAAATTTATGTTATACACTCTGTGATAAAAGAAATGAAACAATAATATTTTAATGCTACAGTGTTAAAGCAAAATATTATTATATAAATGAGGTCCCCAATTAAAACTCTTTGTATAGCCTTACTTCAACACAAATTTATATCTCTTTGTAATAGTATTATTTTGATATATATAATTTATATCTGTAAGTTATTTGGTATATTGTTTAACTTTTATTTACTTTAAAGCAACTATTTTGATTATTAACATAGGTTTATATTCTTGTTTTCTGTTATTTCTTGATGAGCATGGACTGGCACAGAGATTATTTAACTTGAAATGAGAAATCTTGGGTTTTACTCCTGCCTCCACTACTTGTTCTTGCCAAATTACCTCTGGGCTTCCTATGCTCATCGTAATGGGGCATGTCGATGTTGTAGGGGATGGAGAAAGCCAGAGGAGATAATGTGCAGAGAGCAGTTAGGATGGGCCAGGCCATCATCAGGCCTTGATGAACGGTAGTGCCATCAGTATCATGACTGTCATCATTATTATCAACAATGCATATTGAGCGTTATCAAAATACAAAGGATTGTTATTTAGGAAATGGGGTTTCCTTTGCTTTTGCTGTTTTTAACTCATGTCCATGTTGTTTCTGTTTCTCCTCTTCTAGTCATTTAAGCACTTCAGAGTTCAATATGAAATAAAAAGGAAACAGATTGAACATTTAATACAACCAGTACATAGAGACGGTAAACTGTCCCTTGACCAAGCACTGGTAAGACAGGCCTGGGATAGAGTGTCCTCCAGGGTAAGTTCACTCATGATTCATTGTATTAAGGCTTGTGTAATTTAGTCAAGAACATTTCCCATCATGTTCTTTTTCTTTTTTTAACATTTTTTATTATTTTCTTAAATTTATTTTTGAGAGACAGAGAGAGACAGCTCAAGCAAGGGAGGGTCAGAGAGAGAGGGAGACACAGAATCGGAAGCAGTCTCCAGGCTCTGAGCTGTCAGCACAGAGCCCAACGTGGGGCTCGAACCCACAAACCCCACAAACCACGAGATCATGACCTGAGCCGAAGCCGGATGCTCAACTAACTGAGCCACCCAGGCGCCCCTCCCATCATGTTCTTGAACCACTGATATGTCATCTAGTCCTACTGCCTCTAGCTGAGGAAGGAGAGACGTAGCTGTGGGGGTGTTTCTTGAAGTTAGTGGAAGTACTATGATTGGTTTCCCAGCTCTTCTGCTTTGCTTGCCCTACACGTAAGTTCACGTGGTAGATGACGGATTGAAATCCCAAAAGACCACCTGGGCCACTTCTCACTTTACACACCTAAATTCCAGGTTGTTTAGAAAAGGTGACTCTCCCAAGAATGGAGCCTCAATAATTTCTCTGAAGTCGATAACGAGGTTTCATCAACAGTTAGTAATCTTCCTGTATGCACATTCAGTTTTACACTCTTTAATATGAGCAAATCTTCTAATCTGGTCTTTCATGAACCTGAAGGTAAACTGCTCAGTAAATTTCATGTTAAATATTTTACAAACTTAAAGCCCAAGATTTCAAACTTGGTCTCTGAACTTCTATCACTATTGAGAATATTTGTCTTGAACTTCTCCTATGTATTTCACTTTTATAATCTAATCTTTTCCCCACAAACTCTACCAGAGAATAGGTTAGTTCCCAAGCACCTTAACCTATCATATATGGTATTCCAATAAGTTAGGAAACAGTGCTTAAGATTGGATAAAGTTGAAGGACACCTGCTTGGCTCAGTCAGTTGAGCATCTGACTTTGGCTCAGGTCATGATCTCATGGTTTGTGAGTTTGAGCCCCACATGGGGCTCTGTGCTTTCAGCCTGTCAGCACAGAGCCTGCTTTGGATGCTTTGTTCCCTTTTCTCTGCTGCTCCTCTTCTGATGCTTCCCCCTCCAGAAAGAATTGGATAAAGTGGAAGAAATGAAGAAATGGTTAGGGAATTGTACTATCATAGAAAGAATCCTAAATATTGCTTTTCCTCCAGAGATACTTGGATGACCCTGATTTTTCTGGACTTGTTCTCATGTGGAAGATTTTAAAGGATACACTGATGTGTATAACATGGTGTGTAACAACTACATCAGCACGTCAGCAAACCCAGTCCCTTCCCTTTCAGCAAAAGCCAAATTGAAAATCAGTGGGGCTTCATGCTATTCCTATAAGTAGGAAGTGGTTTAAGCTACCAATAATATCCTTCTGTGTCTAAGATGTATTTTAAGTTTCCAGAAAATTTGCTTGTAGCTCTAATTTCCTCCACATTCTCAAAGTATCAAATTCAGTTTTATGTGGGCTTTAAAAATCATTTGGGGAGGGGTGCCTGGATGGCTCAGTCGGTTAAATGTCCAGCTTCAGTTCAGGTCATGATCTCACAGTTCATGAGTTCAAGCCCCCCACTGGGCTCTGTGCTGACAGTTTAGAGCCTGGAGCCTGCTTTGCGTTCTGTGTCTCCCTCTCTCTCTGACCCTCCCCTGCTCAAGCTGTCTCTCTCTGTCTCTCAAAAATAAATAAAAAACCTATAAAAATATTTTTTAAATATATTAAAAAATCATTTGGAGGGATTTTAGGCATTGTCCTCTATCTCAGAAATATTCTGTTTTTCTACTTTTGTATTTCAGCTCTTTGACTGGCATATACAGCTTGACAAATCTCTCCCTGCACCTCTGGGCACCATAGGCGCCTGGTTATACAGAGCAGAGGTGGCCCTTAGAGAGGAAATAACCATCCAGCAGGTCCATGAGGAAACGGCCAACACAATACAACGGAAACGCGAGCAACACAAGGTAAGAGTTGTGGTGAAGGGACCTTCCTGCCCAGCAGTCCACGTGTTGTCTGGGGACGTGGCCATCCAGACCGTCCCCTGACACGGGTCGCCCAAGTGCCATTCGTACAGATTCAGAGATGTCGAACTTCCGTCTTCATTGCTTGTTAACAGCAGTTCCAGTAGATTTATTTTCTGAAGAATTTTCTAACAGCTCTGTGGTATTTTTCCATCTTCAGTTATCTGTATTATTGCTGTATGCTACATGTTATTTTTTGAAAGGTAAGCCCATAGACTGCACACATTTATATAATAATGTGATTGGATGTTGCTTCTAGACCTTGTTCTTATCTCCGTTCTTGAAGGAAGGAAAGCCAGGTTCCCAGGACTTATGTCCTTTGCTCGGAGGGGGCAGGAGTCAAGGGAGAGAGGTGATTCTAGGAAGTGGGAGGATTATGCCTTGATGACTTTTTAGTTATTTGTGACTTTTTCAGTGTACTACAGTCAGTTGTGCGTAGTATAAATTCTAACAACTTCCTCTTTGGGTTTTATGGTAGTGTAGACCTAACTAAAATGGTATATTTTATGAAGATCATGTAACTCAGCCCTGCGTTTTGTGCACTTGAATTGTGTACCTCATTCGCTGTGTCGTGGTAGGGATTACAATCTATGTGGAAAACAGACAAGGGGAGATGACCCAATGTGGGCAATTTGTGGCTTACGGATATTTTCTGCCAAAATATGAATATTTTTTAAACTGCTTCAAGAAAATAGACTGTTCTATATTCTAGACTAGGTTATAAAGCAAATTCATGACAGATTTGGCTTCAGGCCCCTCTGGGACCTCAGTTCTGGAGTTGGAAATGCAGAGGCACAGAGGTGGCCGGCAGTTTCAGCTCCTGGCCCTGTCAACTCCACTCACTCAACCCACACCCAGCTGCCAAACAGGATGGACGCAACAAGATTTTGTGTTCCTGCACAATCAGGCAGGGTCCCTTCTGTGTGTATTCTTGGCCCTTCTTTAGTTGTAATCAACACCTCCAGAGACTCTTTACGTTTTGCTGATTATCTCTTAGCCTCTCCCCTTCTCGTTACCCCCTCCCCCACCTCCCACACAAAACACACAGAAAACTCCCTAGAATGTGCTTCTTGGGTAAGCATGACTTTGGCATTTGCTCTGTCAGTGGAGCTACACACATCTAAAATTCAGTCCTGTTAGAGTCCTGTCTCTGAAGATAGAGGATAAGAGATCAAGTCTCAAGATCTACTCTGGGACTGATCCAGGCTAAGTCTTTTTAGAAGCAGAAAGGCCTGAGCTATGTCCATGTTGAGACTCCCAGTGTATTAAAAATAGGGGAAAATGCTGAGACACAGTTACACAATAAGACCACTTTAACAGATTAGCAATTCGTCGTAACTACCATGTAATGCACCATATAACAGTTACTATAATGTGCAACTGAAGAGACTATTTCATACAAAAGGAGTTACCTTAGGGTTTAATGTCAAATGTAGAATTTGTATTGATTGTGGGTTAGATGTGTTAATTCTGCAAATATACACAGAAGGCCTACTGTGTGCCAGTTTTACATACAAGGGAAAGGGGTGAAGGTGCCTCCAATCTGGAAGTTTTAGACACAGCATGTGTTTTGTTGTTTGCATAATATACTTAAGTCTGGTTTAAGTGCTTCACCACAGAGAAAATGTCCAACTGTATGTGCTGTGCTTTTTACCAGTTGATAAGATTTAGCAGACATGTTAATTCGCTGCGCACTCTAGGCAGAAAGCAGCACCTGCTGAAGATTGAGTTTTAAGTTGGATGCACACATGCGGTCCATGTCTCTCTCAGTGATTATATGAACTGAGGCCCCTCATGGCTTTACTGGATTTCTTGAGAGAGAGAGAGAGAGGAGAGAGAGAGAGACCCTGTGCCAACTGTGTAGTCAGACTCATCTCTACCAAAGTGTAGTGAGCAGCCATAAATACCAAAATGAATGAAGGGGTAAGAGTCAGAGAAGATGCTTATCTGAGACTAAAAATCAGAAAGAACTGAACAGAAGGTCAAGGAATACAGTGAAGAGACCATAGGAAGCAAGCAGAGGCAAGTCAGGGCTGAGACTAGTTCAAGGCAACTCTCCAGAATGATCTTTTTACTGAGGTAAGAACTTTTACTAGGTCTGGGCACAGAAACTTAAAGTAGTCGAGTCATAAAACAATGACATGGTTAATTATAAAATCAGTTCTCATTCATTTAAAATATGTCTAGGAGGTGCCTATAAGATAAGCTTTGCTGATGTGAGCAGTTTGACTCATTGTTGAGATAATTAAAATTGTAGTCTTCTTCAGTAGAAAAATCAGCCTATGGAATTGGCAGTACTACTGTGTGCTGGCATATTGGGCTTACTTGGAAATGTAGTTCCCAGTATATTAGGAGTAGGGAAAATGCTGAGACAGCATTCACGAATAATTGAAAAAATATAGAACTCATTAATACATAAGCAAGAATGTTTGAGAATATTATCTACCTGTCCCAGTCTAAAAGTAACTATGACTTTTGCCACAAAAACTTAGGTAGGCTATCAAGATCTAGAACTTTTGGTGTTCTGCCTGGTTTACATCTTTAAAAAAAATCATACTGCATGACAATTGTCCCTTAGTACATAGTCAGTTTTGAGACCTTGATTCAGATAATTTTTAATTTATTTTTGCAAGGTTATTTTATAAATGGTTCTACCGAAGTTTTTTTTTTTAACTTAACTTACATGTATATAGGACCATATTATTTTGAAAAGCAAGATACACCTGTACCAGCTTTTCTATTTTCCAGATACCTTAATGCTTAGTTATTTAGGAAGATAACAAAAATAGTCAGAGTTAACTGAAATTGAGTATAGTTGCTGTCTTAAGTACTTTATTTTGCTAAGGATTTGACATGCAGGATGTGAGACAAGTATTATTATCTTCATTTTGTAAATGAATAAACTTTAGACAGACAGAGTTTAAGTGCTTTGCCCAAGGTCACATAACTGGCAGTCCAGATTGTTTTAAACTCTAAACTTAACTCTGCCCACAGAACTATTGCATGTAATACATGTAGAGTAATTAAACTTACTAGTTATTTTTTAGTAGTAGTGCCTTGGCAAAGTAAGGCATTTAGTCTTAAGGAATCATGAAAATAGCCATCAAACTCTATCACCTACTACCCATTCCTATTGCGGTTATCAACCCTATGTAGGTCACTTCCCCTCCTTTTTTGAAGATTTAATCTCCTACATGACAATGCATGTCATAATTCTTAATAACTTCAGTAGAACCCATAAATGACTCTGCCAAAACCCTAGGCTCTTAGTTTCTTCATCTCTCGTCTTTCAGTGATCCCAGCCTACCCTCTATTTTGGCACTTTAGGGCATAGCCATAGTCTAGAACGTGTCATCACCAGTAAATGAAACTCCTTCACGACCTCCTCTTTAAGCCTCTATCTCACTGTCCAATCAAACTTGCCCCAGCTCTAAAGCACGTGGACTCCATGTTCTATAATCCACTGATTTTACTGAGTCTCACCCTCTTCATACCATCCCTTCTTTTCACACGCTATTTAAATTCAGTGCTGAATCAGCCAAGGGAACCCCTTTGTATATCCACTGATTGTCTTGACCAGGTCTCCTTTGTCCTGTTGTCCTGGTTAGAACACAGCCCTGATTAAAGCCAACTCTCTGCCTAGTCCCTGCCCACGCACATGCAGCTGAGCGTGGCTGCAGAAAAACACACCCCCGGGCACAGTGACTAACCCCAGTGGGTCCCTACTTCTGCCTGGCACTCCAAAGGCATTTCCCAGCTCCATTGCCTCTTTATTTCAGGGACAGTTACCCCATACCTTGTCTAAGTCTTCCACACCTCCTCCCATGTCCTTACTCTCAGCGGGTGACACTGCTTCCTTTTTCTCTGAGAAAATAGAAGCAATCAAAAAAGAATTTCCGCAAGCTCCCACGACCACATCAACCCACCTCCGAGCATCTGTGCCTGAATACTCAGTCTTCACTTCTGTTACTAGGGATGAGCCATCTGTGCTCTGATCTAAGACCGGCCCCTGCACACGTGTAGTGTATGACATCCCATCCTCCCTGCTTTGTTCCAGTAAGCGATCCCTGTAGGTCTTGCCTTTTAAATTTTTTCTCCCCCTCTGCTGGCTTCTTCCCACTGACACAAAGTATATGTTGTTAATCCTCTCCTCTTAAAGATGCTTTAAAAAATAAACTTTAAAAAATAAAAGCTTGTCCTTCTTCCTCCTACTCTTCCCCAGCTCCTGTCCGTTTTTCCTCCTTCTTTTTTCAATGAAGGTCTTTGAAAGAGTTATCTATGCTCATTTTGGTTTCAGAATTCTCTTCTCCAATTTTTTCTAGAACCCATTCTGATCAAGCTTTCTCTTGCCATGCTATTCATGTCAGGTTCATGAGAGTTTTCGGTATTCCTCACTTAATGATCAGTTCTCAGACCTCATCCTACCTCGCCTCTTCAAAGCATTTTACATAGTTATTTCTGAATCCTTGAAGCACTTTCTTCATTTGGTTTCCTCATTTTCTTTCTGTTCCTCTTGCTATGCCTTTCTAATCTTTCCCGCTCTTTCTACAAATATTTATTGTGCACTCTCTGTGTGCAAAGTGGTGTTCTAGGCACACCCAGAAGAAAAATCAGACAAAAATTCCTACACTCATGTGACTTGCCTTCTAACGGGGGGAGGCATATAAGAAATAATAAACATAAATAAGCAATAAATAAATTTTATCTTCGGTTAGAGAGGAAAAGGACAGAGAAAGTTAGGGGGTGCTGCAGTTTTAACCAGGGTTGTCAACGAGGCCTCACTGAAGACATGGTATCAAACAGGCAAGCACATTCCCACCCCAACCCCTTTGCCCTTGCCATGTCCTTTATGTTCTGTGTCCTCGGCCTGAAGCATCTTCCCACTGATGAGTCTCTCAGTGTGTTCTTCCTTGTCTCCTGTGTGCCTTTACTGAAATGCCACCTGTTAGTCAGCACTTTCTTGGCCCCCCTTTGAAATTACAACTCCCTTTTCCCTCTTCTCTGTTTGATTTTGCTCTATAGTATTTATCTGCATCTCAACTTCTATTTTAATTCTATATCTCAGATAGTGCTTGATTTTCTATACTGTAATGTGAACTCCATAAGGGCAAGCGCTATTGTTTGTTTTTTTCACAGTTGTATTTCCAGCCCCTGAAAATGATTAGAAATATTCAGGCTTTCAGAATTTTAATTAGGTCAATAATACAAATTTATACATGTTGGGAAATTGTCCATTTGACTAAATTTTCAGAATTATTGGCATAAAATTGTTCAAACTATTTGAAAAAAATTTTTGATAATCTCTTCTGTGCCTGTAGATAAGCTTCTATTTTTTCCCCCAAATATTGTTTCTTTGCCCCTTCCTTCTTTCCTTAATTGTGCTTTTGACACTGTTGATTTTCTCTGTCGTACGTACTATAACCATTTTTTTTCATCAACTTTTGTTTTTCTTTAAATTTTTTTTAATGTGTATTTATTTTTGAGAGAGAAAGAGACAGAGTGTAAGCAGTGAAGGGGCAGAGAGAGAGAGAGAGAGAGAGAGAGGGAGATGAAGAATGCGAAGCAGGCTCCAAGCTCTGAGCTGTCAGTGCAGAGCCTGACATGGGGCTCAGACCCATGAACCATGAGATCATGACCTAAACTGAAGTCAGACGCTTAACTGACTGAGCCACCCGGGTGCCCCTCATCAACTTTCTTACCAGACGAATGATGGCATCACTCTGTCCTATTGTGTGAGAAAAGCCAAGGCTAGTAATAGAGAGTAGAAGTCAGGGAACCAGTGTCTGTAATCCAGGTAGAGTGGCTTGAATCAGGATGGTAGTGACAGAGGTGATGAGAAATGGTCAGGTTCTGAGTATGTTTTAATGTTTATTTATTTCTGAGAGAGAGACAGGGTGAGCATGGGAGGGGCAGAGAGAGAGAGAGGTGGACAGAGGATCCAAAGCGGGCTCTGTGCTGACAGCAGAGCGCCCTCAGGAGGGCTCGAACTCAGCAACTGTGAGATGATGAACTGAGCCAGAGTTGGGGACTTAACCGACTAAACCACCCAGGCATCCCAGATTCTGAATATTTTTAAGGCAGAGCAATTTTAAGCATTAGATATTGATTGTGAAAAAAGGACTCATATTTGACACTAGGATTTTTCAACTGAGCAGTTGGACAATGGAGTTTCCATCAGTTGAGATGGAGAGACAGTGAAGCAAAAGTGGGGAAAAGGATCAAAAGTTTAGTTTGGGGCACAGTAAGTATGAGATTTTTTTCACGTCCAGGTGGACATGTAGAATAGGCAGTGAGAGATAAGAGACAGGAGCTCAAGACATAGGTATAGGCTGGAGATAACTATTCAGAATCATTGGTATATAGAAGGATCTTGAAGGCTTTGAGACTAAAGAACTTAAATAAGGAAGTATAAACAGAGAAAAGAATGTCAAAAACTAAGACCTAAGGGAATCCAGTATCAAGCGATTAAAGAGTGGAAGATGAGCCAGCAGAGGAGTATAAGAAAGAGCAAAGAGTGAGGTGGGAGGGAGGGTGTATTGTCTTGGAAGCAAAGGGAGGCAGTGTATCAAGCATAGGGCATTTTCAGTAACATGGACACAGCATTGCTTTAAAATGCAATTTTATTCATTTCATCCCCTCTCGAAACTGCCCACTAGCTTCTACCTACTTAAAATAAGTTTTCCAAAATTGTTACAAAGACTTGTGAGGTCCACAGATTTGCAGCCCTTTTCCTTGGCTCCCCCCTCCCTGGCCCCCTGCCCCCCAACAATCCTAGCTCTTCCTTTGTTCCATCTCAGTCACCGAGAGAGAGGTGCACTGATTGCCCACAACCACATAGATTTGCCAGTTTCTCCCTATAGGTCCATCCGGTTTTACTCCATGGATTTTGAAGCTGACTAGACATGTTCAGGATCAGAATTAATATAGCCAACAGTAAGTTGAAAGTTTCATCCTTAAGCAATTAATGATATAATGATTTTTATTCTCAAATCTACTTTGTCTGATATTGTTACACTCATACCAGTTTCCTTTTGTTAGTATTTGAGAGTTCTGGCTCATTGAGGTTCTGAGGTTCATTGTTCCCATCGCATCCAAGTTCCAAGACTCCACTTCCACCGCAGTGCTTTAGATATTTGCCCTGAACAATCAGTTTCCCACATTTGTTTTTATTCACAGGTCTGTGATCCAGTTTGGGGTCATGCTTTTTTTAACAAAAAATTAATTAATTAATTAATTTTGAGAGGAAAAAGGAAAGAGAACCTCAAGCAAGCTTTATGCTCTGTGGAGGCTCCTCTGCGGGACTTGATCTCATGAGTGCGAGATCATGATCTGAGCCAAAATCAAGAGTCAGATGCTTACCTGACTGAGCTACCCAGGCGCCCCAGTTTTGGGTCATATTTTTTTTTTAATGTTTTATTTATTTTTGATACAGAGAGAGACAGAGCATGAGATGGGGAGGAGCAGAGAGAGGAGACACAGAACTGGAAGTAGGCTCCAGGCTCTGAGCTAGCTGTCAGCACAGAGCCTGACGCGGGGCTAGAACCCACGAACGTGAGATCTGACCTGAGCTGAAGCCGGAGGCTTAGCCGACTGAGCCACCCAGGTGCCCCTGGGTCATATTTTAACAGGAGTGGGAGACCTAAAAGATTTGCCTTACTTCCTGTAAGCGTGCCAGTGAATTAAAGTCACAGACTGTGCTCAGCATCTAGCCGGGTTTAGTGAGACGGCCTTTCAGAGACTTCAGTGACATCAAACCTGCTATAGGTTCTTTATCATATGTTTTAAGATGTTTTCGTTTGTTTTGACACCTTGCCATGATATTTTCAGTTAAGTAGATACTGACTATATATAGTAAGAAAGACTTCTTAGAAGGCAACTGGACATTTGCATACTCCAATATAGTCAGAGACCTCTATGTGTACATTTAGATATAGTCACATAGAATAAATCAGAGCTGGGCATGGCGATGGGTCTATATTTGCCCTGCATTCGCCTGAGGAAGTCTCAGCCAACATCACAAGCCATAGAAATGTGCCGAGAGGTTCTAAAGGAGGCAAAGAGTGACTAAAGTACTCAAGGGCTTTAATTCTCTAAGATAGTCGTCTGTCCCCTGTGATAAGCTCCTGCAGAGTGCCCAATGTTCTCATAATATTGTGATATAATTGACTTACTTTAGATGGCAAGCAAATATCACTTTGTAATAGTATGCATGCATTCAGAGCAAAATAACAATAGAGTGATATATATTTGTGTGTATATATATTATATGTAACCATTAAAGGGTTAAACTAGTTGTGCTTAGTTTTAAGCTTCTAAGAACCAAGGGTTAAACTAGTCGTGCTTCATTATAAGCTTCTAAAAAGCAATTTATTCAAACTCAAGGAAGGAGAATAATCCTAACAAGTCATTGTTTATAGCAGTCACTATATTTACTTTGCACCATGTGCCTTTAAAATGTCTGAATGCATTGCTCTGCAACTGTCGTGTGTGTTTAAAGGATGCTATTATTATTAGATTCAGCTCTAGCACAGGCCTTGTGGATAGGCACCAGGGCTCCTGCACCAGGTAAAATGCCTATGAAAGTCCCCAAGCTGTATCTAGATGGAGCACCACGATCAAATTGTTGAGTCCATTGACTCATCGGTACAAGCTGAAAATGATGCCTCTTAGCCTCCTGTGAACACGTTTTCTCATTTTTTTTTATTTTTTTTTTAAATTGTGTCTTAGGATCTGCTTCAAAACACAGATGCCCACAAAAGAGCATTCCATGAAATCTACCGGACCAGGTCTGTTAACGGGATCCCGGTACCCCCGGATCAATTAGAGGACATGGCCGAGAGGTAAGAGAATGCCTGGTTTTAAATGAAGTAGCTTTTTTCAAATGCTCAGTGGATGTTTCTTCCATTTCTTTTCTTTTCAATGAATTGACATTTTTTTGTTACAGAGATGCTTACATTTAGTACATAAAAATTGAGCTCCCATAACATATCCTAAGAATGCCAGCATCCTAATACATTATTAATTGCCAAGAGTAAACCTGAATATACCCACAGTCTGGAAATCACAGAAATGGTTTCTTCAGAGACTGTATTTTTGTTCAGCACTGTGAGGAACATTATGTAATATTGCAAAAACAGCTTATAAAAGAAACAGATGAGAGTTGTCTTGGCAGGGGAAAGAACTAAATTAAATACTTCAATCAATCACGATCTGCCTTTAAATCCAGAGCTAGAAAAGGATTCAGAGCTCCTGATAATGATTGATCAGCCGGAGTTTAGAAGGCCTTTTGCTTGTATTATATTTAGCACTGACGTGTAACAGGTTAAATAGGCACGGCTCTGTTACTATTAGTTACTTACATTCTGTAAATTCTCGGTGTTTTATTTCTAGGTTTCATTTTGTTTCCTCCACATCAGAGCTACACTTAATGAAAATGGAATTTCTAGAATTAAAGTACCGTCTGCTCTCACTGCTCGTTCTTGCAGAGTCAAAGCTGAAATCTTGGATCATCAAGTATGGGAGGAGAGAGTCCGTGGAGCTCCTTCTGCAAAACTACATCGTAAGTCTCCCTGGGGCTTTGACAAAGAAATTAGAGGACACGTGGATTTAGCAGTTAATATCTAACAGTTTGTTTGATGCTGTGATTTTTATCTTGAATGTAAACATGAAGGTATCAGTATGTTAAATGGGTTTGATAGAAGTTAGCAAGCGTTTCACAGTAACCTGAAATATACACTTACATTCTTTGGAAATACAGAGAGATTTAGCTGCATGAATCAGACTGAACCGTTGTGACTGGCTTTATTGCTTAAAAATAAAAAAGTTTTTGCATTGCACACCCATGACTTTGATGGTGAACCCACTATTGAAACTGAATTAAAATACTTAAAGATTATCCTCACGGCTTTAAAAAAGAATCATGAGTAGTTCAGAACAATTCTCTGTTATTCAGAAGGGGACTGTCTGATTTTAGATTAGGTCCAGCATGTCTCTGGGTTTCATTGCTTCTCTGTGTGTCCAGGCAAAGTAAAATTCTGTCTGTGAATCTCTGTACTAATGTAATTTTTAAAGACTATCTTATATTTTGCACTGTCAGTATAAATAATTGTATACTCACATGTAATAGTAGCCTTGCATTAATGAAAAAATTAGGTTGTTCTAGAACTGTCATTTCTCATTCGCATGTAATTAGAGAGTTATTTATGAAAGGTAGTTTATTTCTGTTAGTTAAACATACCCCCCCAAAATTTATTAGTAATACAAACTTGCTCTCAAAGTTCATATTCATGAGCATCTCAGTCCTGTACCGCTCCATTTGTGTTTAATCACAAATTCTAAATGATAAGTTAATAAGTTTAAAATGCAAGCACATTTCTAACCTGACTCATCAGAGTGGCTTTGTCACTAGTATGATTGAATGCTTATTGAAACCATATCTTTGCTGAAGCATTCTAGAACCAGAATCTATTTTAATTACATTTTTAAAGTGATGAATGAACAAGATGCATTTGGAAAATAAACAGGTTTACAGTAAAATCTTTCTTTAGGTTTACTACAGTTGTCTTGGAAGCATTTGTCAAAAAATGTGAAATCTGTTATGGGATGTCTCTCTTATTCATGTTTAATTAGTATGGGAAGTCACGAAAAATCTTATTTTTTACTTTCAGGCAGTTACGTTAGTCTTTTAAGTATTAAATACAGGCGTGCATTTATATTTTTGAATTTAGTCATGTCAAATGATACACTCAGCTCAGTAGGTAATTATGCGGATCTGTCTTTGTTCTCGCTATTTAGGGACAACCAATCAGAATGAAATGCCTAATGGGACTGTTCCAGCAGGTTCATGTTCTAATACAATGGTGTTAGTAATTCTCTTTGAACTTTTCAGATAAAAGATATGTAAGTAGGGAGTTGTTATAATGTTAAAACATTAATAAATATTAATTTAAAGAAAAATACTTCTGCTTTCTCTATGAAGAGAAGTTCACTAAGCTGCTAGTTTTAAACTGCTTCCTAACTTAAAATAATTGACAAACTTGCTAATTATGCTACAAGTGTGACCCATTTTTGTGAATATTTCTTAATATTCTTATTCCATGGTGAAAAATACCTATTTATGGCTAACCCTTCTTTTCTACAAAGGGTCTTAGACATTTTTCTTGTCTAATAGTTTTAATAACTGGGTTATCCCACAAGCCCACTGACTTCCGTGTGTCCTCTGCTATTCCGCTGACCACGCCGCGTGCTGGGCGTTTTTTCATGGTTTCACATGGTGTCAGTGCTCAACCACATGTTTCAGGTGGCTCAGTTGTTAAGAAGTAGAGTCAGGATTTGAAATCACATCTTCCTGAACCAAAAGCTCTGCTTAGGTACCGAACTCTACTGATCTAACAAAATTTGCTGTGAAAGGTTTTTTGTTTTAATTTAAAAGACCAAATAATTAAAATGATATCCTGTAACTTAGTGAACTAAATAATAGAGCCCACGTAAATATTAGTTCCATTTAATGTTAGTTCATATCCAACAATATTTCATGCTAATATACTGTAGCCTGATAGTGATAGTTATTATTTATGTTCTAGGCAGCAGAGTATTGGGGCTGGGGGTGGCAAGGTGGCGGGGATTGCTACAGTCTGGCCACCAGTTACCTGGAAATGCGTTAGATCGAGATTCAGCTGCTTACTACCCATGTGACCTTATAAATAACTTAATTTCCAGGAGACTTAGTCCTTCCCTAATTTTTAATAATAATAATAGAATAATAGGGGCTTTTGTAAGAAACAAAGGTGGACATATGTTTCCCTTTTATCTCACACCACCTACAGCTTCTCTTATCCCTTTGGAATCTGTGGGAAAATAATTTTCTTTAGAACAGACCATTTCAAAGAGTGAAGACTTTCAAATATAATAATAAAATCAACTTCTTCAATCCAGTCCTTTTCTTGGTTTCTAAAAAAATGTATTGTAATGAGCCATATGCTGCTACATCACCTAATAACCAAAGTAATGTGCAGGATGTAAAGGTTCCATAATTACCCCTTTCTTAGTTTGAATTCTCAATTCAATCTTATTCATATTCAAAAATGTATCCTTCTTTAAAGGGTTAGAGAATCAAAAAATGTGCTTCCTACTTACCTCTTCTACTAGGTGCTCAGGTTTACAGCTGTTGTATGCTAAAGAAATTCTTGGAAAATATTGCACAAATGCTTGTTAATTAAATCTAGGCCACATACTATTCATAAGAGATTACCTACTGTAATATAAATCAGGAGATAGTTGTTTTGGGTTTTGCTGTCAGAATTGTTCTTGACATGGCCATGTTTGTTAACACATGCTTCAGTTTTACTAGGGAAGAAAGGGATCATTCATTCTTTTTCATAAAAGAAGAGCTCTTAGAATTGTGGCCTGTATGAATGCAACATAATTAATGTGGGCATTTTTTTATTATTTGATTTTATTAATTCAAGTAGGCCATTCTGCTAAAACCTCTTCTCAAGGATGATTTTTAAAATCTTAAATTACCCGGTTTAGTTCCATTCAAGTAAAATCAATAAGTGAAATTTACTTACTATCTCTATATTTATTTTGTGAAAGTAGGTTAGTATCTTGCATTGATACTTTGAATTTAGTGGAGTAGAGAGGTATCTTAATTTTCTTGAAGTGCCATCAACTATAACATGGTTTATTTGTTGAACTTGATATCCAAAAAGTAAGCCTTATTTTGTGAAAAAAATTAATCCTATCATTATTTTAAGTATACATTTGTGTTTACACCCTTCTGAAAGATTGTCTAGATAGCTCATGGTGAAAAGGCGATTTAGCAGTCCTTTTGCCAAAATGATATTAATAGATAAAATAATTCATGCTACTAAATGGATTTGCTCTGTATTCAGAAAAAAAGTGCCAAAATAAATGAAACAATTAAAAGGTAAAATAACACATAAAATATCTTCCTAAAAAATTAATTATCTAGTCTTCCTAATAAGAAAGCTTAAAAATACTTTAATGAATCCCAACAACATTTATAATATTCTTAAAATATCCTGCTTTCCCCCTTGGACCAAAAATGAAACTAGAAATAAACTTTGCTCTCTTGTTCATTCTTAATTAATTTGTAAACAACGCTAGCAAAGGTATATTTAATTAAGTCTTTCTGTCCAGACAGGCACTATTTCCCATTCCTCTGACACTGAGAGCAATTGTTTTTCAATTAGCTTCTTGAACTTTGAGCCAAAAATAAATGGAGACCATTTTTTAAATATTGCCAAATATATTTATCTCTTCAGTTGTCTCCAGTGCCTTGCAAATTAGGTGTAACTTTCTTTTTTTGATCAAATTATGATATGCCCATTTGGTTAAATTATTCTAACTTTAAATTACAGTAAATTACTTTCCCCCTAGTTGGGGAACAGGGGCGGTTAATGGAGTAGAACAAAAGGCTAAATAATTAATTAACCAGACAACTATTGTTTTACTTCATTCTCAAACAAAAATAATAATAGCCTATTAATTATTGAAATAAGTATTCATCATGGAATCCTTCATTCCAAGTAACTCAGCTTTCTCTATTTACTGTATTCATGAAGAACAATTAATGTATAAGTAAAACATTTTATAAGCATAGAATGCTATGAAATGTGTTATATATGTAATGCTTTTAAGTATTATCTTGCAATATGATACATATTTATCAGGGAAATTGAGGGATGTCTGTGAAATTTTGTATGAAGTTTTAAATCTGCAGTCAAACATTGTGCATCTCCATATTAAGTATTCATCAGCATATTACACAGGACTAAAACTGGTTTTTAAAGGCTAATTTTGCATTTTATAATACACTAATCAAGTATTTTAGGAGGTTCAAATCAGAGGAACTAATTATGCTATTAAATGAAATTAAAGAGCCATTGATAATATGTTGTTAACTATAATTGCATTATTTTTTGGCTTTATAATAGCAGGATTAATCTTTGAAACAGGAGTTATTTCATATTTACTGGAATTAACAATAAAATTACTCAGGATTTCTTATGTGTTCCAAACTTTACAGTGTTAGTTTGTTGATGGTGACTCTATTACATATGTAAATTACATATAGTTATATATACATCTTATCTGTAATTAAAAAAAATTAATGTTTATTTTTGAGAGAGAGAGATAGAGAGAGACAAAGAGAGACAAAGCACGAGCATGAGAGGGGCAGAGAGAGAGTGAGACACAGAATCAGAAGCAGGCTCCAGGCTCTGAGCTGTCAGCACAGAGCCTGAAACGGGCCTCGAACTCATGAGCCCTGAGATCATGATCTGAGCCAAAGTTGAATGCTCAACCGCTGACCCACCCCTAAGCTGAAGTGAGATGTTGAACCAACTGAGCCACCCAGGGACCCCAGTAATTTTTATAATCATAGATGGGACATGTGATTATTTAAAATTTTTCTATGAGTAGACATTTTTGTACTTTTTGTTTTAAGAAAAGTGCACTGTGCCATTTATTTATAATCTAAGTTCCTCAGAGCCATCATTCACCAGAATTAATGTTCAAAGAGCAACACAATCCCACAGCTAAGACACAGTTGGATACGAAAATGTTCTTCCAAATTTAGTGCTTTCTAAATGTTAGCCCCAGGTTGTCTGGAGAAACTTCAGTCTATTCTAAAAACAATCCTTTGGGTGGAGAAGAAATAGAGTATTTTCTCAATAATGCTGAATTAGAATAAAAGTATGGAATCAATTTATATTCTCAAAATAATCAGGTCACTTCATGGCAGTGTAATTAATTTGATATTGTTATCAAAAATGAGGTTGGTAAATTTGGGCAAAATATCCATGAAGAAACTGACTGGTATTTTCTACATATGCCTAGAATTTGCCATTTTCTAACCACTCCCCCTTTCTAGTCTTTTATAGAAAATAGTAAGTTCTTTGAACAATATGAAGTGACATACCAAATATTGAAACAGACGGCTGAGATGTACATCAAAGCTGATGGTTCAGGTAAAAAACACTGACAGAATTTGTTGCAATGTTGAACACAGTGGAATTTAGATCCTACAGGTTTCTGTGTGATCAGATCATGTTTTGTTTTTTCTTGAAAAATCTTTTTGTGACCATGCTATTGGCCTGGAGAGCACATATTGGATTCAGTCCCCTTGAGTTTATGCAATGTCTGTCTAACCTGTGTAATTGTGGTGTGTGTGTGTGTGTGTGTGTGTGTGGTCTTTTGAAAGGGGGCAAAATAAGCATTCATTGTCTAACGTGATTTTCTAACCTATTTTCAGTTCTGAGGATGCAGTGAATAAAAGAGTAACTTGAGTATCATTATCAAGTAAATGAAAAGTTACTGCACACACACATGTTGTAACTAACATATATTAACTTCATTTTGTAAATATATCTGTCATGCTTTCCAAAAATGAACTGTAGCATTTGTGATCGATACTATGTATGTGACCATCTATTTGAGTGCATATAAAATGTGAACAAATAAATACATATGTCATTTATTGCATCCCATATCAAGAATTTTAAATATGACATCCTCTTTAATCTTTCTCAATAGCTGTGAATATGGTATCACATATCCTCAGCATCAGTTGAATAAAATTCTAACATTTCATCTGTTAACTTCATAATCTAAAGAAGAGTTACACATGCAAACCAGTATATAGACCATAGACAAAAGATGTGGTGGATTTAGAACAAACAGTAATTACGGATTGTAATCTGGTTTATCTGTTTTAGTGGAAGAAGCCGAGAATGTGATGAAATTCATGAATGAAACCACTGCCCAGTGGCGGAACCTCTCAGTAGAGGTCAGGAGTGTGCGGAGCATGCTGGAGGAAGTCATTGCTAACTGGGATCGGTATGGGGGTACTGTGGCTAGTCTTCAGGCCTGGCTGGAGGACGCTGAGAAAATGCTAAATCAATCAGAACATGCCAAAAAGGTAAGATGGCTTCTCATGGAAGGAAATGAGTGCACACGAACGTAGAAATGAGTCTCTCACAGCATAGGTCTCTAGAGAGTGTTATAGCGTTGCAAATCTGACTCAAGAATCTTGAGTTGCCTGAAAAATTGTGCTTTCAGGTTAATTATTTTAGGCCAAGAAATACATTGCTTTGTAGAAGTTATATTAAAACAGTTCCCTATCTCATCAGTTCAGGGTTTTGCTTTGGCATTCAGAAGAGGAAGAAGCGGGGAGGCGACACCTGGACCCAATGGACCACAGAGGTCGCCATACTCACTATAAAATCTAGACTTGAAGGTTCCTAATTTAAGAGAGGATAACATGATACTGACTCTGCATAGTGACACATACCAGTTGAACACCTAGACTATCAGATTTTTGTCTCTTTGGATATTCTTTTTTGGATTTTTCTTAACCCTCAGTCAAAGGTCTTATTCTGGGCAAGAATGATTTTTTTTTCATCTAATTCTAGGTATGTATCTGTGTTCAAGAGTTACTGTTTTACTTTAATGTCACTTACATTAAAATACCACATAAAATGGATTACGTACTTAATGGGAATCTGGAGTTTTCCCATGAAAAGTCAATTTATACATAAAAGATATTAAAATGCCAGGCTCCCATTAAAAAAAGATAGTAAATACATTAGCATTAGTGCTTGCTGGCCAAGATGAGGTCTTCTATGCTTGTGTTATACGAGTAGATGCATAGTTTTTAAATGTTTATCACTCTGTATTTCACATAGACTAAAAATTTTTGCATAGATAAGGATGACAGGCACTGTATACCCATACAGGTTTTGGCTTTTCTGATTAGACTGGCCATGACCTAGTAGATGGCATATGTGATCATTTCATCCAAGGGACTGTAACCACCAGAAACAGAAGTGTTCTCATCTATTTATGTGGGAAGTCCTCCCACACATGGCTTATAAAATAGATTTTGAATTCTCTTTGGTATGCTTGGCTCATACTGCGGTGTACGTGTCTAAGTATGTACAAGCACACATGTATTAACTTGAAATCCGCAGAAAACTGCTTCATTGCCAAGTGAATAACCTTAAACGCATAAAAATAGGATGTTCTTGTATGAAGTGTTCCTGGCCCAGATAGTTAATCAAAATACTGTTTTCAATGGTTTATATCCATGATTGTTAATTACCTTCCTATTCGACATTCCGATTTTAAATCAAAATAGATCAAAAGTTTGCTTATAATTTACAGAGAAAACCATATGTTAGTCTAAAATGTCATACCTTTTATATGACTCTGGCACTGGCATTTACCAGCCTGACGACTGGACAAGTCCTTTACACTTACAGCAATTCATGTTTTTAACTGTAAAATAGAAATGATAGAAAAATGGTCATTATATTATGTGTGGGGTTTTTTTTTTGTTTTCAGCAAAATATATGGCCAGGCTGTTCTTATAGAAAGACACTCAGCATTTCTAGTTCCTATTTTTGAACCTCTTTATTGAAAATTGCATTTGGAAAAAGAACTAAGATTTACCTTAAAATTAGTACAAACTAAAAAAAATTTTTAACATTTGTTTATTTTTGAGAGAAAGAGAAAGAGAGAGAGACAGATCATGAGCAGGGGAAGGGCAGAGAGACAGAGGGACACACAGAATCAGAAACAGGCTCCAGGCTCTGAGCTGTCAGCACAGAGCCTGATGCAGGGCTTGAACCCAGGAACTGTGAGATCATGACCTGAGCCGAAGTCGGACGCTCAATCGACTGAGCCACCCAGGTGCCCTGAAATTAGTACAAATTTAGAAACAAAGATATTTTGCATATTCTGGTTACTTTCATAACATTTATTCAGTTTTGGTCAGTGGTTTACAGTAGTGTGCACTGTTTATTGTTTAGGATTTTTTCCGAAACTTGCCTCACTGGATACAGCAGCACGCCGCTATGAATGATGCTGGCAATTTTCTCATTGAGACATGCGATGAGACGGTTTCCCGAGATCTTAAACAGCAACTGCTGTTGCTCAATGGGCGATGGAGGGAGCTGTTTATGGAAGTCAAACAAGTATGTCTTTCAAATCAATATACGCTAAGAACATGCATGTGCTATAAACACAGTGATCAGCAGTCTGCTGAGAGACTGGTTTATTGTTGTAGCATGGGCTTATTTTGGCAGAATGCAGATGCGTTTGGAACTGTTATGTTTATGTTTGGTTCTTTATTCTTTCCCACTTATACATCTCAGAAATGTATAGTTTGGTTAAGGATTGTATTGACATATGGGGCCTCATGTTTGAAATCATAATTCTTCACTTCTATGCTAGTTTTTTTCTTTCACAGTCATTGGACTTCCTTCAAGTGTCTCTAAAATAAGAATCAGGAATTAGTCTTTCTTACTGTATAACAATTCTAGAAAGTATATAGATGTGAGGGTTACAGGCTCCCAGAGGTTGGGCTTGATGATTTTCTGTGTTGTGCTCCTCCCTTTTCCTGACAGTATGCCCGGGCAGACGAGATGGATAGAATGAAGAAGGAGTACGCAGACTGTATTACTGTCCTGTCAGATTTTGCCACCGAAGCTCATAAGAAACTTTCTGAACCATTAGAAGTCTCTTTTATTAATGTCAAGTCGTTAATTCAAGACTTGGAGGTGAGGAGGGGTCCTAGACAACAAAGTGGAACCTGTTCTGTTGCGAAATGAAAGATCATTCGGGTTATTCACATTGTTATAGGGTTTTCCTGGCACCATTTTGACAATGTGTGCATAACCTGATTTGTACCCCCAAATTAAAGATTGCATTTAAATAAAAAAACCTATATTTTTAGTGCCTTATTTTGTAAAGGTTTATTTATTTGAGAAAGAGAGAGAGAGAGAGAGCGAGAGTGAGAGAGAGCAAGCCAACATGAGTGGGGGAGGGGCAGGGGAGGGGCTGGGAGAGAGAGGGACAGAAGATCCAAAGTGGGCTCTGCTCTGACAACAGTGAACCCAGTGTGGGGCTCAAACTCACCAACTGTGAGATCATGACCTGAGCCGAAGTCGGAAGCTCAACTGAATGAGCCACCCAGGCACCCCTCTGTTTGAATTCTTTAAAGATATGTTTTGACCATAGAGTAACTTAAAAATAGTTTTTTTAATTCAGATATATTTTTTTACAACCAAATTACAAAGGACTAGGAGAAAACAGGAAACGCCTACATCAGGCACCTCTACATAAATCCCTCTACTCTAAAGAATTTACTAAATGAATTGTGCTATTTGCATATTTTGAAGACCTTGCAGCTGTCAAATATGAAGTAGTAGAGGAATATGTAATGACGTGGAAAGCTTTCCTAATATACTATTGAGAGAAGCAAAAAATAGTATCCTTTTTTTGTAAATATAAAAATATTTCATGATATAGTGAACTATTTTATGAAATAGTTCCTGATATAGTGATGGATGTTGGCTCTGGATAGCATTGTGTGAAAAGACTGTAAATAACTTAAATTTTCTTTTTTGTATTATCTCTAATTCATAAATTTTCTGCAATGACCATATGTTGCTTTTTTTTTTAAGACAAAGTAAGTTGTATAATTGTTAAGGTCAGAGGAATTGCCCCAAATTAACACACATTTACTTGATTTATGATGTTTACATACTACATTAACAGATATGTTGTGAAAATATAAAGTTAATATTTACTTAAGGATTTATGGTTACTTAAAGGAAAGCTTTTATCTGTTTTTCATATGATCCTACCGATATGTAATATATTAGCAATGAAGGAAAGCAATCACTAGAAACTCCAAAAGTTTCTTATAAGTATAGGATTTCACATGGGTACATATTGATTTTTGTCCCGCCTTCTGTGGCATTCTGAAATTAAAAGGAAATGTACATGGCAATGAGAAAGAATGAAATCTGGCCATTTGTAGCAAAGTGGATGGACCTCGAGGGTGTCATGCTAAGCGAAATAAGTCAGGCAGAGAAGGACAGATACCGTATGTTTGCACTCATAGGTCTAACAGGAAAACAGGAAAAACCTAATGGAGGACCATGGGGAGGGGAAGAGGGAGAGAGTTGGGGAGAGAGGGGGAAGCAAAACTCAAGAGAGTTGAAGGGGGAGGGGGTGAAGGAAAAGAGGTGGTGGGGATGGAGGAGGGCACTTGGGGGGAAGAGCACTGGGTGTTGTATGGAAACCAATTTGACAATAAACTATTTAAAAATAAATAAATAAATAAAAGGAAATGTATGTTGTGGTGATTTAGCTGTTTCAATGGTTCATGCAGGATATTGAGCAGAGGGTCCCTGTCATGGATGCTCAATACAAGATGATTACAAAGACCCTGCATCTCATCACCAAGGAGAGCTCCCAGGAAGAAGCTAATGAAATGTTTGCAACCATGTCTGGGCTCAAAGAACAGCTAACCAAGGTGGGAAAATATGTTAATGCATGACACCTTGCCAGGGACCAGCACTGCCTTCAGCCTGCTTTATACTTCCTCCAGGAGGCACACTCATGGGCAAAGTCTTTACTTGTTAAGAGATGGTCCTTTTTTTGCGGGGGGTGGGGGGGTGGGGAGGGGTGGATTCTTGATTTAGTAACTTTGCCACTTAGTAACTTGGTCATGAGTTTAAAAAATGAAGCTATGGAACTGATGTCAAGTGATCCTCTGTTAACTTGGAAATACTAGAGGTTTATTTTAATATAAAGTCAGGCCTCTTCTGGAGAAATAAGTTAAATGTAATCAAACAAAGGTGGGGAGAAAAGGAAGGGGAAGGAAGAGGAAGAGATCACATATTTCAGTGAGAGTTCCCAAATGACCTTTTATTGAAGTTTACTTGGTTGTTCTAAGATTATTTATGCTATTTTCTTCTTTTTAAAAAAATTTTTTAATGTCTTTATTATTTTATTTTGAGAGACAGCGAGAGAGCAGGGGAGGAGCAAAGCTCCAGGCTCTGAGCTGTCAGCACCGATCCCAATGTGGAGCTGGATTTCACAAACTATGAGATCATGACCTGAGCCTAAGTCAGACACTTAACCGACTGAGACACCCAGGGGCCCCTATTTATGCTGTTTTCTGTTTGAAAAGCCCTGAACAGTGGAAATTTTGCTCTCTTCAGCTCATGGAGCTCACCTTAGACTTAAGATATATACATTTGTACCTCCTGTATACTCAGTGAACACCTAACCCCAGCCATGAGACTTTTCTGTTCTATTGGGGGATTTTCGTTAAGAGGTTTGGAAGTTCCATTGGGTTTTTTTTTAATCTATCTGAAGTTGAGTTTTCTGCAGATGGTATTAATTACTGCAACTCAGTAATTAATTTTTAATAGAAAGAAGGAGGTAGTATAAATGAAGAGGAAATTTTTGTAATGAAGAATTGAGAAACAGAGGAAAAGAAAGTGGAAAAACCTGTTATTTAGGAGGGAACAAGCAGAAAGAGAATAACCCACATGAGGTCAGCAGTGGGCAATTAATGAAAAGAGGAATAAATGAGATGAGTGGATATAGGAAGAATCATGGTCTTGGAAGAAAGAGAAAAGTTCATTTGCCAAACTGATATGTATAAGAATGTTAATTTGTAAATCTTTTTATTTTAACATTTGAATTAAAGGTTATTCATAAAGATTGGGTACAATTCAAAGTCAACATTATTTTGTTTTTAAATTTTTAACATTTATTTTTTACGAGACACAGAGAGAGAGAGAGAGAGACTATGAGCAGAGGAGGGGCAAAGAGAGAGGGAGACACAGAATCCAAAACAGGCTCCAGGCTCTGAGTTATCATAACAGAGTCGATGCGGCGTTTGAACCCACAAACTGTGAGATCATGACCTGAGCCGAAGTCGGATGCTCAACTGACTGAGCCACCGAGGTGCCCCTCAAAGTCAACATTATTGATTTGATAACCTTCAAACAGCTTTCAGAGCTGTACCTTGGGCTTGCACATCTTAGCCGAGGCCAAGTTTAATGATTTAAGGTGACCTCTGAAAAAGCAGATTCCACCTTTAAACACATCTAAGTCATTCTGCTTTTTTAAGTTACTGCTTCAGTTATAGCCGAGGCCAAGTTTAATGATTTAAGGTGACCTCTGAAAAAGCAGATTCCACCTTTAAACACATCTAAGTCATTCTGCTTTTTTAAGTTACTGCTTCAGTTATAGCATCTTGGTAAGTTTTCAAACATATCTGGGAAAGATTTCTAAAGCACACTAATTTTTTAATTTATTTTGATGTTTAATTATTCTGAGGGAGAGAGAGAAACTAAGAGAGCATGAGACGGGGAGTGAGAGAATCCCAAATAGGTTCTGTGCTGTCAGTGTAAAGACACAGACCGTGAGATCATGACCTGAGCCAAAATCAAGAGTCAGATGCTTAACCAATGGAGCCACCCAGGCGCCCAGAAAGCACACTGATTTTATACGTGTTAGCAGATTCTCCTTTGTTCAGAATAATTTTAAAGGAGACTTGTTGCAGGAGATCAGTAGCTTTCTTTTCGTGAGTTTATCCTATAGGCAATGTATCCAAGAGCATGAGAATATCTATAATTTAAGAAAGAGAGAAAACAGTCTACTAACAAGTAATCCATTTCCTTTCACTGGTTCCCAAAAGTATGAATAATATTTTGGGAGCTAGTCAAAGTATAATGAGTGGGAACAAGAAGTTCTTAGAGAATTATCTGATCCTGGATTTCAACATAAAGATGATAAGACAGAAACTTTATGGATCTCTTGATCTCCAGGAACGTACGGCCTCATCATGAAGATAAAGGTAATACAATACAAGTGTAGGGGCACCTGGGTGCCTCGGTTGGTTGAGAGTCTGACTCTTGATTTTTGGCTCAGGTCATGATCCCAGGTTTGTGGGATGGAGCCCCGTGTGGGCTGATGCCGCGGAGCCTGCTTGGGATTCTCTCTTCCCTGCTTATGTCCTCTCTTAAAAAAACAAAGTAATACAAGTGTATAAAGTAACAGCATTTTTTTAAAAAAAAGTGGCAGGTGAGGCTGGGCCAGTTCAGACTAGGGAGACATTCCCTGGCATGGGAACTTTGTGAATAAGTTGGTATAAGACTTAGGCACTCGGGATGAGTAAGATGATGGGCACAGCGTAGTGGAGCACGGATCTGGGGGAGCTAGGGAAGCACCAGGCCTATCTGGGAAGAAGGAGTCCGCAAAGTTACAGGTTTGTCCAGAGCTTAGGGTTCAAGCTGTAGAGACCTTGAAAATAAAGTTGGAAAGCTAGTCTAGATCATGGAATCCATAACCATCTCAGGTCAGGTGTGGAGGCCGAAATAATGAGCTGCGTGGTGCCCGAGGTGGAATTCGACGCCTTCTGCTCGCTGACGGCATCGGTTAGCTGGGAAACGTTGTCTGGGTGGACAATTCAGATGAATCTTCCTGGGAAAACTCTGTAGCATTTATTTGTCTCAGTGATAGAGTAGTATTGTTTTTTATATCAAAATGTAACAAACCCAAGGAAGTATCATTTAAGGAAAAGTCTTTGGAGATCGTTAAGCACCCGATGACAGTTTCACTGAAGAAAATGTCCTGAGAAGCATAGCTTGTGAACCCTGAGCTTGTGGGGCTTAGTGGCCTTTCACGGGATCTTTGTCTTCGTATTTTTAAAGGTCAAGGAATGTTACTCTCCACTGCTTTATGAGTCTCGGCAGCTGTTGATCCCGTTGGAAGAACTGGAAAAGCAGACGACGTTCTTTTATGACTCACTTGCGAAAATCCATGAAATTATGGCCGTGCTTGAGCGCGAGGCACAGTCGAGTCCTCTTTTCAAGCAGAAGCATCAGGTAAGGACAAGACCCCCTGAGGAGACATACTTATTTTAACACAGGTGTTGTGGGACTGAGGCCATGCTCCTAGACGCAGGAATTTAGTTAAGACAGAAGACATTTTTCTGGCGTAGCACTGGCAACTCAAAAACACAAATACACGCCTTGTCCAAGGATGAAAACCCTGTCCACTAAAGATAAAAGAGAGTTTGTCGATCTCTGCAAATTTACATAGAGGTAAAACTTTTATAACTAAATTAAAAAATTTTTATATTTAGATATATATAAAGTAAATGGTGGCATTCTGTCTCCATGCAATGTCTATAATATGTGTCTCTAAAAAAATTTTTTTAACGTTTTATTTGTTTTTGAGAGAGAGAGAGACAGTATGAGCAGGGAAGAGGCAGAGAGACAGGGAGACACAGAATTGGAAGCTGGTTCCAGACGCTGAGCTGTCAGCCCAGAGCCCAACGTGGGGCTCGAACTCACTAACTGTAAGATCATGACCTGAGCCGAAGGTGGATGCTCAACCAACTGAGCCACCCAGGGGCCCCCATAATCTGCGTCTTAAGAGATCTTTTCTTTGCCTCTAAGATTAAGTCTATTTATACAATCATAAAATTCCGGGACTATGTTGGGAGTGATAATTATTTTTTTGTTGCAGTTTTAGTAAGCAGATCTCTCTGTGGAACAGCTTCCCTCTCTTGCAGTTAATTGACTTGTGTAGGTGATTTATTATAAACGACCTCAGCCAGCAGAGGAGGGTGAAACTTAACGGACAAAAGGTTTGCCACTGCATTTTTGAAAAAGATTCCTGGAAGGAAGGCAGCATCACTTAGTAGAACGAGCAGAGAGTATCTGAAGTGAGTCATACAGACATTCAGATCATAGGTCTGACGTAACAAATTACAAAGGCTTGATTACCTTTGGTTTCCTCACCTTAAAATTCAGGTGATATTACCGAGGTTGAGAGCTTACTGTGAGGATTACATTAGATATTCTATAATGTAAATGTAAACACAGTGGCACCTAATGTGTACTCCATAACTAGTTGTTGTTATTATTTTTGTGGTTTTCGTTGTTACTGTTAGTGAAGCCATGATGATTATACCAACAAACCTTGTTCTAGTGGGATCTCATCCTAATGGATAAAGATTGTCTCTCACTTTGAGTCAGACTGCCATTTCTCACATTCTCAAATTGCTATACATTGCCATCAAAGAATGCTTTTGCAATTAAAATAGCATTTGATATTTTAGTGATAATAATACTAATAATATTTAATAATATCTTTCTATCTTATAGTACTCTCTGACCTCCTAAGTCTTCAAAAGGAAGAAATATGTCGTTCCATTTTGCCAAAACAAAACAAAAACCTTGGTCTTAATGTTTGAATCTAGATTCCCCAAACCAGTTTCCAAATGAACAGTTTGAATTACTTTTCAAGGGGTGCCTGGGTGACTCAGTCGGTTGAGTGTCTGACTTCGGCTCAGGTCATGATCTTGCGGTTTGTGGGTTTGAGCCCCGCATCAGGCTCTGTGCTGACAGCCTGGAGCCTGCTTTGGATTCTGTGTCTCCCTCTCTCTCTGCCCCTCCCTGGCTTGTGCTCTCTCTCTCTATCTCAGAAATAAATAAACATCAAAAAACAATTAAAAAAAGAAATACTTTTCCAAAGCAGTTGAGGATGTCGGAATGCAAATAGTGTGGCTTCAAGTCAAAAAGTGACTGTTGGCCTTTTCCATGCATCTATCAACTGCAGAAACCCCTGTGATGCCAGGTTACAGAAGCAGAAGTCGAAGGGCCTGGGTCACCATGGCTTCTCATCCTGTGACTGTGTGACACCTACTAGTCCTCCCATACCCACTGGGCTGTTGCCTTTTGTGGTTAGGGTCTGGGGTCCATTATTTTTGTTAATGAAAGGTTGGCTGGCAGCTCGTGACCCGTAGGAATTCAAATGTGCCTTTTGGGATACACAAATGATATACAATTTGCTGCAGCTCTTTCCGTAAAGTATAATGTGCATGGGTGTTAAATTTATTTAGTCAGATTAAAATCTACTATGTATATTCATTTTAGGATTGTTCTCTCAGTAAATCAAAAGGTCTATGAGTTGGTTGGATGAATGCAGGCACTAGAGAAATAACAATTTCCATGCCCTTTCATTTTCTTAATGTTAATAACACGGGCATGAAATATAAAAAACAAAATCTCAAAAAACTCAATGTGACATTTAAATGCCTTATATAAAAAGCGCTGACTTCAGTGATTGCTTCAAATTGAGCTCTTCTGAAAAGAAACACTTCTCTGTACTTTTGATTTTACTTCTAGCTGACTGAAAGCCTAAAAGCTATATCATGTTGTTCTTATTGTTTGGTAATGGTGCCTCTCTTTCCTTCTCTGTCTCACTCCTTTAAATACTACTGTTGTGGGTTTCTTTTCCCTGTAGGAACTGTCAGCTTGTCAGGAAAGCTGTAAGAAAACCATGACGCAAATTGAGAAAGGCAGTCAAAGTGTTCAAAAGTTCGTGACCTTGAGCAGTGTGTTAAAGCATTTTGATCAGACGAAGCTGCACAGGCAGACGGCGGATGCCCATGGCGCCTTCCAGGTGAGCTCTCTTCCTGCTCTGGAGCCAGGAGGCGGGGAAAAACTACAAGGCATGAGGATATGTAATTGCCCCGTTTTGTGCTTTCTCTCTTGCTAAATGCCTTGCCTCCTGAGGTTTGGAACCAATCATTTTACTTGTTTTCTTAATATTCATCAGTGTTAAAAAGGAGTTGATTATTCTCATCCTAATGAAATATATTCCTTCCAAGTGTTTTTTTTAAAGAAGCAATACTCTTTAACAAAATGATGCTTTCGATAATCAGAAAGCAGCATCACATTATGATTGTTTTTTAAATCAAGAATATGATGAAGAAAATTGGAGATTGGAAGAAACACATGGAAACCAATAGTCGCTTGATGAAGAAATTTGAGGAGTCTCGAGCAGAGTTGGAGAAGGTGCTACGGATCGCTCAGGAGGGCCTGGAGGAAAAGGGGAACCCGGAAGACCTCCTGAGGAAACATACAGTGAGTTTATTCTTTGTGGGACACTTGACCTGGGGACACAGACCGGTGAAAAACAAAATGCATCTGACCTAATCCTGAGTGTTTGAGGAGAGCAGGGATGGAGACATGAGTTAGGGAAGAAGAAACAGATTACGTTCTACGATCTAAAAAATGGGCAGCAGCAAAAAGAACTTCAAGGGCAACTGATGAGCAGCATTAAAATTGGCCCTTCCTAAATCCATGAGGTAGTAGAGAGTTAAAGGACATATAATTCAGGCTCCCCAAATTACAATTCATTATTTACCTGAGAAATTTTTACTTAACCAACATAACTCTTTTTATGAGATAATTTTAGGTAGATGGCTGAGTCTCTGTGCTCATTGCATGAATCCGCCATATTGTAGCATGAACATCACATCCCTTGAAGTTTGGTGGCCGACCCACAGCTGTCCTGTTGTGAAGCCACCTTCCTGTTAATTACGCTCATTTAAATCATCTCAGTATTGAAAATGTTACTAATCTTCTAAATGCCAAATGGAGACCATGGCCCCTCTGAGAACATGTATTTTGAGTTATTTTTTCCTGAAATTCCAGTGGATATTTGTATAAACCACACTCTCAGATGCTGACTGCAATATATTTGTGACGCAGCTGGCTGTAATGTCCATGACCACTCAACGTCTCCCTCAGTTTCGACGCTTGGTGCAGTCAGTGGCACTTTCTGGTTTGATCCGATGTTGTTTCAAAATATCTCTGTGTACATACTCCTGAGTCCATGTGAGACTTGGGCATGCATCTACGTGCACATGTGATATATTCATGTGCGTGGTCTGCCATAAACGTGTAATACACTGGGTGCTTAGGCAACAGGCATTTTCTCACAGTTCAGGAGACCGGAAGTCTGAGGACAGAGTACTATCGTGGGCAGGCTTGGTGAGGACTCTCTTCCTGGCCTGTAGATGTCACTTCTCTCTGTGTTCCCATAAGACAGAGATAAATAGGGAGCAAGACCTTTGATGTCTCTTCTAACAAGGACACTAATTCCATTCTGAGGGACCCACCCTCTTGTCCTCCTCTAATCACCCCACAGGGCTCATCTCCAACCACCATCACACCATCACATCAACATACAGATTTGGCAGACGGCGGTGGGCACAATGCTGTCCATAGCGTGCATGTGGGTACTTGTCTGGTTGTGGAAACGGCTCATAATGAACGAGCAGGGCCTGGAACACGTTGCAGTGATTTTTGAGGAATCGCGAGGCTAAACGCTAGTTTCTATTCTGTTCTTCTGATTTTACCAAAGAGGAATGCAAACTCGATTACTAGGGAGTCAAGGTTTTAGGCCCCTTGGCCTTCCAGAATATTCTACCAAACTCAAGAACTGCAAGGATTTTTTTTTCTAAAAAATGAAAAGTACTGGTTGAGTTTCAGACATGGTGGCTTCTGACTCAGAACTATAGATAATTATAGTTCACTCTTCAAAAAAAAATCATAGTTGCCAGGAAGGTTTAGAGAGGGCAGCAGCTGCCTAAGAGCTTGTTTAGAGGTGTGAGTGCCTGACTGTATCGTGTATGTGCTGCCTCTTATTCTGCCTGACCCCTTTCACCACCCCCCCCCCCACGCCAGGAGTTTTTCAGTCAGCTGGATCAGAGGGTGCTCAACGCTTTCCTGAAAGCTTGCGATGAGCTCACGGACATTCTCCCTGAGCAGGAGCAACAGGGCCTGCAGGAAGCCGTTAGAAAGCTCCATAAACAGTGGAAGGTGAGTCAGCACAAAACGGACGCATGGACGTTAAGTATGTGTCATGCATGATGGGAGTGAGCATGAGGGGATTCAAGTTTGATTGTAAGAGAAGTATAGAAAGTCATGGAAAGTCGCCATGGCTACTTCTCCCACTGAAAAAACCAGAACTTGAATAAAACATGATAAAATATGATAGAATTTTGTTTTTCTCACTTTTTAGTAGCAGCAATCTTATCATATGACTTAAGAGCACTCTTTTGCTTCCCCTGAGTATTTTTGAGGGTAGGAATGACAAGGGCATTTACTTATTCAGCATTATCTAGTAATCTCATTTAAGTAATTTTATGCTGGAGAGACGATAAAAGCATTTTGCTCTTTTCAAGGATTTTGCCATCTGGTTTAGATTGTTATGATGTAAAAAATATAAATATAAACATTTATTGGTTAAGGATTCTGTGATGAACAAAGCACAATCCATTTCCCCAAAGAGCTGAGAGTCCAGTAAGGAAGATAATTAGTTGCAGATAATGAAAGTATAATATATAATGAGTCCCCAGAAATAAAAGTAATACATATAGAAGCTTTTGTAGAGAGAAGTGGGCCCACTTGGGGAGTGGAAAGGAGGGAATCAGATGACTAGTTTTGAGCTAAGATTTTAAAGAACCAGAGATCTGAGGCTGAACAGGAGGGGGGATCACAACTGGAAGAGACAGCAAGAGAGAAAGCAACAAGTTGGGGATGTAGCGACCCACTGGGCATGTCTAACTTGAGTGCCCCACAGTGGGCTCGTCACATGGAAGTTGATTTCAGAGGCTGCATGCCTGGGGAGCAGGTGCAGGACAACAGAGACCCACTGAAGGCTGTCTTCCTCGGGCTGGAGAAAGCCAACTCTAGTAACAGGTTGACAAGTGCTATCATGAGGCCACAGGGAGGGGCGGACTTCATGTGTATTCACTTCATGAAGAAGTCACGACATGGAGGGGGCACTTGTGGGGAGAAGCACTGGGTGTTATATGGAAACCAACCTGACAATAAACTATTATTAAAAAAATTAAAAAAAAATTTTTTAATTAAAAAATTGTAAAAAATGAAGAAGTCATGGGGTCTGGAAGATAGGCAACTAAAACACTTTCTGTGAGGTTTTGTCATTCTCTGGAATTTTTTTTCATCTCAGTAACATAGGTGGCAACATCAGCTCTATGCATAGGAAAGACTCAGTGAAGGACATAATTTTTTACTTGCTAAATTTGAAAATTAAAAAAAAGATTCTTGAACCCAAGCTTTCTAAGATGTCTTAAAAACTTAAAATATAATAAATGTTAGAATAGAGATTCTAATTGAAAGCTGTATTTATTTTCCATACACACACACACACACACACACACACACACACACACTCACATTAAGCTCTTTTGGATATAATGTGTTCTAGTCTTTCCATAGTGCCAGGTCATCATTCTCATCAGTTATCTTAGTATTTTATTTTAAGAGTAACCTTTTAAATACCATAGGATAAGGGCGCCTGGGTGGCTTAGTCGGTTACTGGTCCGACTTCGCTTCAGGTCATAATCTCATGGTTCGTGAGTTCAAACTTCGCGTCGGGCTCTGTGCTGTCAGTTCAGAGCTTGGAACCTGCTTTGGAATCTGTGTCTCCCTCTCTCTCTGCTCTCCTCTGCTTGCACTCTGTCTGTCTCAAAATGAAATAAACATTTAAAAAATTTATAAATACCATAGGACACAAGTTGGCTAAAACTAATAGTTGTAGACCTGAAGGTAATTATATAGCTTATTCTTATATCAAAAAAGAACATAACACATTGCATGCTGCTTGCACGCTGGCTATCTTGTTTACTCAAGAAATGCTCTAAAAGGCACAGCAGGTGGTCAAAGGCGTGGCCTATTTCATCCTGGCATTTTTACTGTTATTATCTTTCCCTCTTGTGTCTTGAGTGTAGTATATGGTTTTCCTATGCACAGGGTCATTGACAAAATTAAAAGGGACATATGCTTGGGAGAGGGTATATGGGAGCAGTGTATGATTTAAATTTAAGAATCAAATCTAGCTTTTCTAATCACCCTTGAACCTCAGTGGTCTGACCTATAAACTAGAAATATTAATATTGTGTGAGGCTGTTGTAAAAATTAAGTAGAATAATCCTTGTGAAAAATGGGACTCCGGAGGCTGGAAGGATTTGTTGCAGTCCCAATACTTGGAAGAGTAAAAAGCACAGCAGACAGGTGCAGATGATGGTGATTAAATCACATTGGCCACCAGGGGAATATTTATGATTTTTCCACTCCAGTTGAAAATGGGTATAATCAGAAGTGGTATCATATTTTTTGAATCTTCCTGTGGGATGTAGGACCTTCAAGGAGAGGCCCCATATCATTTGCTTCATCTGAAGATTGATGTGGAGAAGAACAGATTCCTAGCTTCCGTAGAAGAATGCAGAACTGAGCTGGATCGAGAGACCAAGCTGGTGCCCCAGGAAGGCAGTGAAAAGATTATTAAAGAGCACAGGGTACGTCTCACACACTCCCCCATGCGGGCATGCGAAGTCACGTTGTCACCTGAAGGAGACAACCGGTACTTTGGGTTGGGTCTGAAAACACTAAATAGCTTAATGACTTTATACAAGTAGACCAAATGGGAATCTTCTATGAAAATATGAAAGCACTCTGTGCATCCTCACAGGGATTATATAAACATTTGTTGCTCATTAGATTTTCTTCAGTGACAAAGGTCCTCATCATCTTTGTGAGAAAAGATTACAGCTTATCGAAGAGCTGTGTCTGAAACTCCCAGTGCGGGACCCAGTAAGGAACACACCGGAAACCTGTCACGTGACTCTCAAAGAGCTCAGAGCTGCCATTGACGCCACGTACAAGAAGCTCGTGGAAGACCCAGACAAGTGGAAGGACTACACTAGCAGGTAGTTGTGAAACTGTTTCCGGAGATGGATATGGTCTGTCCTAACACTGTTAATTCCAAGATCATTGCAGAACAAGTCACGATGTATGTTTTGTCCTAAGCGATAAAGAAAATCAAGTTGTGCAACCTTGCCCATGCTCTTATATAAAAACGCTTTGTTTAATAAAAAGCATGGGCTTCCGTCAGAAACAGGATGAAGCACTTTATTTCCTAGTGACCCAGATGTTATCTTTTTGAAGCAAATTTGGCGGTTCGTTGTCCCCCAGTTCCCTCATATTCCTAGATAGGGCCCTCGGCCTCTGGGTGTCTGTCTCAGTCTGGTGGGGATGGATGAGGCCAGATCTCTGGTGTTTCCTGACTCCAGGTGCTCTGCCTTCTCTTTCTTCCGTGTGAAAAGTGCCCAGAGGCTCCCCTTCCCTGAGCCTCATGGTAAAGGAACAGCTCCTAGAAAATTTGTTACTTGACTTGCTAATCAGTCGGTTGTTAAACTTCCATAAATAGAGTCAAAATAAAAAATGTATTTTAACCACTGGAGTATTCTCTCCCTTTGATAAGAAGATACTTGTGTCATTTCAGAATTTCTGAGTTCTCATCTTGGATATCTACAAAAGAGACACAATTGAAAGGGTTTAAGAATGAGCCCATTGATACTGCCAACCATGGAGAGGTTAAACATGCCGTAGAGGTTAGTCTTGGGCCATATTTTATTCCTGGAAAAATTTCATTAATAAGAAAATTAATGGTAGACAAATGATATCTTTTTTCCTTTCTGTACAAAATTAAGTTCTCAAAAATTGTCTTAAAATAAGTGTCCTCATGTTACTGTGGAGAAGTATAGAGGATTTTCCCTATTGAATTATTGTTAGCTTTGAGATTTAGTCATACTCTGGGGTACCTCTAATATATCTTTAGCTAATGGAAAATCTTGAGAGGAAAATTGCATGCGTGGGCACATAACACAGCAGAGATTTAAGAACTGTCACAGAAAAACAAGAACACTATAGGTTTTTATACATTTTCAGCCATTCAAAAGGCAGCTCACAGAATGAGGGAATTAGGCAAGATCTCAAAGCATCATTTCCCATGTCACATTCAGTCTGGATGGGATCAGCTCTGGGAGGTGATAATAAACCCAGCCAGGGACCAGAGCCTCAACCCTGAACCCAGTTCACATTCTGTGAATGACACACAACAGCCCCTTCCTTCTTAGCGTGACTCTACTTTTAGGTTTTATAGGCACATGCCATTGTGAAAATCCTCATCTTTCAGCATTTTGAGGTCTTGCAAGTCACACACAGTAGCTGTCAATGGGAATGTGTTTCCTTTCTTTTCCTATCCTCTGAGGTCCATGATTTTCTAGTAAGTTTATAATCCCTATAAATGCTAGAGATGCTCAATAATGTCATGTTCCACCTATAGGAGGATATCTATATTTGTTATTGGTTGTTATTATAGAACCTCCCATGAATTCACGTCTTAGAATCAAGAGATCACTTGCTTCTGGAACCAGCCATTTTCTGCTTGGGTGACTTTGTCCTGGAAGATCCTGGGTAGTAGCACCTGGGGTTTCCCCACGCTCCCAGAATGTGCAGAGGAGGGAGAGGCCACCCAGACCATCCTTCCCATGGTTCCCAGGCCTTACAGGGGCCGAGGCCCCAGAATCTTTCTGGCCTTGTCCTGGCCAGTGAGCCCTCCCTTCCTGGATTAGAGCTGTGCTCCTCTTTGCACATCCTACTATCTGGGCAACTGACCTCAAAAAACTCACAAAAATGAGGCATAAAATGTAAGTCAGTTAAGTTATAATCAATTTTTAGGGCTTCCATAATAATATGCAACAACTACACTCTTCAAACAAAAAGAAATAAGCTCATTAAAAAAAGGACTCTCTCAACCTTTTTTTTTTTTCTAAAAAATACCATATTCCTCCCAGCTAACAGAAAATAATATATAGTTTCCAATTTTGGTATCACATATTTTTCTACAGTACTTTTAGAAGTATTTGTTTTTGTGATCAAGGGAATATCTATAAGTATCTAGTTAAGAAGTAACTAGTTAGCTTTTTGTTATAGAGAGTTTTGATTTTACATATCAGGTATTGGCATTGGGGAAGTATTTTATCCTAGCGCTTATGACTTCCGTTAAAGATGTGGACCAAAAGTGAAATAATCAGGCAGTCTGTTGATGAGCAAATGCCTGGCTCTTCTTCCTCTACTACATGAGCTTTCTTAGGCTGAGTCCTTTCTTGACTGACCATGTGTTTTGTTCATCAAACTGTTCTTTCATTCCAGGAGATCAGAAACGGTGTTACCACAAAGGGCGAGACTCTCGGCTGGCTGAAATCCAGGCTTAAAATTTTAATTGAAGTTTCTTCTGAGGATGAAGCCCAGAAGCAAGGAGATGAGTTGGCAAAATTATCTAGTTCTTTCAAGGCTCTCGTAGCTTTGTTGTCAGAGGTATACCATTTGACTCATACTCTAAATAGACTGTTCTGGGTGAGAAATCTGAAAGGCTCTTTTACTTTGGGTTGTGATTTAAGAAGTAATGATATAAAGTATAGTCGAAACACAGTAGTTAAGATACTTATTTATATGAAGATTGGTGGGGAAGATGTTTGAATCATGATCTGTGCCATTATTGGATATGTTAGTTCAGAGTAATAACCTGTCAGATCCACACTTTTTACTCTTACTGAAAGCATTGTTTCATGGTCAGTTGAAGCTGTATTATGGAGCGTAGGAACACAGGCTGGGGAGTTAAAAACCCAAGCTTAGAATTTAACTCTGATAGCGCCCTTCCTGTGTAATCTTGACCTTGTCGTTTAACATTTCTGGGCCTTGATTTTCTTTCTTATAAAACAGGGCTAGAGAAACCTACTATTGCCTATACTAAGTGCCTGATAGTAAATGTTCAGTCACTAATAGTTGGTAATGATAAAATATTCCATTTTAGACCAGTAAAATCTATTTTATATAAGACCTACTAATTTTAAATAACTTTTTTTAATGTTTCTTTATTTTTGAGAGAGAGAGAGAGGGAGTATGAGTGGGGAAGGGGCAGAGAAGGGAGACACAGAATTTGAAGCAGGCTCCAAACTCTGAGCAGTCAGCGCAGAGCCTGATGCGGGGCTCAAACTCACAGACCACACGATCATGACCTGAGCCAAAGTCAGATGCTCAGGCGGCCCAAGACCTACTCATTTTAAACTTCTTAATAGTATGTTTCAGTGTTTATGTTCCTCTATGGATTAAAATACACAAACCTCTCTTCTTCATTTCTAGTAGGGTCCCTTCTACCCTCAGAGAGAACATTTTCACTGACCAGATTGCCATGCAAGTCTGATGAGTCTGTGCATGGGAAGATATGTAAGAATGGAAAGCTGAATAGATTGTTACTATTATTTCTTGCAGTCATTTATAAACTTGCATGGAAAATGACCATCTGGATGACTTAAAGTTCCCTGATCCTGAAGATTTAGAATTCTCTGTAGATCTCCCTAATCTAACAGTTTGATCAACTAACCTTTTATATTTTCAATGGGTATAGGTCTTCTTGAGACTCTAGCAGTGAATTTTCATAAGCCAAAAATACTCTGAACTGCATATGATTTTAGTCTTACATGTAAATTTGATATTATGTGTCAGTTGTCTTAAGAATTTTTAATTGAAAATAGAGTTAGCGTTAATCAAATTTTGGAACATGAGATATTTCAATCCTTTGATATCTATCTTTCATGACTATAGTCTAGTTAGTGCCACTACCATACTTTAAGTAAAATTCTGACATCATTCTTCTCTACTTTTTCTTTGATAAAGAAGATAGAAGGTAAGGGTAAAAGTAAGGATCACAGTTTTAAAAAGTAAATATATTGGGGTACCTGGATGGCTCAGTCAGTTAAGCATCCGGCTTCAGCTCAGGTCATGATCTCATGGTTTGGGAGTTTGAGCCCCACATCAGGCTCTGTGCTGACAGCTAGCTCAGAGCCTGGATCCTGTCTTCAGATTCTGTGTCTCCCTCTTTCTCCGGCCCTACCCTGCTCATCCTGTCTCTCTCTCTCCCAAAAACAAAGTTTTAAAAATATTTTTAAAAATAAAAAAAAGGAAATATATGTGCTGGTGATCTTTGATCCAAGACCTAACAAATAGTTTTAGTCACATTGATAGAGGAATTTATATTTGTTACACACACACACACACACACACACAGCACTTTGGCAGCCTTTAAAATTAGAAATGATCAGTCTCCCTAACACTTTACCAAAGTCATTTATTTACTGTATCTCCTAAGTATACTCATGACATTGGCAGTGGGACTTGGAGCAAACATCTAGCTCTAACAAATACACTCATTAATTCTTTGCATGCTCAACTACCTTAAACCTGCATTGTTTATATTTGTACCATTATATGTTGCTTAATCACTAGTAAAAGTGAAGAAAGAGGAATAAAAAACATTCATTTTGTTCATGTAAAGCTTTATATTAAAAATAGATTTGACACATTCAGTGCCACCTTTGATTATCAGTCCATTTAGTATTTAAATTATTGTTGAACACAAAGTGTTTGTAAGTGTCCAATGTAAGGAAAAAAAGGCTGTGGGTACATTGACAATATGTAACGATGAGTCACTTCTTTCAATGAGAGCTCTGATTTACTGAGATCTGAAGTTTGTGGTTTCCATGGGATCCCATTGCTCTTTGTTTGGAGAATAGCACACTGAAGTTATCTGGGCCAAACTCAGAGCAGAAGAAGGTCAAAGAAAACAATAAATTAGAGAAAGGGAAACAAAACTTCTGTAGAACACAAATGATATATAATGTGAAAATCTTAGTGGAGATGGAGAATGATAGGCTTGGAAAAGTAAAGATGCTGGTAACACTGAACTAGAAGAAGCAGAAGTTAGACCAAAGAGAGAGCTGAAAATTCAGGAAGAAAAATTCACTACATAGCCCCCAAATTAGAAATTATGTTATGGTTATGTAAAAATACCAGAAGTGCATTTTCAACAAATACTCTTTATTCTTTTCATTTTTCCCTTCCCACAAACTTTCTCCATACTTACTTTAAATAGGGTGGACTCAACTTTATGATAATGCACTTTCACAATTCATAATTAGATTTCCATCATGGGATTGTAATTCAAAGGATCCAGGAGATAACATATACAATATCCCCCTTTCATAATCCTGTCTCGATTGGCAGGTTGAGTGAGCACAGAGCCCACATCAAATGAGATTTGCGATTCACATAAGTGGCAGTTTAATAATAACTAAGTGAACCTCAAAAATATAGGAGAGAATAAAAGTTAGAGGTCTGTGTACATAGTTTAAGTTATTGAGATAGCCTTTACATGTATCCTTAAAATATTTAAGATGACATGAGCATCATATGAGTTACAATTTTTCTTGAAAATCTAGGTTGAAAAAATGTTGAGCAACTTTGGGGACTGTGTCCAGTACAAAGAAATTGTCAAAAGCTCCCTTGGAGACTTGATTTCTGACTCTAAAGACGTCCAGGAGGAAGCTGAGAAGATCTTGGACACTGAAAATCTGTTTGAAGCACAGCAATTACTTCTTCATCACCAGGTAGGACGCCCTTTATCCACGGCACTTATGTGAAGTTCTTTATCACGGACAGAGCCAGGGAATCAAGAGAACTGTACGTGCCCCAGAGGAGGGCAATGAGAAGGGGAGCACAGGAAGGATCCAGTTGAATGGTTAAAAAAAACTCAGCCCCTCTGTTCCCTGTTCAGTAGTAGCCATTTCAGAAGAGTCTGCAAGATGAATTCTCAGCCGGAGTGATTTAATGATATCAAAGTTTCCAGGAATACTATCGAGAGAAAGTTGATTTAGTTACGTAAACCTTTGTAAAACTTGCTCAATCGCCCTTTTTGTAACAGAGAAGGAAAGCATAAGTGCTTCGTATTTGAGATCACTATTCTTTGTCATTATGTTAAAATCCCACTCTTCAATTTACAACTTTGAATACATCCCATTTTGGAAAATTGTAACGCACATGAAGTACCAGACTTTTCAGAATAGAGTGCTCTTAGGAAGGATTAGAACTGAAAGTAGAACCATTCTGGTACATGTATTGATAATAAACAATTTTAACCAGCTTACTTGCCAAACTCAGTGTAAGTAGAAGAATGATTCAAATCAAATATTTTAATGACAAAATTCTATCTAGCTAACTTAATGTATAGCAAAATGCTAGCTAATTTTATATATAATAATATATAAACATGGAAGTTGTATTAAGAGTATATGCATTGAGTATATATATATTTAATTTTTTTCATGTTTATTTATTTTTGAGAGAGAGAGACATAGAGACAGAGTATGAGCTGCAAAGGGTCAGAGAGAGAGAGAGACAGAATCTGAAACAGGCTCCAGACTCTGAGCTGTCAGCACAGAGCCCACTGCAGGGCTCAAACCCAACAGCTGTGAGATTATGACCTGAGCTGGACGTCCAATCGACCAAGTCACCCAGGCACCCCAGCAGCCTTTGGGCTATATAGTTTATTTAATAATTATAAAAAAAAACATGAGCACACAAAAAAATAATGCTTGGTAGTACACTGTTCTCAATCATTGTAAAAGTTGTGTTTGAGCTTCAATTTAAGTCCAAGAAATATGAGATTACATATATTTATATTCATATTTTAAAACTCTTCACATTTCTTGGGCCATGTGCTTGGTTACAGGCCTCTGTTTACTTTGTGAAAATTCATAACCTACAGACTTGAGATTTGTATACCACTATTTGTACATTATGCTTCAATAAAAAGTTTATTTTAAAACATAGCTTTCCCCAAATATCTTGGCAGGTTTATCATTCTGAATATACCCAGGAAGTAAATCTCCTAATATCAGCACTTTTACAGCATAAATGATTTTTTAAAAATCAGAGTTGAGACTTTGTGATTTTGGGCAAAAAATAATTCTTTAAGGAGAATCATGTCAAATGAATAGTTTCGCCAAATCCCTGCTGGAGAAGGGGCTCCCTTTCTACACAAAATGCGACATGTCTAAATTCGTGTACACTTAAAACACCCAAGACCAAATTAATTATATTGTTTACCATTAAAATCACAAAATATTTATAAATCATGTCCATTTTGACCAACGTAGAGCCCCATTGCCATTTCACCTGTTCAAGTTAACTTTTAAAATACAGTTTGGCCCCGCACTGCCGGTTGGTGTCCTGTAGCTCTCTGTACCTCTGCTAGAGTGCAGGAGTCAAGATCCCTGCTTAGCCGCTCAGAGAGTAGTAACATTTATCCCCATCTGTTGAACCCATGCTTCCAGCAAAAGACAAAGAGAATTTCTGCAAAGAAGAGAGACGTGCAGCACCAGATAGCGCAGGCTCAGCAGGGAGAAGGTGGGCTGCCAGGCCAGGTCCGGGAGGAGCTGCGGAAGTTGGAGAGCACGCTGGATGGCATGGAGCGCAGCAGAGAGAAGCAGGAACGCCGCATCCAGGTAGGAGACCGGAAGTCGAGGACTGCGTTAACTTCCGGGTCACAAGTGACGTCTCATTGTTGTGGCAGCCCAGGTGTGTTCTTGCCTCTGAGGCTGCAGCTTCGTGTTAAATTTTTGACGTGTTGTCTCTTCTAATCATCACATCAACCTTCAGAGATAGGTACTAAAATTAGCACATTTTGCCCTGTGGAAGCTCCAAAAGAAAGGGTGTGAGGACTTACACAAAGTCACAGAGCAGTGATCAGTAATAAAGCCAGAATTTCAACCCACAGGTGTCGGAATCCAGGAATTAACACGGGATTGATTCACTTTTCCATTCAGTTCAGCAGCCATATGTTTATGCTTTATTGTGATCTTGACACTTTTTTAAAAAGTTTTTGAATTCTTGCAACCTATTCACTCACTACCCACTCCCTTCTCTTTCTCCCTCCCCCCCTTTTTTTGAAAGAGACTGGGAGGTTCTCTTTTTCTTTATCTCTTATCTACAGGTTGAGCAATATCCTTAGAATCCTAGGGCTTTACAGCTGATAGGAAACTCAGAGTGCTAGTCTACACATCCTCTTTTTGTAGGGAATTGAAACTCAGTGAAATTCTTATAGGAGACATTAAGATCATCTTTGGTCAGCATAACTGCATGAAATATGAAAAGAGAGTTAACTGGAAGTTGACAGTCTAACAACTGAATGGAAATGGGAACAGTATTTTGTGACATGCTTTGATAATCCATAACATGCTATGTTTATTTTTTTTTTTCAAATTTAGGTCACATTAAGAAAGTGGGAGCGATTTGAAACAAACAAAGAGACAGTAGTCCGATACCTTTTTCAAACAGGTTCCAGCCATGAGCGCTTCTTGAGTTTTAGCAGTTTGGAAAGTTTATCTTCAGAATTGGAACAGACAAAGGTATATCAGTATGAGCATACAATCCCATGGTACTCATTATTCAGAAGAAAAGCTGTGTTTCTATGCCTTATTACTATGAATTATTATAATTATCCATTTAATCAGTACTTATTGTTGACCATCCACTCTTCGACACACTGGTCAAGTTGCTCTGGGGAATGAAAACATAAATAAGATTTAAACATCAAGAGCTAAGAGAAAGTTTTCACTGAAGTGGGAAATGGTTCATTCCCTCACAGATGAATATATTTAGAAAAAAGTCTCTCTGAAGGCAATGACATTTTTAACTGAAATTTGAAGGGCAGGTAAGATATAGAAAAGCCAAGCCAGGGACTACAGATAAGCATTCCTATAATGGGAAATGGCATGAAATATAATAGTGTATGGAGATTCAGTTTTAAAGCAGAACTGTGGAAGTACAATTGAAAAGGAAAGTTGGCCACATCACAAAGACACATGAAGGACTAAAGCATCACTTGCTTGGCAACATGGAGCCCTGAAAGGTTTTTAAGAAAGAGAGCCACGTGATCAGAGCTGTACTTTAGGGAGATGCATTTTTAAGCATTTTTAAGAAAATTGAAAGGGTGAAAGACTGGTGTCATGAGATCCCATTAGAAAGTTATTGCATGTGTGTATTAACATGCACATGAACTAGGGTCATGGAGATGGCAATGGGAACAGATGCAAGAGACAGAGAATAAAGGAAAAGAAGATGATCCCCAAGGTTCTGAGCCTAACAGATGCAATGGGAGTGAGACAGGAACTTGAAGGAGTAGCCGCTGGTTGAGGAAGATGACTGACAGAATTTTGGACAAATTGAGGTTGAGGTTCCAGTGCAACATCTAACAGAGAATATTGGTTGTGCTTCATGAGCTCATGCCTATTAAGTCCAAATACCTTAGGTGCTCAGAGTAGACCAATAAATTGTATGAAGCATTTAGAGAGTTGGACAGGCTCTTTCAATTCCTTTTGTATATGTTTTGGGTATATAGAATGACTGAGTTAGTATAGAAATGTGTTAGCCAATGGGTAAGAAAGAAGACTTATTATGTTCATCAGTTAATAGCAAGTAATCTCTGCTTCTTTTCTCTTACCAGTAAAAGGCTTCTCTGTCTCTCATACTGCCAATTTTGTACTATTTCTCATATTATTAACTCACAGAAGAGTTTAAACTTTTATAAAACCACAGAATTTTTCAGTTCTATATTATTTTTATCAGCCATTTAAAGAAAACATATTTTTTAATTTTGATATTCAATTTTAATTATTTTATATATTAAAATATATCAGATATCTTTTATAAAGACAAACAGATTTTTTTGGGTTAATTATCATGTGGGTGTTTCACCCAGACTCCATCTAGCATTTCTGATACCCTAGGGCTCTAATCCCTTTGAACTCCTTTAACAGCTTTCGATGAAACAAGTATAACCTTTTTAGTGTTATTATTAAAATTTTCCTTAGCCAGTAATCTTTTGGGATTGATTTAATAACAGGTGTTAACATTTATTGAATATATATGTACGTGCTTGTCTAATCACTTGATGTTAATCATCTTTAATCTACAAAACAGTCCTAACAAATAGGTATCATTATGAGACCCATTGTATAAATGAGGAAATATAAGAAACAAAGGTGTTAATGATTTTATCCAAGATCTCAGGATTACTAACTGGTAAGATTGAGATTCAAACCTCAGAGGTCTGAGTCCAGAGAATACACCTTTAGCCACTAGATTTTTCATTGAGAAACTGGGCTACTTTATTGTTGATGTGCGCTGTTACACAGACACGTCATCTAGAATAGTTGTCCTCCTCTTCTTTGTTCCCTTGACCTTCCTAATACAGCCTTCATTCCAGTTGTAGCCCTTGTGTGTCTGTGCTAAAGAACTTGAGTGCTTTCCATCCACCTGTGTGGTAGGGAGTTCATAGCAATACCATTCTTCACAGCAAGACTTTACTGATGAGGAAATGAAAATTCAGAGTTATGTGACTCCAGATCACATGGTTCATGAAGGACAGAGCCTGGTTTCAACTCCAGACCTGACTGATGCCAGAGTGTGTCCTTTCCTGCTGCAGCCTACTGCCACTCATATGTTTTCTCTTAGGACTTAGAGATAAAGCCTTATAACATTATTCTATTTTGGCTGAATTTGGGTTCAATCAACATCATTCTGTCCTTTGAATCCCTCCTCCACATTGTGCTTTCACAATACATAGCTCCTACAGAAGGCTCTCAGACTGAATGTATATAAGCATTTACAAACATAATTCCACTTCTTCCGTGATTTTTCCTGGGCTCTGGGAAACACCCGTGGTGGGAATACTATTTTACAGTTCTGATTCTGTTCATGGGATTCTGAGAGCTTACGCTCTAATTCAGTCTTCACTACTGAATCTACCATGACTTTAAGTTCCTGTATAGCAACAGTAGTTGCTTATAACCACAGAATTTAATGTGACATTAGCAAATACCAATTTTTAGGATACTGTAGGTCTCTCTACCATAAAATGGAAGTTGTACTTACCCATTTTTATTGTCTCAAATTGCTGGGTACCTCTCTGAAGGAATGTTGATATTTCTCTGAGGACTTTAAGTCTTTCAAGCATGAAGATACAAGAGTATTATGTAGTAACTATGTTACATGGCATTATGTAATATTCTGGAGAATCTGTGGAAAGAGGTGGCTATGAGAAGTTTTACCTTTGAACCTTATTTACATTAGATTTCTTCATTACTTGTTTTGGAGAGGGGGAGTTTATGATCAAACTTTAAACCTCCTGTGAGCTTCTCTTACATGAGAAGAAATGAGATGCTGAGCTCATTTTTTTTTCACACAAGATTATCTCTGGGATTAGCCTGAGATACATTTATGTGAAAGTTCAGGTAACAGCTAAAATTTACCAGTGCCTCAACCATTTTAAATTAATTGTTGAATTGAAGTGGTTCACTGTTAATGAAAATCAATGTGTGAATTTTTAACCCATGCTGTCCTTGATTTTATGTAAGGGACATAAAAATCAGTATCTGACAGAGTACCAGGCACTTACAAATGAAATTGCTATTAAAATCGTAACAGTAACCTTACAAGAAAACCATTGCTATCTGACTTTTATATGGAAGCCTGAAAAGTAATTCACCAAAATCAAACAACTAGTAATTAGCAAATCCAGGTTTGAATGGTTCAGAACTTGTCTTCTTTTCATCACGTAGTGTATGGGTTTGTAGTTAATAAGGTTTAACAGCGTTAAGATCAGATTGTCTCTCTTTTCAGGAAATTAGTTAAGAAAATGTTCCTTTATAGGTAAGTATCAGTGATACACTGTATTGACTAAAATATTCTTTGGTTAAATAAATAAATATTTATTTTAATTGACCTAGAAGTCAATTATCTCTATGACTGAAAACATGAGTCACTATTGATCATTGCCTGAATGGAGTCTATAATACAGTAGCATATTTGTGCGTAAGTTAGTTATTATAAATTCTAAGCAATAAACCTGAACCAGGAAACAATGGGAAAATATTTTCGTGAGAACTGTTAGATAGCTATGAAGGTAGATATCTGAGTGTGTATATAAAATAAAAATAATTTAGTGAAGGGTCTGTTCTGGCCATGATGAAAGTAAGTCTGTCCTATTGCTAAGAATCTTATATTCTAATACTCATACCTGTATGTATCCATCTATCCATCCATCTCTTCTAGCAGAGATTCTGCAAGTATGCGCAATTTATTTGAGGGCAGAATTTAATAGAAGATGCCTTCCTAACAATTATAATATCTTTTTCCAGGAGTTTTCTAAACGCACAGAAGGTATTGCCGTCCAGGCTGAAAATCTTGTGAAGGAAGCTTCCGAGATACCACTTGGGCCCAAGAATAAGCAGCTGCTTCGACAGCAGGCCAAGACAATCAAAGAACAAGTCAAAAAATTAGAAGACACACTTGAAGAAGAGTATGTGCTTGACAAGTCCTAAACTTTCTTCTCTGAGCTAAAGTTTCATACAGTCTTTCCTGTATATTGTATTCAAAACATCCTTTTAAAATCTCAAAGTGTCTGTGTATTTCAGCATGTCTTGAGGAAGCAACTCACAGTTCAAAAGAAAGTATCAGCAAGACAGAAACTCATCTATATAACAGAGCAGAAAAAATATGAGGGTTGTGGTTTTTGCATTGTAAACTGATTTTGTTCATGAGAAAGCCATAACTATTAAATTCTGTGGCCTTCGTACAATCTCAAAGAAGAACCCGTATTTAAAATAATTTTTTACTGTATTATTCTGCTGTCCCCAGTGAGGAAGAAGAAGAGACATCTGGGTCGTATGGATGCTAGGCTTAAATACAGAGTACATAGGCCAAGGGTCTCCACCTCCAAGAAGCTCTCAGAGCTTGTTTACAATGCCTCCATATTTAAAATGTGACTGATTGATATACTATTTCCAAAACTCAACTTCAAAAATGTATTTTACTTTCAAACATTTAATATTTGTTTCTCTAAAGAGAAAGAAAAAATAGTGTGGTCTGTGGTATGCTATTATGTACAAAATAAATGCACAAAAAAATCTGGAGGGGATAAATATATGAAGATACGGCCAATGTTCCTCAAAATCATATGGCTGCATATTTTTATTAAAAGTTCTTTACTGGCAGATCACCAACACGTACTATTCTTAAGATATAAGACGTAATTTCTAAGGTGGATTTTAAAATGTAAAATTTATTTTTAATACTAGCCACACCTTGCAATTAACATTGTACATTTGCCTAACCTTTAAAATTTGTTAAATAGTTTAAAGGAAATTATGACTTAAAACTTTGAGAACTTTATATTAAATATTATCCATCAAGTTATGTAAAAAATGAAACTTAGAATTTCTTAGAAAAAAAGCTACTTTTATTAGAAATGCCCCTCTGAATCTGTCTCATTTGAAAACCTGCAACATAACTTAGTTGGCATTACCTGCACTGGTGAGAAAAATAGGCACACCAGGGTATACATTTGAGACTGCAATATTATTTAATTTGACATTCAATGATATCATTGCATTCTTCTTGATGTCTTCAAGTGCCTTTTGGTAAACAGGGAAATTCTTTCATTTTTTTCTTTTTTAACCCAAGAACTTATTTGTTTAATGATATACTATTAGTTTCTTAGTCTTTTTTCTAAACTGTAAGCCATAATCACATGAGTATATACGCATAGCTAATACAGACTGGATATCTGTAGCTGAAATTTTGTTCACTAGATTTATAACAAATAAAGCCCAAGTTTTCTAAAAGCAGCTAGGGTGCTCATTAAGAGTCTTTTGGAATCAAGACGGTACAAACATCTAAGAATAGCTGAAATCATTATAGATTATAAATCGCAGGTTTAGCTCTAATGATAAAAATTCCTGCAAGGCAGTATGGGATTTAGATTACAAAGTCTATCTTGATTCATCAAGATGCATTTTATAAAGATCTTTGAGTATAGAGCATCCCTGCAGTAGCTCTGCTCTAAGAGCAAAAGGACCTTGTCCACAAAATCAAGACCGCTAAGACCCTGTGCACTGGAATCTACGTGGGCGGCTTATTAAAAGTCCTGGCAGCTACGGGTCACATGCAGAGTTTACCTAGATTATACCTGGGTTCAATCCCCTTTGGACCCGACAATATTTTGTTCGAAGCACAGTTCCATTCATAACTTAGTGTAGATACGACCTCGTTAAATGCTCATTCTCAGAGGAGTGAGAAAGGAAGACTTGAGAACTAACTACTCAGATCGAATGTGCATTTTTTTCCTGTTCCAATAGTTTCCTCTTTGACATGGTCACAAATGTCTTCACTACCTTTTCATCTGGTGATTTAACGGAAAATGTATTGTTGTTTTCTATTAAAATACTGCATTTTCTTTACTTAATTTGGTTAATTTTAGTATTAAAACCATGGAAATGGTGAAAAACAAGTGGGATCATTTTGGCAATAATTTTGAGACCCTGTCCGTCTGGATAACTGAGAAAGAAAAAGAACTCAATGCGTTGGAAACTTCGTCATCTGCCATGGACATGCAAATCAACCAGATTAAGGTGACCTGCTCACACGTTACGTTTATGATCCATGTCTAGCTTTTAAGAACTTCTTTCTTACATTTCATCAAATGCTAGCTGGCCCCACGACAAATCTCTCATTGCTATGTGACTCTATTAAAATTCAGTTCACCCAACATGATGAGCTAAGAGGTCTTGATTGATACCGGGCAACACTTTATAGTTGGAATTATGTATTAATATTTTCTGACTTATGCATTCAAAGTCAGCATTGTGTGCAATATCATTAAAATGTTTTTATGGTTACATTACTCTTTTCCTTGCTTTTGAATTAACCTACTGGAGTGCTCTGTTGACTCATTTATACAACATGAAATGTATTCATCATTTACAACTGTGCTTTAAAGTATTATTCCAAATGTCTAGCTCAAATATTAGTGACATTTACCCTCACAGACCTCAGGAGGAGAAATAACTTTCTTTAGGTGAAACAATCAGACTCCACGGCTCTAATGCTTTCATGTATGATGGCCTTTGGGCACAGACTGAGATGCTCTGATACATTACCTTTCCCAGCCCTAAAATAACTATGTGCATAGATGGTCATTATTCACTTCATTCAAATAGTTTAAGAAAAAAAGGACTGAAAGAAATGAATTCTCTTTCTTCCATACATTGTTTACATGACATAAAAAATGCAGCCACTTCTTTTTCTATCTAATCTCATTTTTTTAAATGGGAAAGTCATCTCATTCAATTAAAAATAGTAAAATAAATACCCAGGTATTTCACATCATGGCTCAGAACAAGTCATTACCATGTGCACGCAGAAGGGTACAATGTTGCTCAGCGAAGATTACATTACTATGCGGATTTTCCTGGTTTATCACCCAACTTTTGCAATCAAGGATATGTGGAATCTGGCATAAGCATTCTATTAATGTCTTGTGTGGTATACCAGGGAAAATACATGCCCACCCACTACGAAATATTCATGAATATTAATCTCTAAAGCTGTTCTTAAAAGTTGTCATTTAATAATTTCACTATACCCCAAGCAAATAAAGAATAGCACATTTAAATAGTTTTATCAAAAATTTTCTTTCAAAAATTCTTGACATCCACTTTTTAATCTGTTTATTCTTGCCATTATTCATTTTATTATTATTTCAACCTTAATTCAATTCCAGGACTTCTGTAATATATCAATGATCACATGTCGTCACTTCTTTACTCCTTGGGAAACAAAATGATTACACATTTCATTTTTAAATATATAAACATTCAATTGTAGGTTTCCATGTCATTAGACTAGAAAAACATTTGAATATTCCAATATGGTATTTTGGAAACTATCTAAAATGTATCAAATGAATATGAATAATAGAAAAAAGTATTTGTTAGAAATAAGCAAAGACGGTGCGGAATACATTAGTACTGTGGATTTAGGCTAATAGGTTGTTCACGTTCTGTTTCCAAACAAAAGATAATATTATTGGAAATATTCGAAATAAGGTAGCGCTTGTCATAGTGTTGCACTTTAAAATGACCTTAGGATTAAACTTAAAGAAGCATTTGCATTGTCACGAGGCTGTTTGTCTATAAACCCGCTTTTATGCTTCATTACATGCTATTCCAAATGGACTCATTTTCTTATTCTTAGTTGATTATTTACAAAAGATAAGAACATACACTGGGTTCATCTTCCATCTTCCCCTTTTGGACTAAAATCCAACAATATAATTACATAGTTCGCATTAGGAATTTGTTGGTGATATTTATTACTCTAAGATCTAAGAACTTTGGTCTTAATTAAGACTGCTTCACAGAGGCACCTAAAACCCTTTTGGCACCTAGGAGGCACCAAATACATATTTGTTGAATTTATGAGTGGTTTTTCTAAAATGTATCTCCTTGAAGAACAGCGAAACAAAGAAAGGTTGTATTCATGTTCGAATAACAAGTCTCTATGGATCTACCACCATAGTTATACATACGAAAAATAAAAATAAATAAGCGATAGGCACCTGGCACTAAACTGATGTAAATTATTTCTGATTGGTGCATCTAGGCAGGTTATTTCTGACTGTGTTGCCTCATGTAGACATCAGTCACATACATTTTTTTTCTAGTGTAGCTGTATTCTCCATTTAACTTTATTGAAACTGAGACTTGTCTGAATATTTGGCTTTATTTGATTGGAAGATTTGGCTCTTTTTCTCAGAGAAATCATGTTCATTCTCTTCTGCATAAATAAGCTTACATGTCTATGATAGACATATCTTCTTCCCCCTCCCTCCACATCCTTAGGGACCGTCAGTGTTTTCCATGTGTTAGTTAATGCATAAAGGATCTTCCTGCTTCAAATGGGAATTACAGTCTATAGGTTCTTCGCTGTAGAGGTCACAGCTATTGAGTAAAGCGGTGGTTCAGAGTGGAGCCCACGTCAGCAGGAGCAGCAGTGTCCGGGTTATCTGTTAGAAATGCAAAGTCTTGGCCTCACCCTAGACCTCTGAGTCTGAGTCCCTGTGGATGGGGGGGCCAGGTGATCTTAATGTATTCCAAATTTGGAAACCACTGGCATAAAGACTAGATGGTAAATTTGAAAAGGCTGGCTTTAGGTAAGAGCACAATCAGAAAAGCTTTTCGCTTGGGAAAATAGGAAATACTCAACCAAGTTAGAGGAAAATTGAATGAATATCAATACTAGTGTTTGAATGAGGTACTGGAACACTGCTTCCCGATCCACTGCTTACAAGGCGTAACTCACAGGATAGGCAGGGAATTCTCTGTACCTTTAGAGACACTTCTAGTTCAGTAAGATACGAACTACAAAAATTTTAAAAAAAAGGAAATGCAGGGACCTCTCCCTTCACTGCAACAGGAGTAGCTATTTCTCTTTATTCTCTATACAGTGAACATGACCACCATCAGTTTGTGTTTTTCAGACATTGTCTGCACATCTCTCCTCTCCAAATAAGGTCAGGAAACATGATGTTTGTTCACAGTTGCTCTCTAATAGCCCAAGTATGTTGAAATGTCAGCTAAGAAAATGTCTCCTAATTTTCTCTCTGTGCAGATAATCTATTATTTCAGGAAGACAGGCTTGCTCAGCCTACATTGTCATTTTTCTTGTTTTAAATATTAGGTCACAATTCAGGAAATAGAAAGCAAGATCAGCTGCATTACAGAGCTAGAAGAAGCAGCTCAGTCTTTTGCTCAGTTTGTCACCACTGGAGAATCTGCTCGCATCAAAGCCAAGTTGACGCAAATAAGAAGGTACTGGGAAGAACTCCGAGAGCATGCGCAGTGTTTGGAAGGCACAATCCTGGGACATTTATCTCAGCAGCAGAAGTTTGAAGAGACTCTTAGAAAGGTAAGAATGGGTCCATGTATGCCAAAGTTACTCTTTCCTATCGCACTGATCATGAAATGCAATACATAGTCCAGAAAGAGGGGACTAAGGGAAGGCACAATTTGCCAATCATTTACCAAGTTGTCAATGATGACCAAGTTTTTAAATATTCATGTGGTACCTTTGTTGAGGTAATATAAAAATATCATTCTATGTTGGGTTCAGATAGGCATTAAGGCTTAGCTATCCCTTTGAAACAGTGGGACACATTGATTTTAGATTTTTAAAAAATATATCTATATATTATCATTATATAGAAAGTTATCCAAAAATATAGACATGCTGCTTCAATAACTCTTTTCTGCCCTGCCATACATTTTTCCCACCATTATTTTTGTATTTCACTGATGTTTTAGATCCAGAAGTCTGTGTCTGAATTTGAAGATAAACTTGCTGATCCAATTAAAATATGTTCGTCGGCCACAGAAACATACAAAATTCTCCAAGAACATATGGTAAGAGGAATCTGATAATTCCTGCTTGAGAACATAGTAAATATTTTGATGACTGTTAAAATTGAAAGGATTTTTATGTTACTTGAGGAATGATATAGATCAGACATGCTCACTTCACGTAGCACACGAAATTTAAGTATGCAAGTAAGTCTTTATTAAAAATGCATATGAAAGGAGTATTCATTTACAATATATGTCTCGTAATTAGAACCTGTAACTTTTTCTGATTATAGCTTTAGTAAATTCTGTTATTTCTTGCAGGCATTATAAAAAATTAAATGTGCATAAAAACTGCATGTGCATAGCAGATTTTAGATTTTAACTCTCTATATGCAGATATGCAAAGAATATGTTCTCACTAACCTTTCCTTGATGACTAGCTTTTTTGATCTGGTGCCTGAACACTACTGTGAGGTGTTCTGGAAAGGAACAGACAGATGCCTTTGCTGCAATTTCAGCAAAGGAGCAAAGGGGGAGAATCACACACCAAAAAAAAGCTAAAAAGAAATATATTAATTAATAAAAAATATATGTATGTTGCCCCTAGATACGTTCATGCATGCATACATATCACGTGCTTAGGGCAGTGGACTACAGTGATAGAAAGCAAATAGTTGATGCAGGAACACCTGAAAAGGGGAGTGGGATTTATATCATTTGAATACTTAAAATAAGAACGCATTTTTTTAGGGCACTGGGATGGGGTGGGGCTCAGTCAGTTAACTGTCTGGCTCTTGGTTTCAGCTCAAGTCATGATCTCATGATTTTCGAGTTCAAGCCCCACATCAGACTCTGTGCTGACAGCAGGGAGCCTGCTTGGAATTCTCTCTCTCCCTCTCACTCTGCCGTTTTCCCACTTTTGCTCTCTCAGTCTCTCAAAATAAATAAATAAACTAAAAAATATTTTTAAAAAGTGCATTTTTGTACTACTTAGGTAATTTTTTAATTTCCTTAATTCCTAATTTCATGGAATTGTTTTCATAGTTAACTAGGTCAGAGGTGCCTGGGTGGCTCAGTTGGTTTAGTGTCCAACTTTGGCTCAGGTCATGATCTCGTGGTTCTTGAGTTCGAGCCCCATGTCAGTCCTCTGTGCTGACAGCTCAGAGCGTGGAGTCTGCTTCAGATTCTGTGTCTCCCTCCCTCTCTGCCCCTCCCCCAGCTCACCCTGTGTCTTTCTCTGTCTCTCAAAAAATAAATAAATGTTAAAAAAACTTTAAAAATGGTTAACTAGGTTGGTAATTGAGTACTGAGTAATTGAGATGATAATATTCTATTGTTTCTAGCAATATTTCTTAAAGAAGATTATTTCTTTCCTCTGTCATGATTATATGATTTATAAAATGAGGATATTGAAAGAACATAACTCTTAAGATTCTTATGAAGATTAAATACATTAATATATGAAATGTACATAACATACTACCTACCACATGTGAGGTGCCATTATTATTCTCACTGATTCCTGTTAGCATATATGCCAGCTCTTTCGCTCCCCATATATATATTTTTCTCTTATATCCAAATTAGTTAACATACAGTGTAGTCTTGGCTTCAGAAATAGAACCCAGTGGTTCATCACTTACATATGACACCCAGTGCTCATCCCCAAAAGTGCCCTCCTTAATGCCCATCACCTATTTAGCTCACCCCCCATCCACATCCACTTCCAGCAACTGTCAGCTTGTTCTCTGTATGTAAGAGTCTCTTCGGGTTTGCCTCCCTCTCTGTTTTTATCTTGTTTTTCCTTCCCTTCCCCTATTGTGCATCTGTTGAGTTTCTCAAATTCTACATATGAGTGAAATCATATGATATTTGTCTCTCTGACTGACTTATTTCACTTAGCATAATACCCTCCAGTTCCATCCACATTGTTGCAAATGGCAAGATTTAATTCTTCTTCATCACCAAGTAGCAACTATCAACAATAGCCAAATTATGGAAAGAGCCCGATGTCCATCAGCTGATGAATGGATAAAGAAGATGCTGTACATGGAGACGATGGAATACTACTTTCCATATATTTTCGATAGAGATTATTGCATGTTACATATTGTTCTGACAAATTAAATAGAGGGTTTTTAAAAATACGTATTTGGCATAAAATGAATAGTAATTTTCACAAATTATCTGAATCATTAAGGGAAAGTTGAAATTATTCAGATATACAGCAATAAATTCTGCTTTGGGGAAAAGCCTTTCCATTTCCGTTTTTGACTTCTATATGCATGAAGCAACGCTCCTCACTGACTATGTCTTGCGAAGATCGTGGACAGAGACATTTTTTAGTACCATCGCTGGTTATCATGCCTTAGGGAAAATTTGGGGTGGTGATGGGTCTCTGAGACAAATGTGAGCCTCATTTCTTGATGATGTACTTCCTTTGCTCTCCTCTTGCCTCGTGTTAGGATCTCTGCCAGGCCCTGGAGGCGCTGAGCAGCGCAGTGACCACAGCCTCAGCCAGCGCCCAGAAGGTGGCTCACAGAGTCACCTCCTCCAGGCAGGAGGCAGCAGCCCTAGAGCAGAGGTACGAGGAGATGCGGCGTCGGGCCAAGGAGCGACAGGCCACGCTGGAGAACCTGCTGGCCCACTGGCAGAGGTGAGCAGCCTTCCCTCCCGAGTTGGCAGCATGAGGCATTCTGGACCAGCTGCTGGGAAACATCCTCCCAGCTGTGAATCACAGCTCATGTGTCTAATAGGGGGAGATCTTGGTCTTTGTTAGACCAAGGGAGTGGAGAAGATGCCTGAGTACCTTTCATATCACACAGATACAAACGTGTACAAATGCATGTTCGAACGCGAAGGGAATGGGTTTGGTTTTTTTGGTTTTTTTTTACCTTTATATCTAGGAATAACATAAACAACATTGAATTATTGTAATGGTTAGTCTTGGACCCTGCAACTTTGGAAAGGTTTTGTTTTCTGGCAGGATAATCTTGGATGAATTCGTTTCTCCTCTCTGCTTTCCTTAGGCTGGAGAAAGAATTGTCAAGCTTCCTGACCTGGTTAGAGCGGTGTGAAGCAATAGCCAGTTCTCCAGAAATGGACATTACTGCAGACAGAGTCAAAGCAGAGAGTGAACTGCAGTCAATGCAGGCAAGTTCATGTTCAGTCTTTCTCCCTGACTTGAAGGGTTTCCCACACTCTTGGTTCTGCTGCCTTTCGAGTTTATTCTATGCTGACATTCTTCATTAATTGCCCAGAAAGTTGCTCCTCAGAAGGAGAAGACAAAATGAAGAACCCTGACGTTTCCCAGTTTGGCCTAATGTAGTCTCTAAATGAAGAGGGAGACCACGTTCCCAGTACCCAGAATTACATTTCTATTATTGTTAGAAATGCATTGTTTCTCTTTAGCACTAGCTTTTCTTATGATTCTCTTCACCACCTCCATTTCTTCCTCTTGAAAGAAATTTTGCGGCTTCTAAAATTGGCTAATATAAAAGAACTCAGACTTTGGAAATTGAATTCAGGTTTCAGTAGCATTTTAATTGTTTCATTAAAGGTGAAGCAGATTCATTCTAAATCGGGTAATAAAAACACTCTTTAGGCCTGGTCCCAGTGACCTCTGTTTTGCAAGAATGCAGAGCCTTTGGATAGCAAGCACCTGTGCCACGGGTCCTTCTCAGCCACGCTGGGATGAGATGTACAAGGTTTTCTGTTTCTTTCAGGCACTGCAACATGAAGTTGTGTCCCAGGCCTCTGTCTACAGCAGCCTTTTGCAATTGAAGGAATCACTGTTCTCAGTTGCTTCCAAAGATGATGTGAAAATGATGAGACTACATTTGGAGCAGTTGGATGAGAGATGGAGAGAATTGCCACAGATAATTAGCAAAAGGTTGGATTTTCTTAAAAAAATTTTTTATATCAATCTTTTTTTTTAATGGTGAACATATAAGGTAAGAAGGCAGAGTTGTATTTGCTTTTACTTAACCAAGCTATTTAGATAGGTATAGATGGGGAAAAAGTTACTTTAACATTTAAAAAATAAAAGAGCCCCAGCAAAGGAAATAGTCAACAAAACTAAAAGACAACCTGCTGAATGGGAGAAGATATTTGCAAATGACATAGGCAATAAATGGTTAGCACATAAAATAGATAAAGGACTTCTACAACTCAACATCCAAAAAACAATCCAATTAAAAATGGGCAGATGACATGAAGAGACATTTCTCCAAAGAGGATATGGAGATGGCCATCAGACACATGAAAAGATGCTAAACATCACTCATCATCAGGAAAATGCAAAGCAAAACCACAATGAGACTACCATGGGACATCTGTCAGAATGGCTAAAGTTCAAAACACAAGAAATAACAAGTGTTGTAACAATGTGGAAAAAATGCACTTTTTGTGGGAATGCCAGCTGGTGCGCCACTGTGGAAAACAGCATGGAGTTTCCTCAAAAAAATTAAAAATAGAATTACCATATGATCTAGTATTTCCACTATTGAGTATTTACCCAAAGAATACCAAAACACATTTAAAAAGATAGATGCACCCTATGATTATAGTAGCATTATTTACAACAGGCAAATTATGGACGAAGCCCAAATGTCCATTGATAGATGAATAGATGAAGAAGTGGTATGTATACAATGGCATATTACTCAGCCATGAAAAGGAATGAAATCTTGCCATTTGCAACAACATGGTTGGATCTAGAGGGTATTATACTGAGCAAAATAAGTCAGTCAGAGAAAGACAAATAGTACATGACTTCATTCATTTGTGGAATTCAAGTAAACAAATGAACAAAGAAAACAAGAGACAAGGCAAGAAACAGGTTCTTAATTGTAGAGAACAAACTGTTGGTTACCAAAGGGGAGATGTGTGGGGGTTGGGTGAAATAGGTGAAGAGGATTAAGAGTGCACTTACTGTGTTGAGCACTGGAGAATGTATAGAACTGTCAAATCACTATATTGCATACCTGAAACGAACACTTATGTTAACTATACTGGAATTAAAATTTTAGTTTATTTATTTATTTAAATGTTTTATTAATTATTTTTGAGAGAGAGAGAGAGAGAGAGAGAGAGAGTGCAAGAGAGAGGGTTAGAGTGCTAGTGAGGAGGGGCAGAGAAAGAGGGAGACGGAAGATCTAAGGCACTGAGAGTACAGACCCCAGTGCAGGGCTTGAACTCATGACCATGAGATCATGACCTGACCCAAAATCAAGAGTCAGATGTATAAATCGACTGAGCCACCCAAGTGCCCGTGGAATTAAAATTAAAAAAGAAAAAGAAAGGAACAAACCTCAAAGTGCTCACAAATTAGCATTTCTGATGAACCTCAGTCCAAAACTTCAGTCTTACAATTAGGGCAAGTGATCAAACTGGTTGAAATATACTGAGGAGGGAAGGCTGCTCATGTTTGTATTCCTTTTGCCCAAGGTGTCTGTGAACAGGAGAAAAATGGTAATTAAAATGTTGCCTCACATGGCATTTCTCAAGCAAGGCAGTGGCAGCGTAGAGCACGGCTGTACAGATGAGGTCAGAGAGGTTGATTATGTGGGTCCCTCACAGACCACAAGTATGGTGTTGGAGTTCGCCTTTCTCTATGCAACAGGAAATTGCCTCCATGTTTGAGCTTGGCAGACTGTGTCTGGTTACATTAACCCCAGTCCTGGCTGTTATCTAGACAGTGAATTGTAGGGGTACAGTGGTGGCACGGAGGAGTCCATTTAGGAGGCCAGGGAACTGATGAAGCAATTTAGACCCCAGTACGGTTGTGGAAATGGAGAGAAGAACACGGAATCTGCTGGGGTGGGGAGAGGGGGAGAGGGTATGCACAGATTAGATGTGACAGTAAAGAGCTGGAAGATGAGGAATGGCTCATAGTACCACCTCCAGGATGGTGATGACCTTAACTGAGGTGCAGACAACCGAGAATAAAGGGTTTTCAGAAGTAGAAAACCTCAAGAATTGATGTAGGTATGTATGTCTGACAACATCACTTTTGCCCTCGTTGAAACTTACTGCAAAAATACATCATTGACTTTTTCTGTTCATTTGTGGGACATTTTAACTTTTAACACTTTTCTCTACCTAGGATTAATTTTCTTCAGTCTGTGGTCTCTGAACACCAGCAATTTGATGAACTGCTGCTTTCCTTTTCCATCTGGATTAAGCTATTTCTCAGTGAATTACAAACTACTTCAGAGATAAGCATAACCGACCATCAGGCTGCATTTACTAGGCACAAGGTAAAGTGCATTCTTTTAGGATCAAAGAATTTATTCATAAAAGAGAGCCCTTGAATTATAAAGAAAAGCAATATCTTTTTAAATATCCAACCATTTGGCAGCAATTTAACCTTGCATTCATATGCAAATGTTTAATAATTGAGCATATGGGTCCCAGCAATGTGTTATGCAGATAAATGAAGCAGATAAAACCACTTCAGATAAAATAGGCAATCACGTTAGGACACTTTCTTCAAAACGGAGCAAATGATTTCTAGGGTAAAGTGACAGGAATGTTCATTTTTTAAACTTCCTGGTTTGTTTTGTTTTAATGCTGAAAACCAGTGTTGCAGGATCTATTACCTTAATGCCCAGGGTTCCTTGTCTTCACGCTTCGAAGAAGGAAGAGGTGGACATGCAATAAAATGAGCAGTGAGCACAAGTTTATTAGAGTTTAAGATCAGAAAGTCAGAATAGTATGAAAGCTCTCTTTGTCGAGAGGGGGCATTAGAAAGAGAATGGCTGGGACTATAGGCAAGAGTCTTTGGTTTACAAGGATCTGGTCCGGGGTGCCTGGGTGGCTCAGTCCATTAGGCGTCCGACTTCTGCTTAGGTCATGATCTTACAGTTCGTGGGTTTGAGCCCCCGCATCAGGCTCTGTGCTGACAGCTCAGAGCCTGGAGCCTGCTTCCAATTCCATGTGTCCCCCTCTCTCTGCCCCTCTGCTGCTCATGTTCTGTCTCTCAAAAATAAATAAATATTTTTTAAAAAATAAATAAATTTAAAAAAAAGGGTCACTCCTTGTTCCTTCTCAGGTCCTACCCTTACTGGCTAGATAACTCCTGACTGGCTCCTTTCCATTGGATGAGGGGTGGACTGTGGCCACACAGTCACTTGTGGGTCACAGATTTTATGGTCTACTAATTACTTTTAGTCAGGTGTCTTGTCAGATTCCTGAAGGAACCTGAGGAGGAGGAGTAGGTGGGGTCCGTTACATTTTAAGAGGAACCTTTGGCTCCAGGGAGTTTTCTGTGGTCAGACATGCCCAGCATTATCCCAGAATATGTGTTTCTCACCACCCAGGGACCTCAGGTCCTAACCTTTCTCTCTGCCTATTTTATCCTACCTTTCCCTATCATACTCATACTGAATTCCAAAGCTTTAATGATACAGCTTTTCTGAATTACTATTGAGCTTGAAAGCTATTTAAAATTTGTGATTTATTTTCCTTATTTATAAATTATGTATAATATCTATCCTGGCATAAAAACTATTAAAAAAATCAGATATTGATCAAGTATTGGGGTAGTTGGAAATAAGCTACATAATAAACTTATAACAATAGTTAATGATAAAACATTTAATATTTATTGAGCACTCACTTTGTGCCAGCCTTGCTAATTGGATTTCCCCAAGGGAATAGTACTTGCTTATGTCGTTATGACCTAGTTTTAAAACTCGGAGCAAGATGCCCACTGAAGTTAGGCTCCCACCCTATAAAGAGACAGGGAAGTGGGGGCACTATCTTCCTTCATGAGTATATTTCTTTTCTTTTTTTAATCTTTTTTTATAGTTTATTGTCAAGTGGTTTCCATATAACATCCAGTGCTCTTTCAACAGGTGTCCTCCTCCATGACCACCACCCCCCTTCCCTTTTCCCCCTCCCCCTTCAGCTCTCAGTTTTTTTTTCAGTATTCAAGAGTCTCTCAAGATCTGCCCCCTTCCTTCTCCCTAAGTCTTTTTCCTCCCTTCCCCTCCCCATGGTCCCCTGTTAGGTTTCTCCTGTTAGACCTATGAGTGAAAACATATGGTATTGTCCTCCGCCTGACTTATTTCGCTTAGCATGACATCCCTCGAAGTCCGTCCACTTTGCTACAAATGGCCAGATTTCATTCTTTCTCATTGTCATGTAGTATTCCATTGTATATATAAACCACATCTTCTTGATCCATTTGTCAGTTGATTGACATTTAGGCTCTTTTCATGATTTGGCTATTATTGACAATGCTGCTATGAACATTGGGGTACATGTGCCCCTATGTATCAGCACTCCTGTATCCCTTGGGTAGTGTTACCCAGCTAAAAAGAGTTCGTTTGTCCTTGTGCAACAGAAAACCAAATACCATAGCACTAGGCTTTTGCAGAGAGGAAGATTTATGGCCAACCATGGAGATAGAGCTTGGTTCAAATGTGTCTTCCCAGAGGGTTGGTTTGGGTGCATTGGAGGATAAGGAGTTAAGATGGATATAGGGGAAAAGAGAGATATTCTCCTCTCTGAGCTGTGCATTCAGGAATTGTGTCTTTTCATGGGACACATGTTCATTAAATGGCAGTGTAAGCATGGCCAGCTGGGGGAGATTGAGGAGTATGTTGTCAGAGAGGTTACTCTATTTTGCTTTTGGTCCCTTCTGTGTAACTGCAAGGATTCCTCCCAGCTTGCTCTAGTCTTTGCCTATTCGGGGTCATTCAACTTCTACAAAACAAGCTCATAAATCAGTCAGGTCAACCAAAGTTTCCTTAGGATAAAACATCAAGCATTTGTTAACTCGGTGTGTTGGTTTGGAAAGGATGTTCCTGAGAAATATATTCTTGGGATATAACTGTACAGAAGCTTTTAAAAAGATTTATATCACAAAAGGGCAGAGAATGAATCTGTAAATTCTCCGAAGTAAAGGCTCAAAGAAGGTTTCTAAAGCTTAATAGCCAAGCTGAGGAGAATATTAAGGCCCTGGTAGTCAAGATAAGTGATCATTTCTCTTTAATGTGAACCATGCTGAGATTGTCACCAATGCTCTGAGAGATTTCAAACATGATTTATTGTGAGCAAGTCAAATTTCCTATACAACAGTCTCGTGGAGTTCATATTCGTTTCTATAAAGGCAGGAGCTAAAACCTGTGTGTTCTCATCTGCTTCACCCAGTACCTCTCACGAGAGGCTAATCTACTTTGATGATCCTTTCCTACAAGCTTTGTTAGAATTAGTTTTATTGTGTGTGTGTTAAAATTTTCAGACTACAATATATTTCATATATAGTAGTATACATATAGTATTGTTATTATAGGTATATAATTGTTAAAAAAACAAAAATTTAACTAAGTAAATTTGGAGACCTATCTGGCTTTATTAAACAATTTGTGAATCAGGCACTATCCCACCCAGCAAATAGAAAGGAGCTCGGAGGAGTTGTGCAAATGGAAAATTTTTCTAGATAGAAGAGCGGGACAAGGATGTTATTGGCAAAAGAAAAAAAAATCCTTTCAGGCAAGATCACTTTCCCATAGGGGTTGGGCTAGGGGTCTTGGGGGGGAAGGAGAGAGCTCATGGACAGATTACATCATGACCTGAAAATTCCTGACTGACAAGTTAACACTATATTTCTGGAAAAGTCTGAAACTGCAGTTAGGTTAGGTATGAAAGGCCAGTTTGGTGACATGAGCTACCATAAGTGACTCCATTTTGGGCCCATGATTTGTTTTTTTGACTATAAATATAAAATATTATTATGTATACTATAATATAGTATTTATATATTTTATATACTAGACCTATATGTATATATGTATATTTTAAATCTTCCAAATTATGCATATATGTACATATTTATATAAAATTTTATTTTGCTATTTCTAGAAGAAGACCGTCTTTTTCATGGAATGAATTAGTTACAAATCAGAGTTGTGTTTTATGTGGAACCTATAGAGGAGAAAATGGGAAATTTTAAGAACATTTTTAAAAGATCCACCATAGATGACCTTTAAATCTTACACCATCTATTGCATTTAAAATGTATCTTTTTAAAATTATTTTTTAAAGTTTGTTTATTTTGAGAGAGAGAGAGACAGTGCAAGCAGGGTAGGGCCAGAGAGAGGGGAGAAAGAGAGAGTCCCAAACAGGCTCTGCACTGTCAGTACAGAGCCCCAAGTGGGGCTCAAACTCACGAACTGTGAGATCATGACCTAAGTCAAAATCAAGAGTCAGACACTTAACCACTGAGCCACCCAGGCGCCCCCCATTTAAAATGTATGTTGACATGACAAATCCTGACTATATCTACATCATTAGCACAGTGTCTCTGAGGCCTCAATAATGCTCTCTTCCCTTCCAGGACCACGAAGTGGAAGTAGAGAGCAAAAAGGGAGAGTTGCAGAGTCTGCAGGATCATCTTGTGAAGCTGGGTGCTTTGGGTCGAGCCGAGGACCTCCACCTCCTGCAGGGCAAGGCCGAGGACTGCTTCCAGCTGTTCGAGGAGGCCAGCCAGGTGGTGGGAAGGCGGCAGCTGGCCCTGTCCCAATTGGCTGAGTTCCTCCAGAGCCATGCGTCTCTGTCAGGGGTTCTCCACCAGCTGAGGCACACAGTGGAAGCAGCTGACAGTATGAATAAGAAACAGACAGATTTATTAAAAAAGGACCTAAATCGTACAATTCAAGATGCCAAAACATTAGAATCTATGGCCGTCAGTCTTGACGGCCTTCTTGCCAAAGCCCAATACCATCTTAAAAGCGGAAGTTCCGAGCAAAGGACTTCCTGCAGAAGGACAGCTGATCACCTCTGTTTTGAGTTAGAGAGGATCCAGAACCTTCTGGGAACTAAGCAGAGTGAAGCGGATGCCCTGGTGGTATTGAAAAAAGCATTCCAAGACCAGAAAGAGGAGTTGCTGAAAAGCATTGAGGACATCGAAGAAAGGACGGACAAAGAGAGGCTGAGAGAGCCTACGCGGCAGGCACTTCAGCAGAGGTAGGAAGAAACTGCCCGAGCCAGTCACTTGGTTCGTGTTTCCTTTGTCCTGGAACGAACTCTTGTGCGACACGTTAACAGGGTCCTATTTAGCAACTTCTCTTACTATTCAGAGGACAAAATTAACGACCAATTTGACACTCAAAAAGTACTAAAACTTCCTTGGTTTCCTTAAGGATTTTCCCAAGGGCTTTCTCTGTATGAACCACTCTAAGATCTTATTAATAACAGACTATACAGACCATATTATCTATTTTTATTTTGTGATTTACAAAAACATTTTTTTATTCTTTCTGAGAGGGTGAGTGGGGAAGGAACAGAGAGACAGAGGGGGATAGTGGAGCCAAAGCGGACTCTGTGCTGACAGCAGAGAGCCCAAAGCGGGGCTTGAAGTCACAAACTGTGAGATCATAACCAGGGTCAAAGGCAGACACTTAACCGACTGAGCCGCCCAGGCGCCTCATATTATCTCTGTTTAAACAGTGTTTAGCTGTTAGAATAAGGGCTTCATCTTCTGTAGTAGGAATGAAGGTGGATAATGAGGGCTTTGTAGTTCTGGTGATAAAAATATGAAGACATTCCTCCTGGTGGCTGCTGACCCCTCAGAAAGACTGGAACAAGCTCATTAGTTAAGAGTGAGTGACAGGACACTGGCAGAGGGAGAACGGTAAAAAAATGGTTCTTTAGGAGAAAAGAAATCGAAACTTGATAAGGTTTGAGATTTGCATTCCTTCACTTAAAGTGAAACCAGTCAGCTTGGCAGACTGGTTTTCACCAAGAACTTTTAACTGTTTGCGTAGAGGTACAGAGTAGGCACATAAGTGGTTTTAAGCTAAGGTGGGGTTTTGTCAGGTGAGTTTAATAGAGAACCTAAGAGATCAGGGGTATTTTTCTACTGTAAATTTGAAAGTAATTTTTTCCTCTAGTACTATAACCTTCATCTCCATCTTATTTTTTCTTCTTTTTAAAAATGTTTATTCATTTACTTTGAGAGAAAGAGCAAGAGAGCATGGGCAGGGAAGGGGTTGAGAGGGAGAGAGAGGATCCCAAGCTGGCTTCTCACTGTAAGTACAGAGCCTGATGCGGGGTTTGACCTCAAGAACTGTGAGATCATGACCTGAGCTGAAATCAGGAGTCAGACGCTTAACCGACTGAGCCACCCAGGTGCCCTTATCTTATTTTTCCTTCTTAATAGACCTTTCTCCCCACTTATGTTCTCAGGGTCATTTCTCTTCCACTTTTTTCAGGGGACAAAGAAACAGCTGAAATGCATTCATACCAAGGTGTCCATAATTTGTAAGGGTTGTGTCGATCATGCCAAGACCACTGTGATGTGCTTCCTTTTAACTGGAATCAAGCATTTAGTTAGATAATAATAGCTCTTGAGGTGACATGCCTAGTGAGCGATAAGCTGACTATTGTAACAACAAACTTAAAAAAGGAATACAATTTTGGAAGGAAAAATCACCTCCAGAATAAAGATAAAATGAGGAGCCAAGTACCGCAAGGGAACTAAGAGCTCACCCAGGGAGTCAGCGACGGGGTCGATGCTCCAGAGCGGAATGGCTCTCTCGGGTCTAATTAGGCCAGACAGACAAGAGATCCGAAAATTGCTAGAAAGGAAAGCCCAGGTTGGGCTGAAGAGCCTTATTTACAACTCTAACACTGAATTCAACAAAATCTCTGAGATTATAGAAAGTACTGCACTGAATCGCTGGATTTATGAAACACCAGCCATACTTACACATCACTGTACAACCTTGGACAAATCACCTGTCTTCTTGTAAGGGGCAGATAATGATAATGCCTGCTCTTAACCACTTTGTCTTGGGAATTAAATGGAATGATGCACGTGCACTCACTTTATAGACTTTATAGCACTATACCAAAATGCAAGAATCCATGAGCCCCTGTCTGCCTCTGTACGGCCACATTTGACAAATGCTCAAATAGTCATATATTAGGGACAAGAAATAAAGTTATTTTTATTTTAAATGAAACAAGTGTTTCCTTAAATATTATTATTTTAC